>NC_138037.1:15785726-16027157 GCF_964106645.2 Podarcis pityusensis | reverse complement strand
AGGGATTCTGTCAGTTGGCTATTATAGCTGATAGAGTGGGTGTGTGAAGTCAACCCTTTAAGAGGGATCAGCCATAAGAAGGCAATTAGGCATCTTGCCGATGCATAAAGCCGAAACTTCTTTTCTCCTCAAAACAGATTCCCCACCCCCACCCCAATAAAACAAATAAGGTGCACAAATGCCAATAATTATAGAAAGAGGCAGAGCAGCAGAGCTGCTGGTCCAGGTGCCAAGCCTCAGGCGCCATCTACGTATTCTGTGCCTTAAGTATATCAGACACGATGCCAACATTCATCCAGTATTTGCGGGAACATACATTCCCTCCTGTTACATTCAATTCAGCCCCTCATCTTCTCAGACTGCTTTTATTATGGCAAATCACTCTGAAGATTATGTTCTTTAAGAATCAGCTTGGATAAAGCACGATTCCCCCCCCCCCCACCTTGCGGGCATCTTTCTGAACGTAAAGGGATTAAAGCGAGCAATAAGGCAGGTAAATACAAGCAAGATCAATGTTCCTGAGCCTAGCCCATTGCCCACACACTTCCCTGATAGAGCTTCACAGTTGTAGAGATAACCAGGGATGGGCTAGCAATTCTGCCTGGGGCTGGATTAAAAGGCAGAGTGGCCTTATCCTGAACTATTTGTTGTTGTTGTTTAGTCATTTAGTCATGTCCGACTCTTTGTGACCTCATGGACCAGAGCACGCCAGGCACTCCTGTCTTCCACTGCCTCCCAGAGTTTGGTTAAACTCATGCTGGTAGCTTTGAGAACACTGTCCAACCATCTTGTCCTCTGTCATCCCCTTCTCCTTGTGCCCAACATCAGGGTCTTTTCCAGGGAGTCTTCTCTTCTCATGAGGTGGCCAAAGTATTGGAGCCTCAGCTTCAGGATCTGTCCTTCCAGTGAGCACTCAGGGCTGATTTCCTTCAGAATGGATAGGTTTGATCTTCTTGCAGTCCATGGGACTCTCAAGAGTCTCCTCCAGCACCATAATTCAAAAGCATCAATTCTTCGATGATCAGCCTTCTTTATGGTCCAGCTCTCACTTCCATACATCACTACTGGGAAAACCATAGCTTTAACTATACGGACCTTTGTTGGCAAGGTGATGTCTCTGCTTTTTAAGATGCTGTCTAGGTTTGTCATTGCTTTTCCCCCAAGCAACAGGCGTCTTTTAATTTCGTGGCTGCTGCCACCATCTGCAGTGATCATATTCCCCCTACTCTCAAACACACACAGTCTCAGGATTCAACAGGCAGCTGGCCAGATTCTGTGCCTCTGTTTCAAGGCTCTGGTTCTTACCAATGAAACCTTAAATCAACCACCCCCAGCCTAGTGCCTTCCTGATGTTTTAGACTGCAACTCTCAACAGCTCCAGCTTGGGGGAGGCTGCCCTGGGCTGTAGCCTGCCTCTGTGCTGAGGTCATCTACTGATGCCCATCTCTGAGTGCCACCACCATGACATGCCCTTGGCTCTTTCCAATAGCCCAGTTGAGGTAGGTACCATTAGGTCCAGTCGTGACCGACTCTGGGGTTACAGCACTCATCTCGCTTTATTGGCCAAGGGAGCTGGCGTACAGCTTCTGGGTCATGTGGCCAGCATGACTAAGTCACTTCTGGTGAACCAGAGCAGCACACGGAAATGCTGTTTACCTTCCCACCGGAGCGGTAACTATTTATCTACTTGCACTTCGACGTGCTTTCGAACTGCTAGGTTGGCAGGAGCAGGGACCGAGCAATGGGAGCTCACCCTGTCGCAGGGATTCGAACCACCGACCTTCTGATTGGCAAGTCCTAGGCTCTGTGATTTAACCCACAGCACCACCCACATCCCATTTGTACATAACAGTGCATTAAAAAAAGAAAAGAAAAATTCCTTATGAAAATTCGTCAGTATTTTAGTGCAAATTTCTATTAACATGCTCATTTTTGCAAAGCCATCTCCCCCAATGTAAACACAGTTTTGTTTGCTGTTTTTACTATTATATGCATTTCTATGCATGCTTTACCCAAGAAAAGGATTCTGAGAGACTCTCCCAAACGGAAAACAGGACTTTGCCACAAATGCTTATTTTGCATTGTTTTAGTTTTGTTTCAAATTTATCTGGTGTCGTTGTTGTTTTCTGTTTTTATTGTACAACGCCTTGAGAAAATCACGTAGATTAAAGTGATTAATAATGAAATTATAATAACAATGTTAGGGTAAATATATTTTTGTCCAAAGTACAGTGGTACCTTGGTACTTGATGGCTTGGCTCCCAAACAAATCGGCTTCCGAATGCCGCAAACCTGGAAGGAAGTGTTCCAGTTTGCGAATGTTTTTCGGAAGCTGAACTTCCAGCACGGCTTCTGCTTGAGTGCAGGAAGCTCCTGCAGCCAATTGGAAGCCGTGCCTTGGCTTTTGAACAGTTTCGGGAGTCAAACAGATTAAGTTCGAGAACCAAGGTACCACTGTACTTGGCTAGAGAACTACGCCACAAAATTTGGAGAAACATGAATTTTGAAGGATGGCCATCTTTTAGTCCAGGTACTGCTTCGGAAACTGCAAATAAGGTAGGTTCACCAACTGAATTGAATATCTGTCCCACCTCTAAATGGCCCTCATCTCGCATCCTAAACTCTGAGGAGCAGAGATAGGAGGACACACATTTATTAGGAACAGAACGCCTCAAGCTTTTGCAACACACTTTCCCTCAGTTAAGTCCCTTTCATTTAAGTAAGATTGGGAGTGGGGTGGGGGGAGAGATTGAGAGTAAAATAAAAAATAAAAAGCCGCTAATGAGGTGCCAAATTATAGTGGCAAGTGTTCGTACACATCCTAGGCAGCTGATTATATTTCATCAAGGTGGCTAAGTAATATAGCCCTCATAATGAACTAATGGATTTGCAGGTCCAGTTAACACCCAAAGTTCAATCATAGACAAGTTAAAGTTAATCACGTACTAAAAAAGGATTAAATTAGTACATTTGAATTCAAGTGACAGAGGCATTAGAAGCAAGCTGTACTTCCTCCCCCCCCCTTCTCCTTGTCTCTCCCTCCACCGCCACCCGCTACCCCCACTTTCTTTGGGTGTTAGCTTCTGAGGAGAGAATCATACTTGAAGTCTTCAACTCTATGGGGACTTCATGCTTCAATACCTCCCCACCCATGCATATAGAGCTGCTAATGACAGAGAGGCCTACCCATCAGGGAATGCAATTCCAAGTAGACATTTCCCCCAAAATGGATTATTTCAGCCTGGTTGGTCACAGATTCTGTAGTTTCCCAGCGATTCATCTTACTATTAATAATGTCAGAGAATTTTAGGCCCTTGAATTAAATAATGATAAATAGGAGACACCGAGCGAGCTTGGCTGAGGCAGTGGCTGTTTATTTCGGCGCAAGGCTCTGTCAGGCCTGATAAATCGGATCCCTGAAATAGTTTATAAAGTACCGAATTGATGTGGCAGTTGGCGAGGGAGAGAATTAATGTTATGAAATAGGCCTGCAACCCAGATTTTGATGAAAGCCCAGGAAAGCCTTTTATATAAATTCGGTGTCTGTGCAGGAAATGGTTTGGCCGTGCAGGGATGTAATGTGCTGTCGTAATAGCGGCGAGGCACAGGTCAGCGAGCGAGGAGCACGGCCGAGGCCTGGCGGTGTGGAGAGCTCAGCCTGCTCCGGCGCTGTGGCTTGGCAGATTGGAGGGGTGGTCATGGACGGCTCGCTTATTATACGGAGCAGTGAGGGGACACCGTGCCTACAAAGGGGGGGAAATGAAAGCCGCTTTTGAAAGAGGTACTTTGGCTTTCAAGTTCCATGGAGTTGCTTGTGCCAGGGAGAGAGAGAGAGGATGAAATGTCACACAGAGGAGTACAGTCGCTACTTTGGCTACTCTTCACATGAATGGAAATTCTTGCGTTTCAAACTGCCCACTGGGAGGGAGGGGGGAAAGTCGCAGCAAAATATATATCTCTAAAAGAGAAGGCAAGTGGAGTGGTTAATGTGCATAATAACCAGCCATTGTGCACATCTGCCAGGAGAATGTGCACATCACCCGTCCACAAAGGGGGGACAGGGACTTGTGCACATTTCCTGGGATATACAAGAACCATATTTCTACATTATCTACAAACGTTGACAGAGCCAGCCTTGGCGCTTGCCAGGAAAAAAGAGTTGACCAGCTGGCTGTTGAGGCTAGATGGATGACTAGCCGCAGAACAAGGCGGCAGAGCCCTGGGGTAGAACGGTAGGCTATGCAATCTGGCTGGAGGAATGGCCTTTAGGAAATGACAACACGTTTCTCCCGCTATAAAGAAACTCCCCGGAAATAGAGAATCCTAGTTATGCTAGCTTTCTGCTTAAAGTCATTTTATGTATGTATGTACATAGTGTGATAACAAAAATTGCCCGGTTCCTGTCACTTCAGGTCTCTACCACACTATTCAGCGCCAGTGTGGTGCAGTGGTTAGTGTGTTGAACTAGGACATGGGAAAGTCGGCTCAAATCACCCCTCGGGCAGGAAACTGACTAGGTGACCTTGGGCCAGTCATCACCTGTCAGCTTAAGGGCTGTTATGAGGCTAAAACGGAGGAGAACCATGTAGCTGCTTTCAGCTCCTTGGAGAATAGGTAGAATATAAGTGTAATAAATAAATAATCCCTACCTTGTTCTCTTGCATGGGTAGATCAAGCCTGACTCTTTAAAACACCAGAGTGAGGGACAGGCTGAGCTTCCCTCTAAAGGATGTGAAGCAAGGAGGGAAGGAACTAAAGTCCTTTATAATCTATAAAGGTAAATGGACCCCTGACCATTAGGTCCAGTTGCGGACGACTCTGGGGTTGCGGCACTCATCTCGCTTTATTGGCCAAGGGAGCCAGCGTACAGCTTCTGGGTCATGTGGCCAGCATGACTAAGCCGCTTCTGGTTAATCAGAGCAGCGTATGGAAATGCCGTTTACCTTCCTGCCGGAGTGGTACCTATTTATCTACTTGCACTTTGACGTGCTTTTGAACTGCTAGGTTGGCAGGAGCAGGGACTGAGCAATGGGAGCTCACCCAGTCGCAGGGATTCGAACCACTGACCTTTTGATTGGCAAGCCCTAGGCTCTGTGGTTTAACCCACAGCGCCACCAACGTCCCTTATAATCTATAGCTCCATGGAAATTGGGAGCTCATTCTACACCGTTACAGTGGTGAGCTGCAATTTTTTTCATGGAAAGATACTATTGCAATATAATAAACAAATTTTAAAATGGCATTTAAGAGGCGAAAGCTATAATTAATTTTGGGAAGGGGTGAAGTTGGTTGAAATGTTCAAAAATTTGCATTGAGCTTAAAGTTGAATACCTAGTAGTGCCACACACAGAGGGCAGAGGAATGGAGTTATGTCACCAACACAGGAATCGCTGCTGCTTATTTGGATGGGGCAGCAGTTACTTTGGGGCCCTACCTCAGGTACAGGCAAATTTGGCCTTCCAGATGTTTTTGGCCTACAACTCCAATGCTCTCTAGCTAACAGACCAGTGGTCAGGGATGATGGGAATTGTAGTCCCAAAACATCTGGAGGGCCAAGTTTGCCTATTCCTGCCCTACCTGCACCAAGCGGTCATGGAGCTGGGACTTGTATTTATGTTCCACCTTCTAGCTGAATAGCTGGTTGGTACAATGGCAGATTGTCTGAAAGGGAGGGTGATAAGCACACAGTTGGACCAAGAACCACTTATCCATAACTTGTTTTCAGGTACTGAGTGTCGGGATCTCCGTTCTTCTGAGCTGATAAAGCTCATCTTCGTCCGGCCAAGTCCTTCAGAATCGCCTCCGACGTGATTGATGACCTGAGCCTCTGATAAGACTCCAGGCACATCCCCCATTCAGCAGAGTTTCCAGTACAGGGAAGAGACGAGAGGTTTGGGCTACATTGCTAGGAGTTTTATTATTAACTACACAGACGGCAAACACATCCTCTCTCTGTGAGAGCAGAGAGCAACTGAAACAAACAAAGGAACAGGAAACCAGTAACGTCACATCCGTCTCCCGTCTCCCATGAGACTTCCAACAGTATGGAATGTGTGGAATGTAGTCAGAGTCTTGTGACTCCAAAGCAGCTGCACAGTTTCAAACAGAAACACTGAGCCATTCCATGGAGTAGAGGGAAAAGGTGTATTCTGCAACATGTCAGTGATGCAATAATGATGCATTATGCAGTGACACCCATACACAAAACTAATAATACACTTTATTAGTTGTTCTGCTATGCATCCCTGGTGTTACCGCCTTATTGCCCTCTGGAGGCACGCCCTTGCACTAAGGTGCCACAGAAGAAATAAAAAAACACGCATACACATTTGTGGTATGAAAAGTTATAGCAGGCAGTTCCAGATCGACACATGCACTGGTTGGAAATGAAGCAGCAGGTCCACCCCAAAACCTTTGCAAACTGTACTGAAAGAGGGATCACGTCACTGTCATCAAGAACCTAAATCATCACGAATGCGCAGTGGGAAGGACATCTAGAGGGGCCCAGAGAAGAATGTGTGTGTGTGCGCTTTAAAAAAGCACCACAAGAAAATGTATAACTGTTTCCTCTGTGACAAAAAGGCATGCACCATGAAACCGGGTGAAATCGAGCAGAAATGAAGTAGCGATTAATGCGAGATGGGAAACGTGCCGTTTCATATGCAAATTGGCATTTCCACCAGGCAAATCTGGGAGGCAAACAGTGCAGATCAGTGTGGAAGGCACTGTGTCACGCAGAGGCCATTTTACTGCTCTGATACACAGAGATGTGGATTCCGCCTGCGTCTCCCATAAGCAACGCTGGACAGATCTCATCAAAAGGAAACAGTAAGTCTGTTCACACGTCACCTTAAACTGGACTAGTCCTTGAAGGGATTCAGCTCAGTGGCAGAGTGCCTGCTTTGCAGATGCAGAAGTTCCCAGGTTCGATGCCCAGGCATGATTGGGAAGGTCCCCCATCAGAAACCCTGGCGAGCCACTGCCAGTCACTGCAGGCAGTTATCTGACTTGCTATGTGGTAGCTTCCTGACCCCACCCAGAATCTATATACAGTGGTACCTTGAGTTACAGATGCTTCAGGTTACAGACTCTGCTAACCCAGAAATAGTACCTCGGGTTAAGAACTTTGTTTCAGGATGAGAACAGAAATTGCGGGGCAGTGACAGCGGGAGGCCCCATTAGCTAAAGTGGTACCTTGTTAAGAACAGTTTCAGGTTAAGAACGGACCTCCAGAATGAATTAATTTCTTAAACCGAGGTACCACTGTACACATAGGCTCTTTCGCAGACTTTGGGGCAGGTCTAGCAGGTACAGTTCTGCTTCCTCTTCTATTCGCTTTCGATGTTACATGTGCAGTCAGTCTGATGGGAAAATAAAATGACAGTAATATACAATTGTAATGCAAGGTGGCAGGGGAATGAAGGCCAATGCCCTTTGACTGTGGTAGTCTGCTGACACAGGTCCACAAATCACTGAATTGGATCCAAGCTTAGTCATCATCATCATCATCATCATCATATTTATTTATTTATACATACCCCACCACTCTGGGCGGCTTCCAACAGAATTAAAATCACAATAAAACATCAGACATTAAAAACGTCCCTAAACAGGGCTGCCTTCAGATGTCTTCTAAAAGTTAGATAGTTGTTTATTTCCTTGACATCTGATGGGAGGGTGTTCCACAGGGCGGGTGCCACTACCAAGAAGGCCCTCTACCTGGTTCCCTGTAACCTCAATTCTCACAGTGAGGGAACCACCAGAAGGCCCTCAGTGCTGGACCTCAGTGTCCGGGCAGAACGATGGGGGTGGAGATGCTCCTTCAGGTATACTGGGCTGAGGCTGTTTAGGGCTTTAAAGGTCAGCATCGACACTTTGAATTGTGCTCGGAAATGTAGACCCAATGGGACTGATTTCCCTGAGTCTGCTCTAAGGATGATGAAGTCTGGATCCAACCCATTGGCTTTCGACTCTCCTTTAGGTCTCACAAGAAGGAAGGAGAGGTTGACTGAACATCTGCAATCCTGCAAGCCCAGAATAACTAAGGAGATAGTACAAGAATACTTGGCTAGTTTAGATGTATTCAAGTCTCCAGGGTCAGATGAACTGCATCCAAGAGTATTAAAAGAACTGGCAGATGTGATCTCAGAACCACTGGCAGTCATCTTTGAGAATTCCTGGAGAACAGGCGAAGTCCCGGCAGACTGGAGGAGGGCAAATGTTGTCCCTATTTTCAAAAAGGGGAAAAGAGAGGACCCAAATAATTACCGCCCAGTCAGTCTGACATCAATACCAGGGAAGATTCTGGAGCAGATCATTAAGCAAACAGTCTGTGAGCGCCTAGAAAGGAATGCTGTGATCACCAATAGTCAGCATGGATTTCTGAAAAATAAGTCATGTCAGACTAACCTGATCTCGTTTTTTGACAGAATTACAAGTCTGGTCGATGAAGGGAACACAGTGGATGTAGCCTACCTTGATTTCAGCAAGGCATTTGACAAGGTGCCCCATGATATTCTTGTAAAGAAGCTGGTAAAATGCGGTCTTGACTATGCTACCACTCAGTGGATTTGTAACTGGCTGACTGACCGAACCCAAAGGGTGCTCATCAATGGTTCCTCTTCATCCTGGAGAAGAGTGACTAGTGGGGTGCCACAGGGTTCTGTCTTGGGCCCGGTCTTATTCAACATCTTTATCAACGACTTGGATGATGGACTCAAGGGCATCCTGATCAAATTTGCAGATGACACCAAACTGGGAGGGGTGGCTAACACCCCAGAGGACAGGATCACACTTCAAAACGACCTTGACAGATTAGAGAACTGGGCCAAAACAAACAAGATGAATTTTAACAGGGAGAAATGTAAAGTATTGCACTTGGGCAAAAAAAATGAGAGGCACAAATACAAGATGGGTGACACCTGGCTTGAGAGCAGTACATGTGAAAAGGATCTAGGAGTCTTGGTTGACCACAAACTTGACATGAGCCAACAGTGTGACGCGGCAGCTAAAAAAGCCAATGCAATTCTGGGCTGCATCAATAGGAGTATAGCATCTAGATCAAGGGAAGTAATAGTGCCACTGTATTCTGCTCTGGTCAGACCTCACCTGGAGTACTGTGTCCAGTTCTGGGCACCACAGTTCAAGAAGGACACTGACAAACTGGAACGTGTCCAGAGGAGGGCATCCAAAATGGTCAAAGGCCTGGAAACAATGCCTTATGAGGAACGGCTAAGGGAGCTGGGCATGTTTAGCCTGGAGAAGAGGAGGTTAAGGGGTGATATGATAGCCATGTTCAAATATATAAAAGGATGTCACATAGAGGAGGGAGAAAGGTTGTTTTCTGCCGCTCCAGAGAAGCGGACACGGAGCAATGGATCCAAACTACAAGAAAGAAGATTCCACTTAAACATTAGGAAGAACTTCCTGACAGTAAGAGCTGTTCGACAGTGGAATTTGCTGCCAAGGAGTGTGGTGGAGTCTCCTTCCTTGGAGGTCTTTAAGCAGAGGCTTGACAACCATATGTCAGGAGTGCTCTGATGGTGTTTCCTACTTGGCAGGGGGTTGGACTCCATGGTCCTTGTGGTCTCTTCCAACTCTATTATTCTATGATTCTAATCCTACCTTCAAACCGTTATGTTACAGGCCAGCTCTCTTTATTTCCTTGCATACACACACACACACACACACACACACACACACACAGTGGTACCTCTAGTTACGAACTTAATTCATTCCAGAGGTCCGTTCTTAACCTGAAACTGTTCTTAACTAGAGGCATACTTTCGCTAATGGGGCCTCTTGCTGCCGCTGCGCTGCCGGCACACGATTTCCGTTCTCATTCTATTCTCAACTTGAGGTAACTCTTCCAGGTTAGCGGAGTTTGTAACCTGAAGCATTTGTAACCTGAGGCGTTTGTAACTCGAGGTACCGTTGTGTGTGTGTGTGTGTGTGTGTGTATATATATATATATATAGAGAGAGAGAGAGAGAGAGAGAGAGTATTCTTTAAGAAAGCTTTCCTCTTGTGCCTCGATGTGGAGAAATTAAGCAGGTGAAACTTTTGCTGGCATGGAGGTAATGCTTGGAGGCGGAAAAACTGCCTTCAAACAATTTGGGAGGATGGATGAGCTGCTGAATCATGGTTTGTTGCCCATAACAAAGCACTCAGATCACTCCTTTGCCAGAGGCACACTTACCTAAATGAAAAATGGGAGCCCACACCGCTAGGCAGCTGGCAAGTGGCTAATCACACACACATACAAGGCCCATGTGAATCAGGAAATATCTGCCTGAATTCTGGTGTTTGTTATACAGGTGCGGTGAGCAAGCCCAGCAATAGCATCCTTAGACAGTTATCAGGACTCCAGCTAAGCCGAGGGCTGGTCCATCCATGTGGCAGATTGAGGCAGCTGCCTCAGGCGGCGGAATCCAAGGGGCAGCTCTGCAAGCAAGCACCTGCTGCTGCCAGAGAAGTGAGGAGTGTGGGATGTAATCCACTGAGAGCAGTCAAGTACAACATTCCTTGTTTTCCTAGAGTGGACATGCAAGGGGATGTTCGGTCCAGCCAGGTGAAACTTCCTGTTCCTCCTGGCCTGGAGCATCCTTCCTTGCATGTGACCAGTGGGTGGGCATGGCTTTTCCAGACTTGGTAAAAGGACAAGGCATGCTGCCACTCTCTATCTTTTCCATCTTCTTTTCATCCTGCGAACTTCCCGGACTGCTAACTGCAGTCACTAGGTCAACCCACATATGGGGTAAACCTGTTTGTATATGTTTGTAACTTTAAGCCTTAAGCCTGCCTTCAGGGATCACACTGTACTCTGCCTGATCATGAGTAAACTTTCTTTTTATTGCTTATGAATAAGACTGTGGTGTCTTTATTCTTTTAGGAGGGATTCAAGGGGTCTTACCAGGAAAATATTAGAACACATTTCAATCTGAACAAGCCAGATTGAATTGTGGATTGTTTTAAGAAACTCACATGAGTTTGCAACTAGTTTTCTGCTGTGTGTGAGAAGGGGAATGTAAACTCTAAGTAAAGGAACTTGCTAGCTCAAGTTAGGAAGGATACTAATAAACAATACATCATCTCCTGCCACAATGAATATTCTCACAAGGAGAAGTGGCTTCGGCAGCTTCTGGGTTCCAGCAAGATCTCGTGAGAGCCCCACAAAATCTCACAGAGGCCTTCAGAGGCTTCACACAACCTCCCCAAGACCCTGGAAATGAGGCAGAGCACCTCGCTTACCAGGGTGTCAGGATTCTGTGCTCTGAGGTTATAATGGGTTTAGGGGTTGCTCGTGCGTAAGTTGCCGCCACTCCTGGCTAGGTTACCTGGTTAACCCTTTCTGACTGAACAGCCTCCAGCATCGTGACTGTCTCAGTCGCTGGCAGAATCCGTCAGTGGGCATTTCTTAAACTTCTTCCAGCACAAAAGTTCCTTGACGCCAAGTCTCCTCCTACTCTCCCTGCGCGGAAGTCTTCTGTGCAGGGAGGGTGTGGGCAGTGGAGTACCCGTACTCTCTCCGCTGGTCTCCGGCGAGGAGTCTTGGAGCCTCCTCCCCGATTCCCCCATCTGCCCCCCTTCTCTACTGGTGTTACGCTGATTTCCTTCCCCAGCAGACGGGCTCCCTCTCTCCCTACTGGGACCCTCTCCGCCATCCCTTTGGAGCCTTCCCTCCGCTTCCAGCTCCGATGGCAGTTCCCTGACAGAGGTCTATGTCCAACAGCACTTTAGCCATCGCACCACAATTAACTGGCGACTCCATACAGGGATGA
Organism: Podarcis pityusensis; assembly: GCF_964106645.2. Classification (NCBI taxonomy): domain Eukaryota; kingdom Metazoa; phylum Chordata; class Lepidosauria; order Squamata; family Lacertidae; genus Podarcis; species Podarcis pityusensis. The sequence continues at coordinate 16,015,377 of NC_138037.1, read as the reverse complement.
TGTATCAGTAGTGCTTTGAGCACTTAAAAAAACAAAAAAATAAAAATGGGCATTTTTTTTAAATTTCAGAAGGTTTAGGTACAACCGTACTGCATAGGATTAGTCTTCATATGAATGCCAAAATTATTTTAACAGCCTTAGTAAATGCAATAAATAGTATATGTTGCTAAGCACAAAAGTATTGTGAGACACATGAAATCTGCTGGAAGAATAACCTTCAAAAATCCTCCCCAGCCCCCACCACAGCACACAAATAGAATTATGATGGAAAGATATACATAAAAGGAGGAAAATCTAAACCAAGCATTGCCATGTGGGGCTTTATTTTTGTGCTGTTTTCCCCTAACAGCTCTTTATCTTGCTGTTTCTCCCAACTCGATATGAAATGTTAAATTAAAAGGTTAGTAAATCCAGTTCCGTTTTTTTATATATAAAAATAATAATATGGGGAGGGGGAGCTCATTCTAAGAGAATCTGTGCTGAAAACGCGAAAGGTCAGCGCAGCCTAAAAATCAATATTTTTTAACTGGAAAGATTCCCTTTTAATATGTTGTTCATAGCCTTTTTTAAAGCTGTCCAGATTCTATCCTCCTAATCCGTAAATCCTCACTTACTTTCATCACCATAGAAACACCTGCTGGTAAAATCAGTGTCGATCAGAAGCGGGCCTCTCTCTCTTTCTCTGCTTTTGCCAGCAAAATGAGTTCTAGAACTTCTAGGCACCAAGCATGTGGCCAGACTGTGAAACTCAGCAACAAGCCCAATTCTTCCTTTCCCCAGCCCCACTCACACTATAAATTTAAATAATTCTGGGAGCTGTAGTTTGCGAAGGGTGCCAAGAGTTGACAGGAGTTCCCTAGTCCCCTCACAGAGCTACGATTTTCAGTGTTTCCTGGGAAGAGACACTGACTGTAGCTCTCTGAGGGGAACAGGGAGTCTCCGAACACCTCTCCGCACCCTTAAAAAACTACAGCTCCCGGAATTATTATTTTTCTTGGGGGGAAGCCATGACTATTTTAAGTGGTATCGTAGTGCTTTAAATGCATGGTGTTGATGTGGTCATAGTTGGCCACATTGCACAGTCTGAGGGAAAATAATACAGTGGAACCTTGGTTTTCGAACGTAATCCGTTCCGGAAGACCGTTGGACTTCCGAAACGTTGAAAACTGAAAATTGAAAGTGGAAGCCTCAGTACAATAGGGAAACTCAACATGGAAGCCGCATGGCACGTTCAGCTTCTGAAAATCATTCGAAAACTGAAGCAGTTACTTCCGGGTTTTCGGCATCCGGGTTCCAAAACGTTCGTCAATGGAGACATTCGAGAACCGAGGGTCCACTGTACTGAGGTTTCACACTGTGCTTCCGAGGTGCCACAATCCTGTAGAATGGATTGGAATGTTTTTTTGACATACCAAGTGACCTGTTAGTTGCTTGACTCTTTCCTGCCACCCCCGCTCTCTGGTCCAGTTTTTGTAGTCCAAAGTAGGCAATAAAAGCAGGAGGTTTACTGGCTACCATACATGGTTCGTGAGATGTAGCCAAGCTTGGTGAGACTGCACAGGGTTTTTTCTTTTTCTTTTCCCCAACCAGAACTCAGCTCTGGCACCTCTCACGTGGGTGCCATTGCCACTCTAAGAGAAAGAGAGAGGCGTACATGGTGAGTTTCAGCACCTCTTTTTCTAGAAAAATAGCACTGGTTGTTCCAAGTTCTCTGTAGGAAAGTAAATAGGTTGAGCAAAATCTTTAGCAAATGTTAGAGAATGATGTCAATCCTCCTATAACTAGTAAAAATCTAGTGCCTGCACTACTATCAGCAACCAGATTGGCAATAGCCCGATACTGGAAATCATCAAAAGTTCCTATGAGGGAGGCATGGTTTATTAATGTATGAAACATCGCTTCATCTGTTTGTCTAGAGTCAGACATAGAGATGTAGTCTGGGGTGAAACCATATCGGACAGTTTTGATGTGGACTGGGCTCCGTTTTTTTAATTATACAAAAAGGGAGAATCATAAAAATACTTCTCCCCTGACTCCCTCCTCATTGTGGTTGGGCTATATAGACTCTTCTTTAAAATGTGGCTATATGTAATTGCATCTCTGTAATTAGTTTTTAAAATACTGAACACGCTTTGTGTAGGGTTCTGTGTTAATTTGTACATATGTTTATGATAATTGAATATGAATTATTTTTTTTAAAAAACAGAGATGGCTAGAGAGTAAAGTAACCATGACTTGAGTAAAGTAAATTTATATTGTAAGATAATGGTGCTTTGTGTTTCAGATATTTTATCACTTCACCAGTCATAGTCTACTGACTTTGTGGACTTTTTGTAGTTTTTTTTTATAAAAAAAACCCACCATCCACAGACCTCTTGGATAAATCATTTGTAAATCAGGAAGGAGCCGAGTTAATATCTCAGTTTGCGACTAAATGTATGCATATGTATGTATCTGTCTTTTCAAGGGGGATCAATTGAGAGGCTTATTCCCAGGAGTTTTCCAACAACTATGTGGCTACTTCCCTAATGATTATTCCATATCCAGCCCACTCTAACTAAAGAGCTGCTAAATTAAAAAGTCTGCTGTTTGAAGCTAAGGCTACAAATTGAATTTCAAACACCTAATAAGATGTCAAAAATTACCTCAAGCTTTGAAATGTCACATACTGTAAAAAATACAAATGAGTCTCGAAATGCAGGCTCCAGCCATAATTAACATTCTGATGTGTTCAAATAATCAAATGTTATCCTCCAAGGAGCATATTGAAGGAGATTATTATAAGTGATAGTTCGCTAATCACTGGGTGACAACTATTTTTTATGTCATTGATCCAGGCTGCCTTGTCTATTTCGTCAGTGTCACTCAGCATCTTTTTTTTTTTTTAAAGAAGGTGATATTTTCCCCCACACGGAGACAGCTCGTCCTAGAGTTCCCAATTGATGTCAACCTTTGCTCACAGTTATCATCTGCACACAGTCAGGCTTCGTTTTAAATCAGAGAAGCAGGGATAAATAAAAGTGGATGGCTTTCAGTTCCAATCACATCCTGGTTACCCCCTCCCCCCACTGCTCACACCAGCCAATAAGTTATCATGAAATAATGGATTTTTATCTATAGGAAAGGGCTGGATTGAAGACTTTTCAGTTTTTTTGAAGCATCATTCTGTTTCTTGGGCTGTAGAAGCACAGAATATTCAAAGCTTTCTCAGTCCTTTTCCTTGAAGAAAACTAGAGGGTGTGTGTCACGTGGTTCATAGACTGAAGAAAATGAGATCCTAGCTTTATATTCCATATTGTTGAAGAGACCAAAATGGTGCTAACCACGATAATTGAATTTCACAGCTCCGTTCCTTACGTTCACCCTTGGGACGTTCCCTGATCAATAAGGTGTAACACGTACATAAACTCCAGGAACCATTTCCTCTCAATATTCGTATTTTGTGTCAATTCTACTCACATGAAGTTTCTGACAACTTAACCTCAACCTATTATTATTATTATTAGGCAGCTCACAACAACAAAACTACAAAATGAGAACACAAAATACATAATCAAAACAAAACAAAAAGAAGCCTGCATATTTAAAAGGCGTAGAATGTTTATCAGTGAAAGGCCTCGATGAAGGGCAACATTTTTGCCTGGTGCCTAAAGATATGTAATGAAGGTGCCAGGCGAGCCCCCCAGGGGAGAGCATCCCACAAGTGGGGAGCCACTGGAGAAAAGGCCCTGGTGGCATAGCATGGGGGAAGGGCTGGGGGGGCATTGCCTTGGGCACATTTCTGGAGAGGCCGCAACCAGGTGCCCCTACGATAGTTCCCTCATTGAGTGAAGCCATTCCTGGCCTGGCATTTGGGGCTGGGGTTTGGGCAGCAGCAGCAGCAGCTTCTTCACTTCAGGCGTGACCCGGGGTGGAAGCGTCAGAGGCGGTGGTGCTGCCCCACGCCAAGGGGGCACATTTGGGGGGCCCTTTAGCCGAGGAAGGAACGAGCTTCATTGACCACTGTGCTTTGTGGACCCCATAGATCTTATTTCTACCTCCATGTGCCTGGCACACAGAGGGAGGAACGAGCTCCATCGACTCCAAACCAAGGGAGCTCATTCCTATCAGCTCATGCAATGCTGCTAAAAGGCCCATTCTTGTGTTGCCACCCTCCAGACCTCTCATGGAGGAGGCATATGAAGAAGAGCCTCAGATGCTGATTGCAGGGACCAGGGTCAGTTTATATGGGGAGAGGTGGCCCTTGAGGTATTGTGATCCTGAATACAGAAGCAATGTACACAGGTTAATACATTAGCAGGGTTTTAAAACTACTTGTACTGAAACTATGAGTGGACAATAAGTATCTAAATGGTTTATAGTTTTAAAATGGACATGCGGTATGTTGACAAACAATGGAACCAAGGAAGGGACTAGGGGGAAGTCAATTTGTTTTGCTGTATTTTTGATTTTATATTGCTATTGTTTTATTCTTGTTGGAAAATTTAATAAAATGTTATATATATATATATATATATATATATATATATATATATATATCTCCAGGACAAAGGAAAAGGAGTCTTCTTACCAGTTAGAAACTTTAATAATCACAGTGAGAGAACAAGACACACCAGGTAATTCCCAGCACTGGTTTCCAACCTCACTGCAAGAGTTTTTCTGACGTTATGGGTTCTACACCACAGTGACCACATTTTATTTTATTTTATTAGATTTATATTCCACCTCTTATCTAAGGAGCTCAAGGTATGTAGTTCTGCCCTCTTCCCTTTTTCTGTGAGGGCCCAAGTTCCCACAATGAGCTTCATGGGCAAGTGAGCATTCGCTCTAGCCATTACAAAACACTGTCTCTCCCTTGTGCACTGGCAAAACAAAAAGAAGTGCAGACACATCACCAAACAGGTCACAATTGTGTAAAATTTGCATATGGTAATTTTCACATATAGATACAAATCCAGAAATAACTACTGTTTCAAGAGAAATGCAATGCACCTCGCCAGATGACCCTTTGCCATCTCTTCCACCTCTTCAATTCTATGATTCTATACTGCCCACAGCAATGGAGGCTGGCAGAGCATTGAAAAGGATTCCAGCCTAGCCCCTTCTTTCAGAACTAAAGCAACAACGAGGGAACATGCAAAATCACAAACTCACACTTATTGTCAAAGTAAAAGTAGCACCATGTTTTTCTGATGACTGTACGGCTTGAGTCCCAGTTCCAAGCAGGATATGTGAGATGGATAATTGCTCATAATTCTTCACACTTGGATCTTTTACCTGTAATATCTGAAGCTGGTATTTTTCCCAACCTGCACATCTGATTCTCTTTTCTCCTCCTGTTTAAATATCAGGCAGCTGCAGCATGTGGATGCCACCTGGAAAATAATTAAGGAAGGGGTCCCTGGCCCATCTGGTGTAAACTCTTGTCTTCATTTAGTGGGACTCTGAATGTGAAAACAGCTGAGGATCTAGCCCTCTCCCCATATACCAATGATGGGGAAAAACAACAACCCACTTTTCGTATTATGGAGATGGCAGGACTCAGGGATTTTTCTCCCCTCTGTCCAATGCAGAGTTCAATACATAAATCAATATTTAATAACAAAGCGATGTGATTGTTGTATGCACTTTGCTGTGCCTCTTGGTGTGCTTTAATAATCCTCCCTTCCCAAGGGTGTTAGAAGCTTTAATTAATTGATGCCTGTGAAGAATTGTGTGCTGCCTATAGCATGGCCACTGGGGAAGGATAATACTTGTGCTGTTCTGTTTTGTCCCTCGCCATCTTGCCCCACTGGGTTTAACGGAGCCTCATTATGATATTCTGCCGCGTTCTCTTCAATTGATCTCAGTCCTCTTTGAAATGTTCTCATATGCTGCTGTTTCCAGGATTGCTTCCATGTTGGTCAGAGATGGCGCAAAGCAGCCTTCCCCCACCTGGTGCCTTCCAAAAGTTTTGAACTACAACTCCCATCAGCCCCTTAGAGACCTGAAGGCCCTGACCAACCTGTTGCCAACTCCCAAACACCCATGCGATGTAGTGGCAAGAATGTTAGACTAGGACCCGCGAGGCCAGGGACTGAATCCGCTCTCGGCCATACAGCTCCCTGGGTGACCTTGGGCCAGTCGCAGTTTCTCGGCCCAACCTACATCACTGGGTTGTTGTGAGGGTAAAATGGCGGGGAAGACAACTACGTACTCTGCAACCTTGAGCAATTTGGAGAAAAGGTGGGATATCAGTGCAATAGTAATCATCATCATCTGCAGAGCACCAGGCTGGCAAAGTCTAGTCTGGGGATTGTGCATGTGATACAGCAGCAACAAGACATATGGATGGAAGGACTTCCCTCTGAGTGATGTCTGGTTGGAATATTGTGTCAGGACTGGAGTCAGACACAGGTCAGCATGAAAGTCACAGGGCTCCCTTATTAGTGAAGTCAACTCTTTATTCAAGGAAACGGCAAACAACTCAGCAACACTTCCAAGTAGGCCTTGACCCTGTGAAGCAGTTGCCAGGAATGAAGGTCCCTGCCTTTCACCCTTCCAAAGTCTCCCTCTCTCCTAGATGTTTCCCAAGCAGTCTCAAACTGCACTTGTGCACCTGCTCTGCCCTCATTCTTCTGCATGTTCTTGGAGACCAGCGAAGAGGGAAGTTTGTCTCAGCAGGAGGGAGAGAATCCTTTTATTCTGCAGCAGCCTCTTGAGCCCCCACCTCTGCTTCAGCATCGGAGTCTGAACTGCTCCCTGTCACTGGCTCTCCCTGCTCACTAAACCTGTTGCCCCTTCAGCACCCAGCCCCTCCTCTCAATCTTCTGCCTCTGCCCTCTCCTCAGTGTTCCATCACCAACCCCCCAGGCTCTGAACCTTCCTCCTCTGGGGGTTCCCTTGGGGGTTCCCAAGCTGGTGCCTCCTCCTCAACCAGCTGGTCCCTGACACATTGTTTGAAGGTGCTTGATGCAGCAACCTCCCTGAAGCCAAGCAGCTTGGACTCTGCAAAGTGTGTGCAACTCCTTGGAGCCCTGCGTACACCACCTTGAGCTCTACAGAGGAAAGGTAAAATACAAACACTAATGAATAAATGGTGGAGTGTGGTTGTGGAATTCCTTTGGCTTCTCTCCAGATCTTTCATCCTGGCAGATGCCCAAGGATGCTGAGTGCTGACGCCAGCCTCAACCATTGACTTGGCACATATACATGAAATACTGCTGGAGGCTGTCAGGGATGTGCTTTGCTTTCTCCAGGAACACAATGGTCTGGAAGTACAATGGACACGCTTTTGTTCCTTCCCTTTTGCCCCGTTTCTGTGCCACAACACGACCCTGAGTTCAAGTACCTGCTGCCCTCTTCCCTCCATAAACACCTTGCTGAGCTCAGCTCCAATTGTCGCCCTCTTTGAAAGCCCAGAGGCTCTTTAATGTCGATGGATAGGCGCTAATGAATTTCCTTAAAAAGGAAAATTGTCTCGCCGAAGGGCCTGACCTTCCCGGTTCTCGGCTTAGAGCCCTGCGTTACAGCACCGCACTTCATTTGTTACCTTTCCGCACATCACTGGGAAAGGTAATTACAGTTAAAATTAAACTCTGCCGACTGTGTCCTGCTGCCTTTTAACGGCGAGACGCAACTCGGAGACCAATCCGAAGGCATTCTCTTCTTGTTTAGAAGATTCATGTTTATCTAATGCGAAGTCAATATTATCGTCCTGTAAAGAGTTAGGGCGCCGCTAACAATCCATCAGGGAGTGCTTCTTTTATCGCAGCAGGGCTATGCTCCGCCGGCTCAGAAACCATTTAACAGGACTAACGCTTGGGCGCGCCTCTGCTGCGTCAGCATCCAGGCCGCCATTTATCTCGGCCCTGAAATGGTTCGCACGGAAATGTTTCCAGAGTGTTTCAATAGGGAGGCGTCCCCGAAATGGAGAAGAGAAAGAGGGAGAGAGAAAGAAAGAAAGCAGACGCAACACAAAAGGGTCTCCACACACAAAAGGGCTACGGAGAGCTACACAAAGGAAATGGAAGTGCAGCTCTCTATTTCAATTCTGTGCCAGCTTTGTTGCTTATTCAGTGGCCATGAGAAGGGGATTTACATAGGGCACATCTAGCAGTTCAAAAGCACGCCCGTGCTAGTAAATAAATAGGTACCACTGCGGCAGGAAGGTAAACGGCATTTCTGTGCGTTCTGTTTTCTGTCACGGTGTTCCGTTGCACCAGAAGCAGTTTAGTCATGCTGGCTACATGACCCAGAAAGCTGTCTGTGGACAAACACTGTCTCCCTCAGCCTGAAGTGAGAGGAGCACCACACCCCATAGTAGCCTTTGACTGGGCTTAACCGTCCACTTAAAGCTATGGTTTTCCCAGTAGTGATGTATGGAAGTGAGACCTGGGCCATAAAGAAGGCTGATCACAGAAGAATTGATGCTTTTGAATTATGGTGTTGGAGGAGACTCTTGAGAGTCCCATGGACTGCAAGAAGATCAAACCTCTCCATTCTTAAGGGAATCAGCCCTGAGTTCTCACTGGAAGGACAGATTGTGAAGCTGGGGCTACAATACTTTGGCCACCTCATGAGAAGAGGAGACTCCCTGGAAAAGACCCTGATGTTGGGAAAGATTAAGGGGACAAGGAGAAGGGGACGACAGAGGATGAGATGGTTGGACAGTGTTCTCGAAGCTACCAGCATGAGTTTGACCAAGCTGCAGGAGGCAGTGGAAGACAGGAGTGCCTGGCCTGTTCTGGTCCATGGGGTCACGAAGAGTCGGACACGACTAAATGACTAAACAACAGCAACAACCGTCCAGGGGTCCTTTACCTTTACCTTAAGGCACAATGGCATCATCTGCAATAAGGACTTAGGGATTTGCCCTACACCAGGTTCGACAATTTGTTCCCCATGACCAGTGTTGTCTACTCTGACAGGCAGCCCCTCTCCTGCGTCTGGGGCAGAGAAGGGTTTCCTGTCTCCTGAAACTTAACAGTTTAAACATCAAATTGGTGATGCCATGAAGATGATGATGATAATGATGATAATAATAATGATAATAATGATAATAATGATAATAATGATGATAATAATAATAATAATAATAATAATAATAATAATAATAATTTATTCCCCCAGCCACTCTGGGCGGCTCCCAATATTAAATATTAAAAACACAATACAGCATTAAACATTTAAAAATTCCCTAAACAGGGTTGCCTTCAGATGTCTTTTAAAAGTAAGATAGTTGTTTATTTCCTTGACATCTGCTGGGAGGGCGTTCCTCAGGGCAGGTGCCACTACTGAGAAGACCCTCTGCCTGGTTCCCTGTAACCTCACTTCCCGCAGGGAGGGAACCGCCAGAAGGCCCTCGGCGCTGGACCTCAGTGTCCGGGCAGAACAATGGGGGTGGAGACGCTTATTCAGGTATACAGGATCAAGGTCGTTTAGGGCTTTAAAGGTCAGCACCAACATTTTTCAATTGTGCTCGGAAACATACTGGGAATAGAACTTTGGAACTTTGAATGGAACTTTGATTCCTTTTTTCTTTTTTTGACCTTTCTTTGCTCTGCCTTGCATGAAACCGGACTTTGCAAAGATTACTCTTGCCTTGTCCTTGATAGGTTAGTTTGCTACATGCAAGGAGCTTTTGATATGGGGGATAATTCAGAAATATGACGTGTTAGGGCCATCATTAGCTGATACACCAGCCTGGAAGAATTCTGGGACTAGGTTCTGCTGTGTTTTATGTCAGGGTAAAACCATTTGGGCTCTTGGCCAGTGGACTATATTTAGGCAGCTAAGGCTTTGTATTTCTTTATTGGTTTGGGAGTTTCCCAAAATCTGCTCACACCTCTTCCTTGCGCATAGATGGTGCTGTTATGGCTACATAACAATTCATGCTCATTTCCAAACTTCGAAATAAAGGGAATTGTTCCTCACTCTTTTTACACACACACCCCAAGCATATTAACCTCACCTTAATTACTTTTGTGTGTGTGACAATGTGACATTCAGGGAGAAGGTCATTTAACCCATGTTTATTGGGCAAATACATCAAGCTCCGAGATAGCACATAATGCAAACTATTTTCAAATTGGGTTCAAGAATTAGAGTGACAGAATGAATGAACTCCACAGCTGAAGAGCAAACATTTAATGTGGCATGTTCAGCTCTGGCCAATTTGATTAGATGTAATGCCATATTTTCTCATGCAAGGGGTAAATATTGAAATATAGCTCTAGCCTGTTTGGTTGGCTGGAAGGATTTAACAAGGGTTAATAAGGATAACCTCTGATATGCCTCCTACAACAAAATTTATCTCTCGGCTTTACCTATTACAAAATTTTAAAAAAATATACAATCCTATAGGATCAGAGGCAAACCTCACTGAATTCAATGAGATTTACTCCCAGGTAAATGTGTATAGAACTGCAGCCAAAGCATGCATTGACAAGGCACTGCAGACATTTTCCTCTGAAGATAATATCAAAAGCGATTTGTTTATTCCCTGGTCCAGCCCTTGTTTCATTAGATACTATTATCACCACCACCATAATTATTATATATTTCTTTATATCCCCCACCCTTTTCCCTGACAGGGACTCAAGATGAAATGGGAACAACTAAAAACATAGGGGCACCAAACAATAATTTTAAAAATTTGAAAATTGAAATTATATATATATATGGGAGAGATCTATTTAAACATACTGATAATTCCAATAAAAGCAGCACAACACCAGTCCTTTCATTAAAAGCAGTCTGCTCCCCAAAGCCGCTGGGAATATTAAGGTCTTCACCTGCCAGCAGAAGGAAAAGGTATGAGGGGCACCCACTGTCTGGACTTCCCAGAAACAACTTTTTCCAGCTGGTTGGAAAGATCTCCGTCTTATGTGTTCATTTTGTACCATTTAAAAAACTGTTACATAGGAACATAGGAATATGTCTTATACTGAAACCGGCCTTTGGTCCATCTATCTCAGTACTGTCTACACTGACTGGCAGCGTCTCTCCAGGGCTTCATAGAACCATAGAGTTGGAAGGGATCCAAGGGTCATCTAGTCCAACCCCCTGCAATGCAGGAACAGGGTCTCTCCCAGCCCTACCAGGAGATGCCAGGGATTAAACCTGAGACCTTCTGCATGCAAGGCAAATGATCCAGCACTGAGCTATGTCCCTTCCTCCTTTTATATGCTGTTTGTAAATTGTCATGTGGTGGTGGTGGTGGTGGTGATGATTTATTGAATTTACCATATTTTTCGCTCTAGAAGACGCACCAGACCACAAGGCGCACCTAGTTTTTGGAGGAGGAAAACAAGAAAAAAAATATTCTGAATCTCAGAAGCCTGAACAGCAAGCAGGATCGCTGTGCAGCGAAAGCAGCGATCCCTCTTGCTGTTCTGGCTTCTGGGATAGCTGCGCAGCCTGCATTCGCTCCATAAGACGCACACACATTTCCCCTTACTTTTTAGGAGGGAAAAAGTGAGTCTTATAGAGCAAAAAATACAACAACAACAAGTAATAAATAATAATATGAATATGGAATATAACTGCAAGTCCTTGGCCATCATTTTTAACGATTTCTGTGCTATTTTACACACACTTTCCTTACCAAGCAAAACTAAATTATATTCATTTAACCAGAATGTACTTTGAATTCACAAGTCATCTTACAACTTTTTAGCACCCCTCATTTTTGTCATTTTAAAGTTGAAAATTTCAGCATGCCCTCGTGCCACAGGGTGACCTATATCACAGGACCAGGGTGATTCTGGTCCATCGTATTAGAATATCTTTTTGAACTATCTGCCGTTCTCACCTCTGGGTATGCCACCCACCTGGCGATGGGATTAGGGAACTGATGCCCCTCTTGCCGTCTCTGGTTTGTGTCTTGCCCTGCTCTTTCTGATAATCCCCTTCCAAGGGAGCTGCCTTCATTACAGCATTATAGCAATAATTCTTCAGCCCCCCACGGTGCCTCTGCTTTCAAATCAGAGTTCTGTAATATGGTCCGTGCTATATCACAAGGATGAAGCAGGAACGCACCTGGAACTCAGGGGAGGCTTGGAATTCAAACTAAATTATAATTATAAGCCCGCCACAATCTTTGAAGACCCAGGGCTGCCTTATTAAGTAATCACTTAAATTTGCACCAGGCTAATCATGTATTTGCTCAGCTTGGTATAGGAAGGGTGGGGGAGGGGAAGATATGAAGGAAGGTGTCTTTATTTTAATTCATCTTTCAATTTCCACATACTGTAGGGAATCTCATGCAGGTATGATGCCAAATAAATTGCTTCACCTGCTACTAACAGTGCCCTGGCAAGAAAGCTGATATCTGGAGGTTTCATTAAAACTGGAGCCGTTATTAAGCACTGAACAAAATGAATTCCTCAAGTTCAGTTGGGGCAGGAAGCGGAGAAGGAAATTTGGGTCTGTGAATAGGTCACACCAGAAGCTCGAACTCTGATCAGGCATATCACTGACAGGATGCCCTTGGGCCAATCATGAATTTGCCACAGCTCCAAGGAGACCCACCAAAGTGATGGGAAAGGGCCGTAGCTGAGTGGTGGCGCCTCTGCTTTTCATGCAGAAAGCTTTGGGTTCAATCCCTGACATCTCCAGGTGAGGCTGGGTATGTCTCCCATCTCAAACCCCAGACAGCTGCTGCCAGTCCGTGTAGACAACTCTGAGCTAGATAGACCAAGGGCCTAACTCCCTATAAGGCTGAAAGGCTTCAGTCCTGCATACCTGAAGAAGCGTCTCCATTGTTCAATCCGGACATTGAGGTCCAGCTCTGAGGCCTTTCTGGCAGTTCCCTCATTGTGAGAAGTGAGGTTACAGAGAACCAGGGTTTCCCCCCCAGCAAGATCTTGCAGAAACTCAGTTTCAGCACCTCTCAGGTGGGCGCCATTATAAGAGAACAAGGGAGGGGTTCATGGTGAATTCCGGCACCGCTTTTTCTAGGGAAAAAAGCACTGCAGAGAACCAGGCACAGGGCCTTCTCGGTGGTGGCACCCGCCCTGTGGAACGCCCTCCTGTCAGATGTCAAGGAAATAAACAACTATCTTCTAGAAGACATCTGAAGGCAGCCCTGTATAGGGAAGTTTTTAATGTTTGATGTTTTACTGTGTTTGTTGGAAGCTGCCCAGAGTGGCTGGGATAACCCAGACAGATGGGCGTCAAACAAAAAAAACAAATGGCAGTCTTCCTATGTTCCTGTGGTGCTTGTCTACCCACTTTCCCTACCATTGTCTAAATGTAGGAAGTGGCCTTATATGTGGGACAAGCTCCAAAATACACTACCTCCCCTATTTCCCCCCCTATCGTGCTTTCATTGTAAACAATCACCAAAGAGGTAGACATGTTAGTCCTTTGCAGCAAAAGCACCAAAAAGTCCTTTCATTGTAAATACGTCAGAGATCCTATCACAAATCTCCCATCTCAAGCCAGTGTGGCAGGAAGCAAGTGAATTGGGACCATGGCATTTACAGTGAGAGCTATCCCCTTTTCCTGAGCCAAAAGTCCCACAGCTATTTGTTTATTATTTTATTATTACATTTGTTCCCCACCTTTTCCAAAGAACATAATGTCGTATACATGGTTCTTCCCTACTCCCAATTTTATCTTCACAACAACCCTGGAAGGTTGGTTGGGCTGAGAAATAATGACAGGCCCAATGACTGACTGGGGATTTGAACCCTCATCTCTTAACCACTATCCCAAAATGTATTTACATTTCCCTATATGCTTTCCTAACACCACCACCAGCTAGTCTGGGTGGAGGGTTAGTCAACCAACATGATTGACAGCAGCAAACACTTATCTACCACCCTGGGTCCTGATCCGTCCCTCCCCCCAAGTTGCTTTTCAGAGAAATTTGAAGAGACGGGAAATCCACTCAGGAGCTCTGTGATGTCTCATCCTTCAGCCAATAAGGATGCATAGCATGTTGTCAGGTGACCAAATGAGGACCACTGAATCGCAAATGTGTTTTAAAGGGGCATCTGGTGCACAGAAAGGACCGCTTCTTTGTGTTTGCTATCAGTGCTGCAAAGAAAAAGAGGATTGAAAAAAATGCCCGGAGGCTGCTTCGCTGCTCAGCTCTGTGGCTGAACAACAGATAAGGGAACTCGCAGCGGGAAAACAAATGAACATTGTGGCATGTAGGTATTGTCGGTAATTAATACTGCGGAGAGAAGATTGCAGGCATTAACTACCACTTTGGCATTCGTCGTCTTCTTCATTCCATGACGACTGTACGTAGAAAATGAATCATGGATGCCTCTGTAGCATTTGGACAGGGTAATGATACATTTGATGGCGACGCTACCCCCACTTCGTAAATTACCAACTGCTGGTTTGGATTAGCCACACAAACCATCATTATGAACTGCTGAAAAGGTAACATTTGCAAGGTCGAAGGGTATTCTGTTTTATTCTCTCCTCTGCACGTCGGGTCGCCCCTTTTGTTGTGGAGATGGGAGAGGACTTGTGGAATTATAACAGCTTTACAGCAGAATGTCGACAGAGCAGCGTTTGGGGATGGATGACTCATCGGCCCTATTCAGGTCTGCACATAAAAGCATAAGAAGAGGCTGCTGGAGCAGGCCAATGGCCTGTCTAGTCAAAGAATCATAGAGCTGGAAGGGACCCAAGGGTCATCTAGTCCAACCTCATGCAATGCAGGAATCTCAGCTAAAGCATCCATGACAGATGACCATCTAACCTCTGCTTAAAAATCTCCAAGGATGGGGACATACCTGTAGCTGTCAACTTTTCCCTTTTCTTGCGAAGAATCCTATTTGGAATAAGCGAATTTCCCTTAAAAAAAAGGGAAACGTTGACAGCTATGGATGGGGAGCCCACAACCTCCTGTTCCACAGCTGAACAGCTCTTGCCATCAGAAAGCTTTTTCCATATGTTTAGTCAGAATCTCCTTTCTTGACACTAGAAGCCGTTGGTTTGAGTCCTACAATCCAGAGCAGGAGAAGACAAGCTTGCTCCATCTTCCATGTGACAGCCCTTAAGATACTTGAAGATGGCTTTCATAACTCCTCTCAGTCTCCTCTCTACATTTAAGGCACACATTTTTCCTGAAAGAATGCTGGGAACTGCAGCTTCCCTGTCAGGGAACTACAATTCCCAGCACCCTCAGCAAAGTTCCCAGGATCCTTTGAGGGAATCCATACACTTTAAAGGGGCTCCAAGTGTTTGGTATGGATGTGCCTCGTGGTTCTGCTTTTCCTAAATCCTGCTCTATCCCTTAGGTCAGGCACCCCCTAACTCGGCCCTTCAGACGTTTTGGGACTACAACTCCCACCATCCCTGACCACTGGTCCTGATAGCTAGGGATGATGGGAATTGTAGTCCCAAAACATCTGGAGGGCCGAGTCTGGGGATGCCTTCCCTAGGCCCTGTCTACACTATACATTTAAAGCAGCATTGTGCCACTTTAAACAGTCATGGCTTCCCCCAGAGAATCCTGGGAAGTGTAGTTTGTTAAGGGTGGTGAGAATTGCTGGGAGACTCCTATTCCCCTCACAGAGCTACAAATTTAACAATCAATCCCATCAATTCCTCTCCACAAGGAACTCTGGGAAGTGTAGCTCCGCAAGGAGAATAGGTGTTTCCTAACAATTCTCTATAATAAACTATACTTCCCAAGATTCTTTGAGGGAAACCAAGACTCTTTAAAGTGGTATGATACCACTTGAAACGCATAGAGCAGATGGGGCCCGAATTTGCCTTTGCAGAGTGTTTTATGATGTAAGTTGCCTAATGTACTCCAGCATGAAATGCCACACAGAAATTGCATTCCCCCTAATGGGTCATCACTTCTGTGATCGAGCATTTGATGTTCTTTTATTATTTTCTCTCCTTCACCATATTCCAAACCTAATTCTTTCCCCCCTGAAATGAGCATTATTGATCTTCTTATTAAATGCTGTCTACCTAGTATGAATTTTTCACATCGGTAGTGACATTTATTTTTATTTTTTTTATTTTTTATTTCAAAAAGAAAAAAGAAATAATGATTATTATTTATCTGCAGCCCGGTGCTCTAAAGACCAGCTTCATCAAGCAGTTTTTGAATGGATTTCCACTAAATACCATGTGTACAAAAGGCTTGTACCTCCTTTGCAAAATGCCATACATTGACTACATCTCTTAGGAAAACGGTGCAATCAATACATGATTATCTTCCTCGAACATTCAGGCCATGGAAATCTTCTTTTGTGGTTGCTCTTCATTATCAGTTTAAAAGGACAGTCCATCCACTTCCATTTTTCAGATACTTTATTTATATATGTGGTTGGTTGGTTGGGTGGTTGGGTGGGTGGGTGTCAGTGTAAAGTTTCAGTTGTTTTATTTAGATTCATGGTAATAATTTATTTATAGGAGATATGATTAAAAAAATAATTGCTTGATTCGGAAGCACCGAGAACAGTGGTGGGTGAACTCTCCTCAGATTGATTTTGAATCAAGCTCAGCCTTCTCAAGCTTTCTCAATGAGAAGAGTTGGGTGGCAGGAAGAGGAAGCCCATTTGATCTTTCAACATGATACTCAGACATGTGCTTTATCATAATGGCCCCTATGTCTGTTGGTAGATTTGGGACAGCTAGAAGAAAGTTCTACATGCAGCACTTAGTTAATCTATGGAACTGTTGCGATTTTTGACTACGTGCCATTCTGTACAGCTTCACACAAAGCAATCAGACGTTGGTCAAAAGCCAAGGATGACTGAGCAGAGGAGTATCTCCACCTGGAGATATGGGACCTTGGATACAGCTCTACCATTGGTTGAGGTCTCACACAGGCACGATGACTTATGACCTTACTGACTGGATAGTTTGTTGGTCAGTGTGGTGTCCTGAGAGAAGAGAGTCATTTGGAGTTTGTTATGAGAGAGCTAGTTAAGATCCGTATCTGTTCTGTTCTTGTATATAGTAACTTGTAGAGTCTGCTGTAAATAACGAACACCTCTAAGTAACCAAATTACTAGTAGCAGCGTCTGGTTCCTGCTTCGTCCATCCTGCCTGCAACTGATTGCTTTCTGGAACTCTGCGTATGCTCTGCTAAGGTCCAGCAACAGGTCAAAGTTGCGAAACTCCAGTAGAAATTCCCTGCTGCAGGAGGCACTGATGGCCACCAACTTGGGTGGCTTTAAAAGAGGATTGGACAAATTCATGGAGGATATCAATGGGTATTAGCCATGATGGCTATGTTCTGCTTCCACAAACAGAGGCAGTGATGTTTCTGACTAGCCCTTGCTGGAAACCGCAGAAGGAGAGAGTGCTCTTGTGTTCGGGTCCTGCTTTCCCATAGGCATCTGGTCGTCTACTGTGAGAATGGGATGCTGGACTAGATGGGCCATTGAAATGATCCAGTAGGGCTCTGCTAATGTTCTCAGTAGTTCTCAGCACCAGCTACAGCTGAGAGCTCCTTGGAGATGCACACCTTTTAGACAAAAAAGGTTTCTTCCCTGCATCTTCTACTGTAATCTATCTATTATATAACCATAGTATCCAAAATCCTGTCATTTTACAAGTGTCATTGTATTCCTACCAAGGATTTCAACTGTCTACAGTGGTCTCTCAAATACGTTAAAAAGTTATTCCAGTCTTTCAAAATAGCGTCTTTCTGGTTTCTGATCTTTCCTGTCAATCTTGACATTTCCACATATTCCATCAGCTTGGTCTACCACTCTTCTCTGATCAGTACAGTAGTACCTCAGGTTACAGACACTTCAGGTTACAGACGCTTCAGGTTACAGACTCTGCTAACCCAGAAATAGTACCTCAGGTTAAGAACTTTGCTTCAGGATAAAAACAGAAATCGTGCGGTGGCAGCGGGAGGCCCCATTAGCTAAAGTGGTACCTCAGGTTAAGAACAGTTTCAGGTTAAGAACGGACCTCCAGAATGAATTAAGTTCTTAACCCGAGGTACCACTGTACACAAGAGTGGAATGTAGCCCATGTCACTGCCATTCTTTAATCACCCTAATTGTAAGGATGGAAGTGTTTAAAGTGTGTTGCTTAGGGGATGACTGACCTGTGTTTTGATCTGCCTTTCCTATGAGGCCTTAGGCACAAATACCTGGGAATATGCCCCACTGAATGCAGCAGCGTTTATTTCTGAATAAACATGCTTAGAATTGCAGTGTGAGAAGATGTAAAATAATATATTTCATCATGGTGTTTTTTTTTTAATAAAATCAAATTATTTCCTTTTTTAGCTGGACTGGGCACACAAGTACAGAAGAGACATAATTAAGCTGCAGCATTATTATTATTTTATTTTTTAAAAAATTGGGAAGAGAGGAGAAAAGTAGCAACTTTAAACACGATCAGTTTCCCCCCCAGTAGACAAAGATGTCACCGAACACATAATATGCTATAATTAATCCTTTCATGGTTTCTTGTCTGCACTGTACGATATAACTATAGGTTGTCTGTTACCTAGTGATTTCTGCAGGTGAGCAATTATCATGATAATTAATAGTTAGAGAAATTACCAGGACAACCCCATCGTGTTCCACATGAAGAAAATGGGGCATTTATTGTGCAAGCTCCCGGTTCCTTCTTGCATGTTGTCATCGGAAATACATTTTATTTTATTTTTGCATCTGCCTCTCCCGATCGCACCCGTCGACTCCGTTTTCTCATGCTTTTGCAAAGAGAATATCTTTTTATGCTAATCCTTGTCAAACAAACAAATATTAAATGTAAGCGATATTGGAAATACCGCGATGGGCTTTTTAAAAAGTTTGAAGTGGAAAATTTCTCATGCCACCAAAGAAAATCAGCTTGGCTTGGAACCGGGAGGTCTGCCGGGGAGCGTGTCATAATCGTGCCTCCAGGGTGTTCGGAGACACAAACAATTTATTTGTTTGGAATGCTGCATGGAGGTTTAATTGTCTAAGGAGGATAAACAACTGTTTCCACATCAGCATTTTTGGTTCAGAGGCACTCTTCAGATGAAACCAAAATGGCTGGCAAACCATTTGCAGACATAAGATGGAATGAGAGCTTTAAGGGTGGGGAGGGACATTCTGTCATTTGAATATATAAATGCATTTATTTATTTATACCTTGCCCTCTTCAGACAGAATTTTAATCCTGCTTACTCTCTTACTCATTTATACTCTTTCTGTGATTTTGTGGATTTTAGTTTACTACACGCAGGGCTTCTTTTCTTAAAGCTTTTATTGTTTTATTCTTTCTGTAAACTGCCCTGTGATTGTGACTGAAGGGTGGTGAAAAAAATCCTTATATATAAAATACAGTAAACAACATGCAATGGAAAGCCAATATAACTGTTCTCTTCCTATAGCCCATGTACTGGTGGTGGTAGTGGGAGAGAATCAGTGCACACTGGCCTACAGTGGCATCTGTGGGACTGTGAACTGGCCCAAGCCACAAAAACTTTTCCGATCCCTTCTTTAGACTTTGACTTAGTTGAGACAGAGCTTCTGCAGTTGCTCTCCTGGCCACCTCAACCAGGATGCCTCGCTCTGAGGAAGGATCCCTTTGGCCCTTTCTCAGAGCAAGGCAAGGAGGAAAGGGAGGTGGAGCAAGCAGTGCCAAGCCCATTGTTCTGCCCAGACGCTGAGGTCCAGCGCTGAGGGCCTTCTGGCAGTTCCCTCACTGCGAGAAGCAAAGCTACAGGGAACCAGGCAGAGGGCCTTCTCAGTAGTGGCGCTTGCCCTGTGGAACGCCCTCCCAGCAGAGATAAACAACTACTTGACATTTAGAAGACATCTGATGAAGACATCAGGGAAGTTTTTAATGTGTGACATTTTAATGTATTTTTAATCTTTGTTGGAAGCCGCCCAGAGTGGCTGGGGAGACCCAGCCAGATGGGCGGGGTACAAATAATAAATTATTATTATTATTATTATTATTATTATTATTATTATTATTATGATGTGGCAAATGTAGGCGGGGCAGGGAGAGAGAGAGAGGAGAAAGAGGAAGAACATGAGCAGTAGCAACAGCTGGGGACAGAGAAGAGGAGGCCGTAGAGGGCACTACCCATCTTAAGCAGTGCAACCTCTCGTGCCACCCCTGCTCTTGGCTGGCAGCAAATGAAATGATCTGGTCCCATGCTGGCATAGCCCAGGACAGAATGGCCTGGTGTTTTGAAAAACCATTGCTAAAGAGGGAGAAGAGACAGTTTTGCAGAACCCTTTCAACGGCCTGTTTTCCTACCAAATAAAAAAAGCAAAGTTCAAGATAGACAGTTTTATTAACCCATATTTAGACGTCACATGTGCGGCTGACAGCCTTGAATGACAAGCACTTTATTTCGCATGCCTCTGGCTGATATGGAAAATTTCACACTTAGGAAAATAGCAGCGCCTTGAAGGTCAATGTCAGTAGAGCATCAGCTAAAGCCTTGGATAGGATTGGGCTGTACATATAATAAGGCGAAATACAGAAGATTTACAGCGCAGGGAGATAAGCTCTTTCCCCCTTTGCTTGCAATGTCTCAGGGATCTCCAGGCCCTGAAGGCAGGGAAGAAAATTTGGTACCCATTAAAGTGGAATGTGGGTCAAAGCAAACAGGAGCAACTAGGCAGCCCAGATCTATGGTTATGCAGCTACTGTAATGGCTTAGGCGCAAGGGCTCCAATCCTCTCCTGCTGGCAGAACATCATGTGCAGCACTCCAAGCTAATTCAGAGGAAGAATATTTGTTTTGTAGGATGGAGCTGCAGCAAATGGACTGTGGAAAACATTGCTAGAAAACTCCAAGTCTTTTTCCAGGGATTGAAACTGGGACCTTTTGCATGCGCAGCAAATGCTCTAGCACTGAGCTATGGGCCTTCCGCATAGACCTGCATTTTCTGCATATTGTGGAAGCTGCACAATGAAGGTGCTAGATAGACACACTACTGTGGAAAGGGAATTTCACAATTTAGTGGCTGTCTCTCCCTGGCTGCTAATCTCTGCACTTCTGATATGCGCATTTGTTCAGTGAAAGCACAAAGGGCATTTCTGAATAGGGCTATGTTTGACGTATATGGCATTTCTTGAGACAAGGAATACAAAACCGATGTGACGAATAATCAGAGGAACAGACTACTTTGCTGCTCCATTACCTCACTGAAATGATTTTCCTTTCTTTGCAGTACTTTTATAAAACCAACGAACTCATTTATTGCAGTTAATATTTTATGATAAACATCTAAATAATCGAGTCTGAAATAATGTGCCTTTACTTTAAACACACACACACAAAACAAAATATACTCTTGTTTCTCGGAAAAGCACTTTGGATGCATTAACACCTTGCTAGCAGTACTTTTTAAAGTTACACCATCAGTTCTCTCCCCCCCCCCCCCCGCAAACGGTTTTTAATTGCGGAAATTATTTTTTTAGCTGCAGCAGGAGTGAATGAAATAGTCACAGTTCTTCAGTGAAGTAACATATCTTACGGGTGAACATGGAAGGATGAGATTTAAGGAGAAGACATAAAAGAGGAATCTAAAGAATTTCCCACACTAAAAAATACTAATAACCAAGCACATATTCTTTTATTTTCTTCCCTTTTGGTCCCATTAGCACTGTATACTGTGCATGCCTTGCCTTCATTGGCCCTGTATTCCATATTGGCTTCATCCTGCACCCAACCTGAGTTCTGCCCTGCCTGGCTACAATTTGCTTTGCAACTGCGTAGGGCATACAGGGACACGGGTGGCACTGTGGTCTAAACCACTGAGCCTAGGGCTTGCTGACTGGAAGGTTGGCGGTTCAAATCCACGCAACAGTGTGAGCTCTGTTGCTCAGTCCCTGCTCCTGCCAACCTAGCAGTTTGAAAGTATGTCAAAGTGCAAGTAGATAAATAGGTACCGCTCCGGCGGGAAGGTAAACGGTGTTTCCATGAACTGTTCTGGTTTTGACAGAAGCAGTTTAGTCCTGCTGGCCATATGACCCGGAAAAACTGTCTGCGGACAAACGTCGACTCCCTCGGCCAGTAAAGCGAGATGATGGCTGCAACCTCAGAGTCGTTCGCGACTGGGCTTAACTGTCAAGGGTCTTTTACCTTTTTTTAGGGCATATAGTAAGCCAGTGATGGCAAACCTTTTAGAGACCGAGTGCCCAAACTGCAACCCAAAACAGAGTTAATTTATCGCAAAGTGCCAACATGGCATTTTAACCTGAATACTGAGGTTTTAGTTTAGAATAAACAACTAACTAATTAACATCTTTTGTCTTAAAAAACCCCCACAATAACAGGGCTTTCAATGATACAAACCACTATTTATTGAAAGTTAAAAGCTTGCATTTGGCATGCTTTTGAACAATTAATATGATTTTTGCTGTTGTACGCATGCTGATAGTTTGTCGAACCTTGGCTCATACTTTGTAAGTTTGAGAGCAATGCATGCAGTAGCACTCAGGTCATCTGTTAGTCTGTTTTCTGGTGTCAGATTTGATATGATTCAAAGGTGAAAACAGCTGCTCACAAGCATAAGATGATCCAAACAAAGTAATTCCAAGTGCTTTCATTGACTTAAAATTATTTGGCAGACAATTCCAGACTTTAAGGGAACATTTTCAGAACTAACTGTGCTGTCCTTTGTCATTCCTCCTCTCTTCTCAAATGTTGCACACAGGTCATATAACTTATTTTTCCAGATAGAGGTTTCTTGAAATTCCAGTTGCTCCATTTCCAGGTTTCCTAAATCTAACCTGTGTAAGCAGGAAAGATCAAGTTCGTCACATTAGTCTTTATCTGGAGAAGTAAGAAAACACAGGGCTGTTTCCATCTTACGGAACTGTAAAAATCTGTTACTCTGGCAAACTCAGTGCTGGGGTGATGGCGCGGGTGCTCACAGAGTACCCCCTCTGAGTACCCCCTCTGGCACACATGCCATAGGTTCACCACCACTACAGTAAGCAGTTGGGCACCTGGTTATTTGAAGGGACATCTTCTCTTAGCTGAGATCTCTGAATAAGGCTGTTCTGCTTGAGATCCACTAGGCCAGGGCCATGCCCAGTGCTCAGCTTCTGGGATTTCAGCTCTTGCAAAAAGCCTATCTATTCACCCAGACATTGTTAACACTGAGCTGGGGTAGCAGTTGACTGATCTGCTGCAGGTTGTAAGGTATTTTATGGCCTTTCCCAATGTTTGTTTTTATATGAATTGTATTGCGTTATTGCAAACTGCCCTGGTATTCCTGATGATGGGTGATGAAAGAGATGCTTTAAATAAATAAATCTTTTGATAGTCATCTATCAAATATCAGCTTTCCACTGATATTTTGGAGCAATCTTGCTCCCCACCAAAGAGTTATGGTGATGGACCCTATATTCTGGAACTAAGCTGCTAAGGGAACAGGACTCATTTCAGTGAGACTGCTTAGCACCCATTGAATCCAATGACATTCAAGTTGCAGTGGCCCATAAATTGAAACAAGTGTCAAACTATACATGAATATATAGTGTGCAGCTACAACTCTTGCTTTTCTTAGTTACAACAATGGCACGGGGGGTGGGGCGGTGATTGGTACTGGATTGTGATTTATGTCTACAAGCCCACTCCCAAATATTAGCCCCTGGAAGATCTATATCTAAGACAACAGTATTCCCAAAAGTATTCCCATATGGGAAAGTTTCTTTAAAAACAACAGCACAAGACTGCATACATGTGACATTTCATTCTGAAATCAATTGAGTACAGTGGTACCTCGGATTACAAACGCTTCAGGTTACGTACGCTTCAGGTTACAGACTCTGCTAACCCAGAAATAGTACCTCGGGTTAAGAACTTTGCTTCAGGATGAGAACAGAAATCGTGCGGTGGTGGCGCAGCAGCAGCAGGAGGCCCCATTAGCTAAAATGGTACCTCAGGTTAAGAACAGTTTCAGGTTAGGAACGGACCTCCGGAACGAATTAAGTACTTAACCTGAGATACCACTGTACTTGTTTTCTTCTACATAGTCCACACACTGTCTAGATCTAGTGCATTTTTTAATTTATTTTTTGCCCCTGAAAAGTGCTTCTTGAGAAACTGGTTTCATTCCGAAAACAAAAGCTTGCTGCCTATTGGTTCTGCATTAAGGTAAGGGAAAGGGGGAAAAACCCTGGTAGATTAGGTCCAGTCAAATTCAACTATGGGGTGTTGGGTTCATCCCTGCCTTCAGGCTGAGGGAGCCGGCGTTTGTATGTGCTGTGATTTTGATTATTTTCGTTCGTTTGTCTGGACTTTTGAGTTTACATCAGTAAAAACTTTTAAAAATAATATTAGGCAAATTTATGGAAGAAAAAGCTTTCATTGGCCACTAACCTTGATTGCTGTGTTCTACCTCTACTGTTTCTGAATAGCAATTGCTGTGAATTGCAAGAGAGGAGCGTGGTCTTGTGTTCAGGTCCTGCTTGTGGGTTTCTCACAGGCATCTGGTTGGCCAATGGGAGAACAGGATGCTGGACTAGATGGGCCACTGCCCTGATTTAGCAGGCTCTTCTTATATTCTTACGTACTTGGACCCTAAATCACACTATTAAGCAGGAGGGAAAATGCCCCAGAGGGAAAATGCCCTTACCAAAACCAAACAAAAGACAAATTAATTGTAAAGAAAAGAAAAAAGTTTAAAGGGCAATTTACTTACGTTCAGAGAAATTTTGTGACAATTAATATACAATCTGCTGGCTTTTTTTTCTCCCTCCAAAAAATAAGACTTTTAAGGCATTTAATGCCCACATATTAAATATCCTTGCTAATGACTTACCAGTTTTAAATACTTCACAGTAATGATTTATATAATTTGAAGTGGTTATTTTCCATACTTCATTACTTTCCCCAAAATGATCATTGATTTGATAATTAGTTGATCTTTCAAAGCCTGAAGACATGATGTCCTTGAAAATATTTTAAATGTCTTGTTCAGGGCAAAACTAAATTATTATCTTCCGCATACTATTGACTGCTAATTTTAGAGATTTTTATCTAACATTGACTATGTGTCTCTTTATCATTTTTATGCAGTCGGGCAGAAGACTCAGAAATCAACACCGCAGCAGTATTTGAACCAATAAAGTGCTGTGCGAGATCAGCCGTAATACACCTTTAACTAAAACCAGTCACCCTTGTGATATAAAAGGGCTTCCAGCTTTCCTTGCCTCTGCCAGACTTTCACATACTGTATATTAGCATAGGAAACTGCCTTCTCCCAGCTCACATACCCTCCAACATTTCTCTGATTAAAATAGGGACATCCTATTCAATAATAGTAATAATAACAATAATAATACTAATACCTCACCATCTGACAGGGTTGACCCAGCCACTGTGGGTAGCTTCCAACATACAGTGATACCTTGGTTTGCAAGCATAATCCGTTCTGGAGGTCTGTTTGTAAACCAAAACAGGTTGTAACCCAAGGTGTGCTTTCGCCAATGGAGCCTCCAAATTTTTTTTGTTCGTAATAAAAAAAATAAAATATATGAGTTGTAATCTAAAAAAGTTCACAAACCGGGACACACACTTCTGGGTTTGACGTGTTTGTAATCCAAAAATGTATGCAAACCAGACTGTTTGTAAACCAAGGTACCACTGTAGATAAAAACATTAAAACATCTTTAAAAAGCCTTCCCTATACAGGGCTACCTTCAGATGTTTTCTAAAGGTTGTATGTTTACTTATCTCCTTGCCTCAGGGGTCACATACCCTCCAACATTTCTCTGATGAAAATAGGGACGTTGTAAGGAAAAGCGGGATGTTCTGGGATCAAATAAAAAACCGGGATGGCTTCTGTAAATCTGAGACAGTTCATGGAAAATAGGGACACTTGGAGGGTCTGAGCTCAGACTGTTTGCCCATCTGGTTCAGTATTGCCTACTTTGACTGCTAAGGGTCTCAGGTGGAGGAAGGTCTCTTCCACCACCTGGAATCTGATCTGCCAGGAATCAAACGAGAGTCTCATGTGCAGAGCAAGCACTGTGCTCTGCTCCCTTCCCAGAACTTGTTGTAAAGGGAATGTTTAGTTGTTCAGTTCTATGATAAGAGAGTGGATTGAGGCACTGCAGCTGGTGCCTAAGATAAGGATGAGAAACCTGCCACTCTCCAGATGTTATTTGACTCTCTTCAGCCCCAGCCAGCATGGCCAGTGTTCAGGGATTATGGGAGTTGTAGTCCGGCAGCATCACTCAGCCTGGCTGATAATGCCAAGGTTGCAGATTCAATCCCCACAAGGGACAGCTGAATATTCCTGCATAGCAGTTCTCAACCTGTGGGTCCCCAGATGTTGTTGGACTACAACTCCCATCATCCCTAGCTAGCAAGGCCGGAGCTCAGGGATGATGGGAGTTGTAGTCCAACAACATCTGGGGACCCTCAGGTTGAGAACCGCTGTGGGGTCCCTTCCAACTCTATAAGTTTATGGCTCTGTGGCTCTAACATCTGGAACACACCAGGATTCCTGCCCTTGGCCCCAATACAGGAAGCCCAATATCTCAAAATTTACATCATTCTTATCTTTTGAAATTCTGTATTAATAACATTTAAAATGTCAGTCATTTGCTACTTGCCAGTCATTTCAGTGGCTTTGTACTCACTGGACAGAATTCTGGAAAGTGGGAATAGATGTACTTCTCATTGAGTTACAATCTTGCCTGAACAATTTCCCTACTATTGCCATGCGTAAAAGGGCAAGAGACATACTTTTTCAAAAAGTGATTTTTTTTAGAGAAGAGGCCTGGGGGTTCATTTTGATAATATATTTTGTGTTTTTATATTGTGATTTTATCCTGTGAACTGCCCAGAGACCTGCAAGTACAGGGCGGTATACAAATTTAATAAGCAGCAACAACAACAACAACAACAACAACAACAACAACAACAACAACAGAGTCTTCCCAACCTAAATTAGTGGCTAAAGGCAGAGCTGTACTCAGTTCTTGAATCATAGAAGGGCAGTTAATAGCTCTCATTTGACAACATTGTCAAAAACAAACAAACCAACTTGAGGTCATCCTTGTTTGTCACTCTGGGGCACTTTTACTCTCTCTGATAATATGTGCTTTGGCACAAATCATCACCCACAGCTTTCTGCACTGTAGGTGCCTTCCCAGGGCAATCTCCAGCTCCTCATCTTTGTGGAATGCAGTGGCCTGACTTAAGTTGGTTGCTCATTGAGGAAGGTGACTGTGGTTGGTGAGGAGGCCATGTGACCTGAGTGGTCCAAGTCTGGTTTCAACCTAAAGAATCAGTAGAAGGGAGAACAAGGACTTCAAAATTGCCCATCAACAGTTATCTCCTGGAGAGCAGAAGGAGAAGGCACATAGATCACCTGCTTACTGTTGCCTATATATTGCAAGAGTTCTGGATTCCAGGTCCTTTGGAATCTCCCGTTTACCATGATTCCACACTCCAATTTTCCCTGGTGGATGAATGGCTTGGGTTTTCAAGGACAGTGGTGGACAGGAATTGATTATCTTGATTCCGGAACCAGCAAATCTTTCATACATATATGATTTCCTGTCCTCTTTCCTTCTAGGTTGCATATGTAATGGCGCCATAGTTCATAATTATCTGAACAATATCTTAAAAAAACTGAGAAATTCCATCAGAATAAAACCATGTGCAACTGCAGAGACAAAGCAATATTTATTAGAATTTTGCCAGCTCAACTGGAACACTGGTGCAGGTAGTTATCTGGGCAATGATGCAATTGGCATGTATATGTAGCATGCATGCACCTTTCCGCTCCTTAAATTGCATTTCTGCCTGGATAAGTGTATGAACAGGACCACTGCTTCCATCCTTTAGAGACAGACAACCCTAAGGGTCTTTTCTTTCCATGGGGGAGGTCTTCCAGTGGCATAAAGTAGCACTGTCTTTGATTAAGCCAGAATAAATAAAAAAACCAGGTCTTGATTTTGACTTTGATAGAGCTATGCCCGTTTGCTTCATTGACTTTACTGAGAGCAAGTCACGGCCTGTTTTATGGTTTCGGGCTGTTTTACTACCTCGAGTGATTTCCTAAAAAATACAGTCAAGTTATCTGGCAGGTTTCACAGTAGCTTTTTTTTTTTTTTTTTTTTAAAAAAAAGGGGCATTTGATACATTCTTGACCTGTTTCAATATAGGCCCCATGGCATGATTGCAATAACCATGCAGCCAGCAACGTTGGATCAGAGTGATTGTGAAAAGGGTGAAAGGGATTCTTTGATCGCTGGTCCCTGCTGGCCAGTTTTCATGGTACAAAGCAGGGTTGCCCTATGGGAAGCGAAAGAGACATTCAGTCAAGTCAATAGATCTCAAGCTTGGTTTTCTCATTCGGGTTGACACACAACCAAGGATTAGATGGATGAACTCAGCAAGGAGGAAAATGGGGGTAATATAGTGTCATTGGCTCTGGTTCCAACATATTGTTGGCTTTTCTACTTTCCCCCCAACCAGTCCCAATGATCACCAGATTGGTGTTTTTCTCCCTTTTATGGCACCAACAGGCAACAGCATAGAAGTTTGATCAAACCTCTAGGAGGCCACCATAAGTGGGGCTAAATACGGCTGGTAGGGAGTGGGGAATGGCTAGCTGTGCAGGCATGATTTAGGATGGTGGCAATCACAGAGAAAGCTTTGCCCGCATTCTCGCCCCTCCGTAATAGATTTAACACTTTTTGACACAACATTTTCTTGAAATCATTTCCTCGGCGTATCTAGTAAACTCTGTTTGCTAGGACCTGTGAAGGTCACTTCATGGTTAGCGATGGGCCCCTGAACCCCTGAAGATCTGTGTGCTTAACCCTGAGTTTGGCAAACGTTTGAAATGAAAAGACATCAATCACCTGCATACTTGACAAGAATGAAAAATCAAGATCCTTTGTTCACAAAAGATAGTCTCCCGCAACCTAGATATGACCTACCATCTTAGGACTAATTTATCCCAGACAAGTTTTGATCTAGTGCTCATCTATAATCATTAGCAACAGAGAGCAAAATAATATACTGCTGAGATAGCTTTTGCAATAAAGTGGAGAAAAATAATTTCTAGTCGATTTGGTTTTATTTTGTGTTCTCGGTAATAAAAGTTAAGCATGGAGTCCCTTCATTCCTCGGACCATTCATCCAAGACACTGCGCAGACAGCATACCTGACCTCAGCGACAGCAATGAAACCTGTAGAAGCCCATATTTGGACAGGTGTTACAACAATGGTGCTTGTCTCACAGGAAACACTGCTGCTTCTCAGCGGTGGTGGTTGTTTCTTAAACTGAGTAAGGGGGTATAAATAAAAATTAATTAAATAAATAAAAACCACCATGACTGCTACTAGTGTCATGCCCTAGCATCCTCAGATTTTTGAATAGTGAGGTCAATAAAATGAGCTACAGTAATTTGGCGGGTGATATGCCCATTCAAATGATGGGTATGTTTGAAATCTGCAGCATGGCCAGACCAACCATTCAGAGCCCAGTATTTTCAAACATGCAAATAGGTGAAAGGTTAGAGGGAAAGGATTGGTTTGCTGGCTTCTGATGTCATAGCAGTCCATAGCTGGACCCAGAGAGTTGCTTTTCCTTTCTGCTTTTCCTAGGAAGACTGGGCAAATGGAGGAGGAACTCAGGTGGGACATAACAGATTTGCTAAGCACAAGCCACTTACTCCTCTCCTCGGCTGCCTAATGGTATCTTTCCAGTCCATGTCAGTGAAGTGATTCAGATATTGGCGGTGACCATTGCGCACACCTGTTGCCTCATTACAAGGACCCACTTCTATTATGTTTTGGCCCAGTGCAAAATGCTGTGTTTAACTTATGGACTCATTGTAAGTCCTTCAGAGACCACCTTCAGTCTCATTATGACCTTTGTGAGCATGAGAACACACTTTTGACACTTGATAAAAATCC
The DNA here is from genome assembly GCF_964106645.2 of Podarcis pityusensis. NCBI lineage: Eukaryota > Metazoa > Chordata > Lepidosauria > Squamata > Lacertidae > Podarcis > Podarcis pityusensis. Next base: position 15,985,542 of record NC_138037.1, on the reverse strand, counting down.
TTTCCTCAAGAGGACTGGTGGTAGAGTCAGAGCCTGAATTATCTCCTGGAGGCCCTGAAAGACTTCCCCACCAAACCTTTAGGAAGGTAGATCAAGAGGGAAAGGTGGTGCCTCAGAAGACATAGGACCTCTGAGGCACCTAAATCCTTTCTCCCCTCTGTCATGAGATATGGAGTGATCTCCTCACATCATTGGCTTTGCTTTTGCTCCAGTGCTGTCCCATCTTAGGGTGGGCGGTCTATAAGTGTTCTTAGTCTGAGGGGGGGGGGTTGCTTTTAGGGGAGATAATGCTGGCTGTCTCCCTGTTGAGACCAGCCTAACCTCTCTGTGGCCTGGGATCTTCAGGATGTTTTTATTTGCAGACCGTAAGTTCTTCTGTGGGACATACCAGGAGAGGCGGTCCCGTAGGTACAAGGGTCCTAGGCCTTATAGGGCTTAAAAACTCCCTTGGGCAGGTGTTTCAATAAGAACTTAAGAAGATCCCTGCTAGATCAGACCAAAGACTCATCAAAACCAACATCCTCTTCTTACAGTGGCTGTCCTGATGTCTTTTGGACTCAGGACAGGACCTTAGCGCAACAGCAGCACTTTCTCCCCTGGCCCTCAGAGGCATGGAGTCTCAGAATGGGCTAGCATACGTGACTGTTCCTTTTCTTTGCTGTTCACCTCACTCCTGCAATATCCTTCAGAAATATTTCCAGGAGCTAGGGTTTTTTTGTTTTGTTTTTTTGCATCTCGGCCATTATTTTTACTCTGATTGATCGCGAGACAAATTAGCTACTGTGAAGCTACCTTGCATGAAGCTAAAATATTTCATTACTGAAGAAATGCTATATAACCTTACTCAGTGCATTTCCCCTCTTTCAGTGGTTTTGCAGATCTTTTTTTTTTCCCAAGGAAAAGAAACGCAAAAATCAATTTCAATTGTATTTTATGTTATTAGATTGTAAGCAATGCACTAAAAATTGTAGCTGTAAGCTTAAACAGTACAATGAACACACACACACACCCCAGAACTGCTTCTGACTTTACTGAACAGCCTGGATGTTTGCAATGTTGCTCTGGCAGAGTTCATTCCGGAGGTAAGGAAAGTGTTTGGATCAGCAGTTCACAGCTTATCTCTGGCATTCCAAAATGAAAATGCCCCCAATTCAATTTGAGTGGTTTTCGAAGGCAGGATGTCATCCCATCTTACACGATCCTTAGCTCATGTTTAATTTTCAGGAGATGCTGTCGTGGTGCAAGGTCCTGAAAGTGCGGGGGAGACTTATATAACCAATGTAGATGTGTTAAGAATATAGGAAGTGAATCATAGAATCATAGAATCATAGAGTTGGAAGAGACCACAAGGGCCATCGAGTCCAACCCCCTGCCAAGCAGGAAACACCATCAGAGCACTCCTGACATATGGTTGTCAAGCCTCTGCTTAAAGACCTCCAAAGAAGGAGACTCCACCACACTCCTTGGCAGCAAATTCCACTGTCGAACAGCTCTTACTGTCAGGAAGTTCTTCCTAATGTTTAGGTGGAATCTTCTTTCTTGTAGTTTGGATCCATTGCTCCGTGTCCGCTTCTCTGGAGCAGCAGAAAACAACCTTTCTCCCTCCTCTATATGACATCCTTTTATATATTTGAACATGGCTATCATATCACCCTTATCCTGAGTCAGATCACTGGTCCATCTGGGTTAGTATTGTGCACACTGACTGGCAGCAGCCCGCCAGGGTTTCCAGCAGGGTTCTGTCTCAGCCCTACCTGGAGATCCTGTGGATCAGACCTTCTCTGATGCTCTGTTCCAGAGCCATGGCCTTTCCCCAAATTATGGTGTCTGAGATACACCACTAGTCTTCCAGCATCTCCTGGCTGCTCTGAATGGGAGAGGCGAACACTCATTCAAGAGGAAAGATGAAGGCCAGAGAGCCATGTCCACATTTGAAAGCACGTTGCCCACTAGCTATGGTTATGCTGATTGTGACTGTTGTGTTGTGTTGGTCATGGAGGATTTCATAGTAAAAAGAAGCCAGGAAGAGGGAAGGAGGAAAAGGGCAGGTGGCGGATAAACAACGGTACTTACCCATGTGCTCACACCAGAAGAATCCATGTCCTTGGAGAATTAGTCAAGTATATCTGGAGTAACTAATGTGGTGGCTCACAAAACAGTTGGGTTTTGAGTAGTCAAGCCCAAGGCTATAAGTTAGACTTCCCTAACCTGGTGCCTCCCCACCAGTTATTTTGGAACACATGTGCCATCATCCCTAACCTTTGGCTATGCTGAGAAGAACTGTTGGGAGTTGGAATCCAATGTATCTGGAAGATAGGAAGCTGCCTAAAATGGAGTCATTCCCATTGGTCAGTTTAGCTCATTACGGACTAGCCTGATTAGCAGCATCTTTCCAAGGTTTCAGACTGGGAATATTCCCAGCCCTACCTGGAGATGCTTGGAATTGAACCTGGGTCTTTCTGCATACTAGACAGATGCACTACTACTGACCTGCAGGCCTTCCTCAGGAGGGCAGCACATTAAGGAAGGCTGATGTAAACACCCACCCCCTTTTTGGAATCAGCTGCTTCCTCCTTGGGAGCTGTCCAGAGTACTGAAGAACAGGTCTGTGCTTACAACAGGAGTGGTGGGAGGCACCAGTCGGGGAACCCCCCAAGGGAAGAAGAGCCAGGGGATTGACTGTGGGATGATGATGAGTGGTCAGAGGGAGAAGAAGGAGTAGACTGCAGGGAGATGGTGTCCGAAGCAGAAGAGGTAACACAGCTTGGTGAGCAGGAAGAGGCTGTGGCAGAGGACAGTTCAGACTCCGAGGCAGAAGTGGAGGCTGGAGGGGAGTGGGGCCAGGAGACAGGCAGGCTGCCGAAGAAGCCAGGGAGTCCCCCCCTCCTGCTGCAACCGGCTCCCCCCCCCCCATGATTTTCTGGAAATGAAGAGGGCAGAGCAGAGGGTGGTTGTGCGCAGGGCACAGTTTGTGACTGCTTGGGAAAGTCCCAGGAGAGGAGGAGCTTTAGGAAGTGGTGGGAAGGTGGGAACCTTCAGTCTTCACAACTGCTTTGTTGAAGAGCTGCTGGGATTACTAGGCTTGCACTGTTTTGGTTTCTTGAAGGAAGAGTTAACTTCACTGGCGCCATGTTTTTCTTGGATTGCTGACCTACGCTTGACTCCAGCTCCTGGCAGCAAAGTTCTCCTCACACAAGAATTTGAGGAGGCAGGCTGATATAGTGGGACTACACCCTGACAGCGGAAAATGACCCCTTAGTAAATGGTCATCTGCATTCACTCATCGTGAGTTTGCAGGAACCGCAACCATTCGACCTCTTTTTCGCTATGAGAAAGTCCAATGGCGTTCTCTCTCTTCCCCCACTGAGAGTTCCTCTCCTGAGGAGGGGCCACTAGGAGCGCATCAGAAGATGGCTGACAATAACATCTCTCCGACCCACCCGAGATAATTTGGAGGCTGTGATGGGAGTAATAGCCTCCCTACCCCCCCCCCAGGATTGGGGGGGCTGCCCTTGCCTGCTGTGCCCTATACCACCCCCGAATTTGAGGGGATGGGGGCACTAGGCAGAATGCCCTTCTGTGGATATCGGCGCTCCTGGACGCTGCCTGTGATCCGCGCCTCTAGCTGCAAGAACTTCAAAAGAAACGATTAGGATGAAGCAAATGCACATATTTCAAGGAAGGAGGGGGAGTAAAGACTGCTAACTGAAGAGATCTCTAATAAACGAGACGAGTCGGAGGAACAAGAATTAACCAGATGAAGACACACCAAGACTCGGTATGGCAAAAGGACTGGATGGGGGAGGGGAAAAAAACTTTCCTTTCTTTCCTCTATGTGATTAAACAAGAATCCCCCCCCCCCCACAAGTCAGAAATGTCGTTTGAAGGACTTAAGCTGTGGATTTATGTCTGTGTGGAGATAAACTTTCTAACCAAAGCATGTTTTAAGAAGAGCGTGGAATGTATAAGGGCTTTGGAATTATACCGAATGTATAAGGGCAGTTAAAAATACCGTCGCCATATTGGGAAGTTCTGTCAGAGGACTTAAGTCTGGGAGGAGAAATAGAGAAATAGAGCTGTTTTTATATTGTGGGTGAAACTTCTCAGAGGGACTTAAGAATGACAGTTCTGTGATTAATGATGGAAAGAGCGATGGAATCTATGAATGCGAGGATATATGGAAACCATCTCGATTTGAGGATTGGATGAACGGAAAATTCACACAGGATTATTATTGGTGTTTATCGGCTTAAGGAGATTATCAGAAGACATCATAAAGAAAAAAGAGAAAATATACGAACAAGATGAGATGCGGAAACAGCAAGATAAGACTAGATAGAATTATGAACTTTGTTTGGACTGATTCGGACATTAACGCAGTAGCAAGAAGATGATCAGAATCCCTCTTCGGATCTTGAAATATGGGTCCCCTCAACAAAATTTAAAATTCGGCTTTGTAATTAGGAATTTATGTGATGTGATTTGATTTGATTTGATTGGTCGGTTAATAAAAATTATATAAAAAAGAGAGAGTTCCTCTCCTGAAAACTGCGGGCAGCGAACAAGGGGACACTACAAGTTCAGCAGCCCCCGTTTTATGGGTGATTATAACTCTTTGTTAAAGCCAGGCCTAAGGATTTTACTGAAATTTCCTGGCATTCGTATGGTGTCAAGTGCCCAGTAAATGACAATATTTTATCGCTACACAGCGTTACATGCGCGGTGCCGCTGCATTGTGCCGAACTTGTAAATAAAAGGGGAAACTACCTCATGAGTACTTATGTTTTATGGCTCTGTTGAAGGCTGCTGATGGCCAAAATATTGGCTGGCTTGCCCTCTTTCAAGGCTTTCCCCCTAGTGCAGGTAATGAAATTAAAACGGGAGGCAATGAATCTACATGGCGTCCATCAATGTTTCAGTGCCTGCACTGCAGTCACTCATATGAAGTGGGATGCTGAGAGAGCTCATTTGAGTGTAATAATCTGTGTTCTCTTTAAAGGATTATGAAGGGAGCCTGCAGCGACAATGAAAAGGGAGGGAGGTAAGAGTCTTGTTAGTAAAGGTGAATTATTTAACAGAAAATACTTACTCCTGGTGGTATAACAACATTTGCATGAAATCTTCATGAATCTGATGCATTGCACACTGAGGAATTTTCTTCAAGTGTGTGTGTGCATGTGTGTTTGTTTGAATGGAACAGCTGTGCTTACGTCTGGGAAGGAGAGCAATTTTTCGAATATATATATATTTCATTTATATCCCACCTTTTCCTCCCAGATGCTCAAGGTGGCATACATGGTCCTTCTTTCCCTCCTCATTTACTCTCCACAACAACCCTATGAGGTAGGTTAGTCTGAGAGGCAGGGCCTGGCCCAAGGTCAGCTAGTGTGCTTCATGACCGACAGGAGATTTGAACACTGGTCTCCCAGATCCTAGTCTAACAATCTGACCATTATACCACATTGTCTAGAAGGAGCCTAAAATGCAATTCAGTTTTTCCTGGGAACCTCAGTTTAACTGCTGCCCAGGACTGACCTGCTGGGACCCCAAAGGGCCTTGCCCTGCTTCTCTCCACCTCACTTGGGGCAGAGCCTGACAGGCTCCATAAAGGACTGCTGCTGCTGCTGCTGCTGCTGGGCAGAGAGGACTCCATTTTGGGTTTTGTTTGAAAATTGCTTTTATTTTTTATCTATGTCATTTTAAATTGTGATTGCTATTAATGCTGTATTCTGAGTTTTAGATTTTATGATTTTTGTGGAAATTATTTTCCATTTGGTTGTGTACTTTTTGATGTGTTTTATTTATTTTTGTTATGTTGGTAATTATGTAAATCGTGTCCTGTTGCAAGCTGCCTTGAGCATTGTTTTAACTATGGAAAGGCGGCATGCAAATAAAATGATGAGGATGATGATGATGACTGGCAAGAAGGCTATTGTGGTTACAGTTGTATGCAATTAAGTCCAACTAAACTTAGGAGGGGGACGCGGGTGGTGCTGCGGTCTAAACCACAGAGCCTAGGGCTTGCCGATCAGAAGGTCGGCGGTTCAAATCCTCGTGACGGGGTGAGCTCCCATTGCTCAGTCCCTGCTCCTGCCAACCTAGCAGTTTGAAAGCACCCCAAAAAGTGCAAGTAGATAAATAGGTACCACTCTGGCGGGAAGGTAAACGGCATTTCCGTGCACTGCTCTGGTTTGCCAGAAGCGGCTTAGTCATGCTGACCACATGACCCGGAAGCTGTACGCTGGCTCCCTTGGCCAGTAAAGTGAGATGAGCGCCGCAACCCCAGAGTCATCCGTGACTGGACCTAACGGTCAGGGGTCTCTTTACCTTTTTAAACTTAGCAGGACTTACTTCTGAACAGACATCCTTAGGCTTCTATTGTCCTTTTGTTTTCGGGCACAGATGAACAGTCAACCTGCACACAATTCCTCCCTAATTCCCCTGATAACAGAAAACACATGAAGAAAAGTATGGCACAAACTAGCATATTAAAGGGGGAGGGAGGAATTGCACCCTAATTGTGCATCACGAGAAACTGAATTTTATAATCACGATGATGATTAATTATTTTAAATTATTTATTTAAGACTTGCCTTCCACATACATATCTTGGAAAAAATGCAGTATGAGAACAGTCAAGCACTATACATTTAAAGCCATAAGATGCTGCTTTAAATAGATATGGCTCCCCCCCCCCCCAAAGAATGCTGGGAACTGTAGTTTGCTAAGAGTGCTGAGGGATCTTAGGAGATCCCTGCTCCCCTCCAAGACCTACAATTTTGAGAGTCACGATCAATCCCTCTTCCCAGGGAACTCCATGCTGTCCAACTTTTTCTTATGTGAAACTGAGACACGGGTCTCTCCTGGGTGAGTCACATGACCTATGCCACGCTCTCACACTGAAGAAAATGTGGTGAGAGCATGAGATTATGACACCAGTGCTCTGGATTTGAGAGGTTACGCCAAAGGCCTGGGCCTTTAGCTCTGTGGTGTGACCCTGCTGTTGAGCCCAAAGCGAGTCTTTGGTTCTGCACTCTGGCACGAGGGCTCAACCAAAAAACAGGACATCCGGTAATCAAACATGATTGGCTTCTGTGATTCCAGGATGTCCCACTTAAAATGGGACTTTGGGAACTGTAGCTCTGTGACGGGGATAAGGGTCTCCCAACAGCTCTCAGCACTGTTAACAAACTACAGCTCCTCCAGCTGTTTTGGGACTACAACCCCCATCATCCCTAGCTAACAGGACCAGTGGTCAGGGATGATGGGAATTGTAGTCCCAAAACAGCTGGAGGGCCGAGTTTCAGGGTGCTTGCTTTAGTGACTGTGTAGAGCATGGGTAGGCAAACTAAGGCCCGGGGGCCGGATCCAGCCCAATCGCCTTCTAAATCCGGCCCGCGGACAGTCTGGGAATCAGCGTGTTTTTACATGAGTAGAATGTGTCCTTTTATTTAAAATGCATCTCTGGGTTATTTGTGGGGCATAGGAATTCGTTCATTCCCCCCCCCCTTCAAAATGTAGTGCGGCCCCCCACAAGGTCTGAGGGACAGTGGACCGGCCCCCTTCTGAAAAAGTTTGCTGAGCCCTGGTTTAGAGGGGCATCGTACTGCTATTAAATTTAAGGTGTGAATGTGGTGCTAGTGGCCTGGGTCAGAGGGCCTTCTCTTGGCCATTGCCCACTCACGCCAACCTGCAATGGTAGCTTGGGGAGGGCATTTCTTGGTTTGTAGCTCAGTCTCTTAACCCTGGAGAGGGCAACTGTTTCCTTCTCGGTTCTTCCAGAATACCCCTGGTGTTTTATTTCCATGCAAGCTCTCCCATGGAGTATATAACCTCAGCTGTGAAACGAGTCGACAGCTCCAACATCTCGGGAGTTAATTGTTTCATTACTGCAACTGTGAAATTCTTTAGATCAGTCCTCAGTCACACATAAAAATGTTAATAATGCCAACTTTGTGCTGAAGACACAATGAAGACACACACACCAAAAGTGATGCGTTAGCATTAGCGATTTGGGCCTTGATTACTGGAACAGAAAATTCATTTTGAGCGGGGGAGAAAGTCATTTGTTCCTTTGTGTGTGTGTGTGTTTTGCTGTAAGGTACATATTTTGCTGAGAACAGAGGCACGGGCTCCTTTGCAATCTGCTGAAATCAGCAAACGTTTTAAAATTCTAATAATTTTACGAGCGTGATCATGGAAATTCACCCTCTACTGAAAATTAATGAACTGTCCTAAAATATAAGGTTGTATTCTTCGGAACATTTTAAAGAGATTGCATAACAGTAAAGCATAAATAGAGCAGGTTTAATACCATGAAAAAGAAAATCTAAGTTAAATATGGCATAAGTAAAATGTGCAAACACATGAATATAGCTTTGTTTATTACACTTGGATATTTTACGAGAGTGACTTGGCATGCCACCTCAATAACTTTTCTCACAAAATGGCAAGAGAGGTTTGATGTCATAGAGGTTTGACGCCTGCCAGTTAAGTAAGAAAAAAGTGGACCAGGGTTCCATACAATATATTTATATTTATTGAAATAATATTGAATTATGATTTTTCCAATTTTAGAGTGATTAGGCATATTTTTAAGGAGGAAGAGATAAAGATATAACCATCAGCATTTTTGCAGATTCTCCCTCGTTCCATGCCCATAGCCTATTGCAATGTATCCCATGTGGCCATCAGTCCGTCAGTAGGTCCTGTGAAGCACAAATTCTAAGCTGACTTGAAATTGAGCCTCAAGCAACAGGAACAGTCTATCTGAACAATTAGAATTTGGAATTTCAGCCATGACGTATCCAGGATTTCTACACACACACACACACACACACACACACACACACACCCTCAGCAGTAATAATGAAACCTGGAGCAACATTTGCTTTAGACAATTAGAACTTCCACTTCCTGAGATGAATTCAGCCAGACAGCTGAATTCCCTTTGGGGTTTGAGATGTAAGAAATTCCACAGGATCCCTGGGAAAGTAAACGATGTTGTGATCACCCCTTAAGAGAATTATCTGGTAGTTACAATGATGGGGTAGTGATAGATAACCATTCTAGAGAGATTGTGGAGGTCGACTTTGCTACATTTTCTGCCTGATTTAAAAGTAAAACTCTCACACAATGAAGCTGCATGCAGTTTATCACTTAAATTATTTTGGTGTGTGTAATATGAATGTTCTAAAATCTGTATTAAAATGCAAATCATATTCAAATAAGACTTGATTGCATCTCTAGACCAGCAGGAAGGGTTTGAGCTATTTTCCAGGCACTATTCAAGGAGATAATAACCCTTCGGAGCCTGGTACCTACATCACCACCATCAATTCATAGACGCTCATGCCAAAATGGGCTTCTAAGTGGTTTACAAGTATAAAAATCAATTATGCAAACATTAAAATGGAAACATCCATAATCACAATACCCAATTAAAACACATAATAAAACAATCCCACTAAAACATAAACATCCACAATTGAAATATATGTACAAGAAAACAATCCCATTAAAATAATGCAATAATGAAAGCAGAAGACTCAAGTTGAGAGATGAAGTGAATGTTTGTGTAAACAGGTATGTCTTCAAAAGCTGGAAGAACACCAATACAGATGGGACCTTTCATATTTCAGCAATGGCCTTGTCTCCCAAACCACCTCTCTCTATGAGGACATTGCCTTCACCTGGTGCCCAACAGATATGAATGTCTGATCCTGGTGGGCTGAGAGCATTCCATAAGTGAGGGTGCTGTTGAGCTCATCGGGCTGGGGCCCTAAAGCCCACGTGCATTTGCATGCACAGTCAGCATGCATGTTTAGTGAAATTAACAAAGCTGATATAAACCATAGCGAAACCAACAAAGAGTTTTATGACACCTGAAAGGCAAATTGTCACTGTAACTAGTTTGCTTTTATGTCATCATCACCGCCTGTTTGCTCCTGATACCAGTCCTCTTCATTCCCCCAACATCTATCTATCATCTATCTATCATCCATCCTATCTATCTATCTATCTAGCTATCTATCTAGGTAAAGGGACCCCTGAACTTTAGGTCCAGTCATGGCCGACTCTGGGGTTGCAGCGCTCATCTCGCTTTATTGGCCAAGGGAGCCGGCGTACAGCTTCCGGGTCATGTGGCCAGCATGACTAAGCCGCTTCTGGCTAACCAGAGCATCTATCTATGCTCCTGCCAATTTAGGATAATTCCTCACACATGGATCACTCAGTTGCCTAGAGCATGATGCTGATGACAAGGTTGCAGGTTCGGTCCCTCTATGGCAGAGGTTTTCAACCTTTTAGAGTCCACAGCTCCCTTGACCAACTAGATTTTTTCTGTGGCAATTCTGTGGGGCTCAGGAGCCCAGTTATGTCACCCCTTGCCTGCAGAGCTGGCAGCCTCTCACCCTTTGTCAAACACCCTCCCTTGTGGAGTGTTCCCTCAGCCTCCTCCTTGGGAGTCCTCCAGGCAGCTGCCACTGCCACCCTGGTCACTTAGCTGCCTCAGCTCCTGGCAATCAGCACCCCCTGGCCAGCCCCAGAGGCACCATTCACCTGAGCTACTTTAACAAACAGCTGTGCAAGCCTTTGGGAGGCAGAGACATGAGAGGGCATCAGAGGACGGAGGGAAGGAAAGAAAGAGGGACAGAGGCCAGTGTTGCCTGTGGCACCCATGTCTACTATTCAAGGCACTTCAGGGTGCCATGGCACATTGGTTGAAAACCACTGCTGTATGAGATAGCTGCAGACTCCTGTATTGCAGGGGGTTGGACTCGATAATTCTCAGGGTTCCTTCCAACTCTTCAAATCTGTGATTGTATCTGATGTAGTGAGGAATTTAGGATTCTACACCTGGTGATGTAAATCCTGGGAGATGTACCTGAAAGATTTTTATGTTCTAATTGGCATGTTAGTCCAAGAGATGCACAGCAGGTCAGCTGACACCAGAGTTGAGAACAAACTAACTTCTCTAGCATCCCCTGTTGGGTCCACACCAGGAGCAGCAGTCAGCATTCCTACTGTAGTGAGGAGTGGAAGCTCCAATCCATCAGTCCAGCTGCACTAGCAGGGCAACCTACCATCGTGGCTGGGCCTCATCAGCATACCAGTGGAGACTATGGGACCGCCTCTCCTGGTATGCCCCGCGGAGGACCTTAAGGTCCACAAATGACAACATTTTGGAGGTCCCAAGTTGCAAGGTGGTTAGATTGGTCTCAACTAGGGCCAGGGCCTTTTCAGTACTGGCCCCGACTTGGTGGAACGCTCTGTCACAAGAGACTAGGGCCCTGCGGGACTTGACATCTTTCCGCAGGGCCTGCAAGACAGAGCTGTTCCGCCTGGCCTTTGGTTTGGACTCTGTCCGACCCTTATGTTTCCCTCCCTTTATGGTTTTGATCTATGGGCTACTTTTAAAATGAGGCTGCATTTTAAATTGCATTTTAACCTGTATTTTAAATTGGGGTTTTTTGTTTGTCCCCCCCCTCCCATTATGTTTCTATTGTAATTTTACTGGTGTTAGCTGCCCTGCTCCCGGCTCTGGCCGGGGAGGGCGGGGTATAAATAAAATTTATTATTATTATTATTAAACCATCAGGTGAATGGAGCATTGCCCCACCAACCTCAGTCTGTTCTCAAATAGCCACCACCTGCCTGCCTTCTTATTTACAAAGCAGTTCAGGGACTGAAACAGATGTCCCTTTCCCCCTCCTTTCTCAGTGTTGCCTCCTCCAAGCTCAGCATGGAGGAGAAGGATGGGGACAAAACTAGAACGAGTTGGTTCTGCCCATCACTGGCTCTGGCGCCACCTACTGTTGGCCTCCTTGCCTTTTGCCCTGTCAATCCCAATGGGCCCCAGCCATCATTGCTGCAGCACAAGACCAGTAGATTGGGGGCTTTCCTTGTGCCCTTAAATTTGGAAAGCTAGGTCAAACTTATGGGTTTGGCTCCAAAAAACCTTCACAGCTAGTCTAGCACAGGCATTTTCCTGGTCAATCAGCAATATAAGGTTAGGGACTTCCCCTCTGCAGCCCCTGGGTGATATACCAACATCCTAGAGCATATATATTTGAGGATAATCTTCCCGGCTGGTCTTGAAGGCAGGAAGTGTACATGATCCCAGAAGACACTTTGAATTACAGACTCATAGAGTTCGAAGGGACCCACTGCGTCAGCTAGTATGATGCCATGCAATTGCCCAACGACCAGCATGCATTTCACTGATACGGTTGACAACTGGATTTTAAGGTAGTTTTCCTGGAGATTTCACCTTTTATGGTTTTAGGCGTACCCCCCCCCCAATTGATTGTATAACTTTAGATATATCAATTGGTATCCATTTGTTATGAACTGTTTTGAGCATTTGGAAAGGCAGTGCATAAATGCCTCCCGGACAAAGAGTTTTCTCCTCAGCTCTTGGAAAGCCTGCCAGGTGTTAGAGGGACTGAGGGTCATCGCTTGATATAACTGTCAGGAATGTCACCTCACTGTCTGAGCAAAGCTGCTGTTGCCTTGGAAACACTTAAAAGGAAAACAGCCAGCATACCACAGTGTGCACAATTCCAGCCTCTAGCAAAGCACATACTGCAGAACTTTAATAGCTACACATAATTACACTAATTGAAGAGACTGGGATTTTATCTGTGGGGTTTTTACAACTTGTTCAAAGGTTTGATAATTTCGCCTCACTGCTCTGGTCTGCAACTCTGTAAATAAAACATATGGGCACATTTTGCTCCATTGGCAGTGCCGGCTGCCTCAGAAATGGCTCCTTAGTTTTCTGCCTGCTACGAACTTCAGTTGTTGTGGATTTTTCAGCTGTTGTCCTGTCCACCTGTCAATGACTCTTGCATGGGGCCAACAGCCAGCTGTGCCAGTCTTGTGCTTGCTGAATATAGTGGCATTGACAACGTTGCTTTCTGCAGGGATCGGCGACCCAGTCAAGTTCCCCACGAGGAATTTGGTCCCATTGGGTTCATTTTATGCCTCTTTTTCAGGAAGAAAAATCACGCTCAAAGTGGCTTACAACAAAGAAAAGAGGGGTGCATTTCAAAATCAAACACTGAAAAGCAATTGCATAATAGCACAATAAAGCAGCAACATAACAGCAACTGTAACTAAATATGATTCAACAGCATTTCAGTACTATAAATACATACCCTCCAACCATTTCTCAGATGATAACAGGGATGTCTGTTGTTGTTGTTACAGTATTATTATTATTACCCTGCCCATCTGATTGGGTTGCCCCCAGCCACTCTGGATGGCTTCCAACACACACACACACACACACACACACAAATACATATACACATAATAAAACATTAAACTGTGAGGAGAACCTGAGCTTACAGGGTTAAACAGCTCAGAGTGTACTCCCTGCCTACTGTTGGGAGGGGGGAGGTTCGTCATTTCCGAGAGCCTCAAGCCTTTGTTCTTCTCTCGATGCTGTTCGCTGTGATAGATAATGGATAGTCTGCTGTAAATAAAACTGCTTTTAGCTGCTAAGATCCTGAGTGGACTTTATTTAAGCACACTGAAGAATGCTCTGGAGTTTTTGCAGTTTTTCTCTTACCGCTGCTGATCTCTGTTTTTGCTCAGAGCATCGGAATGTGGACTTTGGAATGCAGAGGCCTGGCAAGAGATTGCGCAACGAAAGCGGGCCGGACGCCAGGCTTATCTGAGCAATAAATCAATCTTGTTTCAGCAACATAACAGCAACTGTAACTAAATATGATTCAACAGCATTTCAGTACTATAAATAAATACCCTCCAACCATTTCTCAGATGATAACAGGGATGTCTGTTGTTGTTGTTGTTGTTGTTGTTGTTGTTGTTGTTACAGTATTATTATTATTACCCTGCCCATCTGATTGGGTTGCCCCCAGCCACTCTGGATGGCTTCCAACACACACACACACACACACACACACACACACACACACAATAAAACATTAAACATTTAAAATCTTCCCTATACAGGGCTTCCTTGGGTGTCAGGTAACTCTATACCCTCCAACATTTCTCCAATGAAAATAGGGACATCCTAAGAAAAGCGGGACACTGTGGGACCAAATCAGAAACTGGGTAGGCTTCTGTAAATCTGGGACTATCCCTAGAAAATAGGGACACTTGGAGGGTCTGTATATATAACAAGGTTATATTAACAACATTCAACAGCGAAAATAGCAAGTTTCACCCTTGGTCTTAGAAACACCCATAATGTTGTTTTCAGTCCCTCTCCTGCAGCTGGTTCTTAGAAGGCTTCCAAATGCAGTGGTTGGGGGGGGGGGAAACACCCCTCCCATCATCTGCTTTCTCCGGGGACTGGATTTACAAGTGAGTTTCCCAAAGGGAACTCTCGTCACGCAACCAGTCCAGCAGGGTTTCATTCAGTACCCATCAGCTGATGGACAGCGACTTCTAGCCTGCTTTTTGCTGGGATCGGCTGTGTGACCGAGTTCCTCACAGGAAACCAGTGTGGTGTAGTGGTTAGAATGTTAGACTAGGACCTCAGAGTCCAAGGTTTAAATCCCTGCTCAGCCATGAAACTCACTGGGTGACCTTGGACCGGTCACTGCCTCTCAGCCTAACCTACCATGCAGGGTTATTCTGGGGATTAAATAAGGAGGGGAAAACCAGGTACAGCATATTGAGCTCCTTGGAGGAAAAGGTGAGGTATAAATGCAATGAATAGATAAATTCAGAGAGATAAACTTGGTTGTGTAGGTAATTCAGCTTCATCTCTACCTAACCCACACTTAATCTTATATATAAAATCAGGTGTGGGGCAGGTGAGTGTGCCACAGTCAGGGGAAAAAGAGAAATTTTAAAAAAATAAAAGACAGGAAGGTTCTAGCCCAATTCACCCCCTCTAAACTGGTTTTCTCCTTGCAACGAGGCATTAGTTTTTATGTATGGGAGTATTCAAAATGATGCTACTGTGAGACCAAGTGGACAAGGAAATGGCAGCAGCACCAACCGAACCAGAAAAGATTGTGAAGGAGGCCTTTGTTTACCGCTTTCCCCCCTGTGAGGTGAGAAGGCATCAAAATACCCTTCCTTCTCAGATGGATGATACCTGCTGCATAAATGGTCCTGAACTACTAAAGTGAAACTTCGCAAGATGCACTAGTGAAATACTTTTTGCTAGCAGGCTGACTCCCTTCTCCTGACTCATTTCATACTGGTTGACACAGCATGAAGCTTAGGTCTAAACAAGAAGCAAGGGGAGGAAAGGATTGGCTTGGCCAGAGTAATCCAGTTAGCTTTTGATTCTCTTTTACTGTCAGCTTTAAAAGATGTAGGGTCTCTCTAACAATCGGTGCAGGGGGAATGTATTGCAGTATTTATGGGACTGTTGGAAAAACAGAACATCTACTTTGCACCTTAACTGCTGGAAACAAGAGCATTCTGATTAAAGATTCACTGACTGGTGCAAAGAGCATCCCTTTATCATATTCTTCATGCAGGTGCATTTCTGGTCATGCTTTCCTCCCCATTATCCTTTATACCTTTCTAAGTTTAGTTTGACAGGGGGAATGCACTCAGCACTATAAAACATCTTTGCTCCTGCACAGCCAGAGTTCATTTCTTTTGGTTTCCCTCCCTCCAAAAAAAAGTTATGCACACAGGTCACATCCACACCATACATTCAAAGCACATGGCTTCCCCCAAAGAATCCTGGGAACTGTAGTTTACCCCTCAGAGAGGTACAGTCCTGAGCACCTTCAGCAAACTACATTCCCCAGGATTCTCTGGGGGAAGCCCTGTGCATTAAATGCATGATACGATAATTATGGCTCAATCCATTCAGTCAGTAGGCTGACTTTGCATAGCACCATGAGTTGCCTTCTCAGGAATAAGGGTCAAGATGTCAAGATGTTGGGCCACAAGGGGCAGGTAACATCCAGCCTCACTGTTGCTAAGGCAACGGTGGCACCATTAGATTTAAGGCCTCGTGTCTGGGACCCTGCAGTCCATCGCTCAACAATGCCAGAGAGCCAATGGAGGACAGTGGTGGTGAGCCACTGTCTGTTGGGAAGGGAAACCCTATGCCAGGAGCCAAGACTGCAGTCAGCTTCTTTGTTCATTGAAGCATTTTGCCACAGCAGCTATGTCAGCCAATCAGACATGTGGCATCCTAGCAACCTCTTTGGCCCTCCACCTGATAAGATGGTGTCTGATTGGCTGAGGTCACTGTCACTTTTCCCTTTGGGGATGTCAGATAAGAATGTAGGAAGAGCCCCCTGGATCAGGCCAATGGCCCATCTGGCCTGACATCCTGTTCTCACAGGTTGCCCTTGGGAAATCAGTGTGGTGATCACACAGGGTCCCCGGACATTTAACGGTCTATTGATCCCTGTGCCACCACTGTGGTCACTTCCCTGCTGCCACCAACCAGTTCCAGTTACTCTCTGGTAAAACACTGAGTCGAGACAGTTAAAAGTGAACCAACCCCCCCCCCACAAGTTTATTTTACACACATTAACAAGTTTATAGTTTCTCCGATAATATTCCTGTCAGTACCTTAACTTTAGTTTCTTTGCCGGCCTATACCTTCCTAATACCTTCTGGCTGATTATCTCAGCTATTTGACTGACTCCTCTTAACAAATTCTCTCACTCTCTCACACCAGACTAGCCCAACCCACAGACGTTTCTTCTCTGTCTCTTCTAACTCCAGACTGTCTTCTCAACCACTCTAACTCTAACTCTCTCCTCAGAAAAACCCTCTGTGCTTAAACCTTATACACAGTTGACCCTGCCCCCTGGGTTCCCATTGGTTAGTCATTTTACAATTAGTTAACCCTTTCCCTATGAACCCAGTATGATGTCACACACCTAGGAGGGCAAACGCCACAACCAGCAAGTGGGACCTGAGCATAAGAGCACTCTTCCCTTCTATGGCTTCCAGAAACTGCTCTTCAGAAGCATTTCTGCCTATAGCCATTGAGGCCGGCAGCCATTGATAGACATATAGATGCTCCAAGTGTCCCAATTTTCCAGGGACATCCCTGATTTAGAGAAGCCATCCTGGTTTCTCATTTAATCCTGGAATGTCCCACTTTTCCTTAGGATGTCCCTATTTAGATTGGAGAAATGTTGGAGGGTATGGAGTTATCCGATCCCTGAGCCTTCTGAAGGCAATCCTGTAGGGAAGTTTTTTTAAAAAAATGTTTAATGTTTTATTTTGTTTTTATATATGCTAGAAGCTGCCCGGAGTGCCTGGGGCAACCCAGTAAGATGTGTGATAATAAAATTATTGTTATGGAATGTCCCTATTTCCCCCATTATGGGACGTCCCTATTTTCATCGGAGAAATGTTGAAGGGTATGGCCTCATCCTCCATGATGCAGTCTTCATTGCTAGCACAACCCGAAGAAGAAGAAGAAGAAGAAGAAGAAGAAGAAGAAGAGGAGGAGGAGGAGGAGGAGGAGGAGGAGGAGGAGTTTGGATTTGATATCCTGCTTTATCACCACCCAAAGGAATCTCAAAGTGGCTAACAATCTCCTTTCCCTTCCTCCCCCACAACAAACACTCTGTGAGGTGAGTGGTACTAAGAGACTTCAGAGAAGTGTGACTAGCCCAAGGTCACCCAGCAGCTGCATGTGGAGGAGCGGAGACGTGAACCCGGTTCCCCAGATTACGAGACTACCGCTCTTAACCACTACACCACACTGGCTCTCAATGTATCTAGTGCTGAGCAGGCCATGGCAAGTCCAAGCTATGGAGTCATCACTCTCGCCAAAGATATCTGCAACATCTTGAATCCCCTTCTCTCAAAACGGGTCCTCTTTCCCATTCTTTCAAATGGAGAGACCACATATGCAATTTAAGACCAGCAAATTCTGTGCCCTGTCTCTGAGCTGCAGTTTAGCAACTCTGGTTGGAAGTTCCCATAACCAAATCCAAGAACGGGTATGAGTCATATTAAATACGATGCTGATTATTTCTAGAATATTTTCCCTCCTTGCTCTTTGCTATATCATTAATGTACACAGAGGCCGTATATTAGTAATGCACCTGTGTGTGGGGGAAAAGGCTTCTCATTGCCCCCTTCAGCCCGACCTCTTGCCATGTCCCTGCCTACACAGTGACATTTCTATTGGCTCCCGTATCATTAGCAGAGGTGTCCATAATTATGTGCTAAATATTAGCTCATCACCACTCATGATGGGTGAATATGAACTCTGTATTATTCAGTGGTCTTTTCAAAAGGCTCTTATTGCCTGGAGGTTGCTGAATATGAAGATCAGCAGGGCTTATTATGGCCCTTTGTTTATATAGTTAGCATACAAAATAAACCCTGACCCAAGAAAATGCAAAATCTCCTGCAGCTTTTAAAATGAAGGGAGAATGTCTTCTCCTGTCTTACGTGTAGAACTGTGTTAAATAGCTCTCTCTCTCTCTCTCTCTCTCTCTCTCTCTCTCTCTCTCTCTCTCTGTGTGTGTGTGTGCGCGTGCACAGTAAGCTTGAAACTTATGCACATTTAACTTGTGCACATTCAGCTTTACATGTGTGGCAAAAATAAAAATTAAAAATTAAAAAGTGGGGCGGAAAGGGAGCAGGACTCCAGGAAAAATTACTTTGGCAATTCCACCTGCCATTGAACCCATTGGGTTCTGACAATACACGATTTTGGCTTAAGAGGCTCCAGTGTAAAAATAAATAAATGCTGATTTACAATTTATTGATATATTCAATTCTATCAGCTGTGATTTGAATCATGATCAATATTTCCTGCTCCCCGCACTATTCATTTAAAAAACCCAACAACACACACACCTCCCACTTTAAAGGGCAAATATCGATGGCAGTTTACAAAAATAAAGACATATACAACCAATAATATAATTAAAGCCAGACAATAGGTGCTAAATCACTTAGCAACACTAGTATGTTTATTTTATCCTCAATCAATGTTAGGATGTTTTGTTTTGCCATCAGTTACCAAGAACGGTCACTGTGCTTCTTGCACTTTGCTTACGTTTAAGCACTGATGTGGTTGACTTCCATCTGACCTTGCCTTTCTGCCCCAAACAACTACGCGTAACCCTAGGATAACATTTCATGCGTCTGATGAAGGGGGCTCCAGCCCACAAGAGTCTCTGCTGTCATAAATATGTTAGTCTTTAAGGTTGTTTAAGCTGTCTGAAGTACACTCTGACTTGTGAAAGTTCTGATTAAAAGTATATTTTAATTACCGCTCATTAGATGGCAGCGATATTTGTTTTGTATAATGAGGTCAGGTAGTGAGTGTAGTGAGTGAGTGAGTGAAGCAATCTTCTGGATGTGGGCTTGGAGCTGTCCGTGGTGTGTGATTGATCTTCAATTAGAATTAAAATAACTTTCAGGTGGGTGGGTGGATGATAGCTCAGCATCACTGGTGAATCTAATTGGCTTGGAGGCCAGTGAGTCATCAGCTCCACATTCTGGGCTGAACAGAAGCCAGAGAAAACAAGGATTGAAATCCTTCCTTCCCCTCCTTTCTGAGAGTAGCCTGCGTCAGCACTGGAAGTATCAATAGCTAGTTCACAGAGCTGAAGTTGCCTCCAGATTCTCAGTATCTTGCAGGAGGGATTCAAGTGCATACAGGGATATTGAATCCAGTTTAATTGCATAAACTTGTTGCCCCATGTTCCAACAAACAACTCAGAATGAAGACCGGATAGAATCTGATCTTCACGTAAGCTCTGTGCAAGCAAATCATGATGAATGCTCTGTAAAGTCCAGATATAATCTAACCTCTGTGTAAGAGTTGTGCAAGCAAGTAAGGGTGCACAATAAATAGGTCATCTGGAGAAGACTTCAAAAAGTGTGGTAGAAGAGCAAAACAATCCGATCCCTTCCTTTTCCTGTCTCAAGAGACAATGGAGTGCTCCTCCAGGGGTGAAGTCAAACCGCTGGATAGTCACAATGCCTGCTACTGCTGCAGAGACCAGTAACTCATTTCTGCTGCCTGCTACCTTGTTTTTGCTGTGTTAGCAGCACCAAAGTCCTAGGCTGCCCAGACGACAAGACTGATGTGGTCCAAAGGAAAGCAGAGCAACACATTTGGCACCAGCGTGGTTGCAGGAGTTGCCGGAAGGAGGTGTACAAGGTGCCATCCAACCCTCTTAGGGCCGCCACTTCAGATTTGTTCAGGGTTTATTCCTTAGCCTTTTGTTCTCCTGAAGATTCTCTCTTATCAGCCATTCACGTGAAGAAGAGGCATGGTCGCAGTTCAAGCCAAGCACAATCACTCAAGGAAGACCCAACAGGACTGGTGAGGGGTGTGGCCTGCTGAGTGGGTGTGGCTTTGGGAGCATTCTGAGGGCCTGATAAGCCCAGAGGGGCCACATTCAGACCACAGGCCTGAGGTTGCCCACCACTAATGTAGATGTGAATCATTATTTTGTGTTTTTTTGGGTTACGGACACGCCGAAACCCAAAAGTACCGGAACGGGCTACTTCCGGGTTTTGGCAGTCGCACATGTGCAGAAGTGCTAAATTGCGCTTTGCGCATGCACAGAAACACTGAATCGCAACCTGCGCGTGCACAGGTGGAGTGCTGCAGGTTGTGAATGCTGTGGGTTGCGAACGTGCCTCCCGCACGGATCATGTTCGCAACCCGAACGTCCACTGTGATGAGTTTCTTTAGACATCATGCCAGCCTACTTTCAAGGCACATTGTGACAAACCTGATCTTCAGTCTTGAAGGTCATCCTTCATATATCCATAATGTTCCTTCTGTGCATATTTATTTCCTCTGGGTGATGACCTTGGCTTCTATTTAATACATCCCCCCTTCAAAGTGCCCCAGGGTTTACGTCACTTCCCCCCACCCCCAGCTCTCTCGCGACATTCACTTTAGTTCACACAATTTGCTGTCGGTACGTAGGGAATTATATGCTTTCCGTTTCATCATGACAGTTTGTCCTTTTACACTTTGCTGTTTGTTTTGACAAGAGCAGAGACAGAAGCAGCCCCTGTTAGAAAACTCTCTTCCAGGAACAAATTTGGAGGCAATGTCACTATTTGTATTCAGCTTTTCAAGGGAAACCTTTGACTTGCCAATCCGAATGCTGAGTTCTTAATACCCTCTGACAAGGAAGGTTCTAGCTATTTCCAAACTGACACAACCAAACTCATATTTTGCACAGACAAATTTAGAAGGGTTAGATGAGCGGACCGCTTAAAAACAGTCCTGCGGATTGCTGAGCCTCAAAAGTTGCTTTGTCAACTTGGAAACGTCAAGTCGATGTTGTCTCAAAAGTGGGCCTTGAAGGGGCAAAAGGCAAGGTGAGCATAGCTCAGCAGCAGAGTGTGTGTTTTGTATTCAGAGGGTCTCAGGATAAATCCACAGCATTTCAAATTTAAGGTAGGATCAAGTAGCAGGCAATAGGGGAGAGCCTTTTCTCTGCTTGAGAGCCACTGCCAGTCAAAGTAAACAACACTAAGCTAGATGGACAAATGATCTCATATGGTATAAGGCAGTTTCTTGTGTTTTTAAGAGCCAATGTGCATAATCAAAGCTAAACATCAGTAGTAAATTGGCAAGCCATGGAAGGAGGCACAAGGATCAGAAAGAGGATTCTCATCC
The DNA here is from genome assembly GCF_964106645.2 of Podarcis pityusensis. NCBI lineage: Eukaryota > Metazoa > Chordata > Lepidosauria > Squamata > Lacertidae > Podarcis > Podarcis pityusensis. The sequence goes on along the minus strand of NC_138037.1, from coordinate 15,963,956 downwards.
TTGCCTCTTAATTCTTCTCTGGCTTCGATTTCAATCTGAGCCAGATAATAATCCCATTCCAGCCTACCCTCCCACCTAGTCATTCTCTTTCCCTCTTCACACCCATTGATTCCCCCAGTCACCATTGCCTTTTCTTTCACCATTATTTACCAGACACTCAGGCGTGGGGCTATAGGTCAGTAGTAGAGCACATGCTTTGCATCCATAATTTCTCATATTTAATCCCTGGCAACTCTAGTGAAAAGACCTCTTGTGTGTTATTATTAACTTCTGCTTGAACCACAAAGAGATGCTGCCAATCAGAATCAGCATTAGTGGGCTAGATGGATGATCAGTGGTCTAACTCAGTGTATATGGCAGCCTCATGCATTCCATTTTTTTTTTTTTTTAATAATGTTTATTAAAATTTTCAAAAATACAGAAAGTAAGAGTTAAAATACATTCAGAACCTTATTTTCATATATCCACTTTCTGGGACTCCCCCCTTCCCCCACCCCTATCATATTCCTGTTTCATGTTGTTGGCTCCACAAGCTCTCAGTTCTGATTAAAAACTTAATTTGTTTAGACCATTGTTCGAATTTAAAATTTCTACACTCCTCATCAATACCCTTGATAAAAAACCAAAAGTTTCTTTCCCAGGGCCCACCCCATTTTTATTCCACAATTTCCCTTTTTTTTTTTTTAATAATAAAGATACCCCACATAATAGAAATATCAGAAATAAAAAATAAAAGGTATAATAGATAAGACAAAGCCAGTCAAAAAAAAAAAAAGAAATTGACAAGCCTTTGGATTTTAGTTCTCCCCCTCTGTCCCCGGTTTAATTTCCCCCTGACCACCAAACCATGTTATCCGCCTGGAATTCTTACAATCCATAAATCGCCTATTTCCCCCAACTCCTTGCTGGCTTTTTTTTTTTTTTTGTTTTTTTCCTTTCATAATTATTTTTTAAAACACTTAGCTTCAGATCTTTAATAAAGCTCCCCCCATTGTTCTTTCCAAATTGTAGTCCAGTTTCCTCTTGTTCCGCTGCTGAAACGTTCTAATTCAGAAGCTTAGTAAGTCTGCAGGGGTTATTGTTATTCAGGAACAAAAACTTGCGTTCAGTCCCTTCCTTTCTTCAATAGAAAATTCTATTGTCTCCTTTAGCTGAACACCCTGTAGACAAAATATTATTTCCGTTTTGCAGCTTTCCCAGAAGATAACCAGTTCTGTAAAATTCCAATGGTATTTTTCCACTTACGACCATCTTTGTAATGTCCCGAAACTCCTCTAGGGGGATTGTTGTAACTTTGTTTTTCTCTAGTCCAAAAGTCCGATTGTTATCCATGTTTTCGCCATTTTGTATCCAAGTTTTAAAAAGTTGTAGCAAATTGTAACAAATTTAGCCAGCAAAGTTCTCATAATAAAATCCTCTCTGCTTTCCGACTTTGACAGCTACTTTGACAGCTGTCAAAATCTCCGACTCTTTTCACCGGGCTCTCTCTTCAATCACCCCGGTTCCCAGGGGGGGGGGGTTACGTTTCTTCTCCCTCAATTCGTCCTCCAGCACAGTTCTTATAATTTCCCATCGTGGAATTCTTAGGTTTTATCAGCAATACAAATCTTTTTGGACCTTGGTTTCCCCGTCCTTGTCTTGGAAGGTTTACAATAGGGGGGGGGACTGACTTCCTTTTTGGATCCCCCCCCGCTCGTGTCCAATTCAAAAAGAAATTCTTTTTTTCCCCCTCCTTTTAAGCCCAGTTTCCAAATTACTCACGGGTTGTTGTTAAAAAGTCCGAATTTTCAATGGAAGAAGTCAGCGCTCTCCGCCGGATGGCATGCGGCTGCGCTCGGCAGGGATAGCAGAGGACTCAAAGCACCACGCTTCTCCCCGGCACCCGATCCGTAGCCTTTAAAAAGGCTCCTTCACGAGTCGGGAGGGCGCTGACGGTGCCAGCCGAGTCTCCATGTCCACGGCCCTCGTGGCCGTGGTTTTTAAGGGTCCCCGCATCGCCGGTGCGGTAGGACCCAGCCCCTGCCGAGCAGGCTCCCTCCGGAGCTCGGAGGGAGTCCGCCATTCGGCGATGGCGCCAACCCGGAAAATAAATAATGCCATTCCTGGCTTATTGCTGTCAGGGGTTAGGTGACACAACCTCGTTGAAAAATCATGTCCCTCAGTCCAGAAAAAAGGGCAATAGTAAGGCATTGACTGAGTTTGCAGGAACATTTTAAATTACTTCCTCCACCCCAAAAAAGTCAAGCAACATGTCCTCATCATATCTGATCTGCACCCGAAAAGCACATTCATTGCATATTGAGAAATGGCTGCCGTTAACAGCCACGTTTTGTTGTGACGACATGCAATTGGGAACTCTGTCACATACAGGGCGGCCCTTTTGTAATTTGTAACTCAGTGTCTCGTCTTCAAGGAACTGGTGGCAGTGCTACAAGAGCTTGTAGATTAGAGTGGCGGTTTTCAGAGACAAATATGCAAACCAGGTTTGCGGGTGGCGCTGTGTCATACAAAAAGGAAAAGAAAAGAGCTTTGTATTTGAAACACATCTTGGCATCACCGGGGGTTAACCTTGTTGGGTAGCTGATCGTTTTCGGCGAAGGCCTTGTTAGTTTCTATTCCTTTCCTGCGCGCATTGTCAATTATTACCCTGCGACTGAGCGCTCCTTCCTGAGCTGGCTATGGTTAATGAGATGCTGATTGGGGATTCTAGAATACACTTGCTGATGATTATGTGTTATTTTAACAGGAGCATGACAATAATTTCCTGTAATGCCACTTGTTAAGGCAATTATTATGCTGTAATTGCCTTATCAAGGTGTCATACAGGAGAGGAGAGGAACTCAAAGATTTTGCAGCTGCTGTCATACTCCCGTGAAGTGTTATCTCAGAAATGGATTATCATTCTTCAAGCTGAACTTCTAGCACAATTCCAGAGAAGAAGCAACCTTTCCTGGGTGTGGCACAACATTACGGAAGGAAGAGGGCAGTGGCAAACTCCAGATGTGCTCTCTCCAAATCAAGTGGTCTGTGAAGCAGCATATTGTCATATTCAGGGTCCAGAGAGTGGCATTTGCTAGGGCCCTGAGAGCAGTATAAAGTCTGCTACCCACAACACAAGCATGCCCAGTTTGCACAGAGTATTTAAGAAGATCGGATGCAGTCTTAAACAATCTTCCATTTGAACACCCTACTTTTTCCAGGTTAGGGTGTACGAAAGGCCCCACCTCCAAACCTGGACATATTGATCTTTTGAGATTGAAATATATTTATATGGAAAGACCCAGAGGCTCATAGGTTCATTCGCTGGATGAATGTGTTTGTGGACATGATAGAGGTTTGTAAAATTATACATTCTATGGATAAATCCCCTTCATGGATCACTGCCTTGCCGTGGCGAAGGGGCTTGAATAACTCAGAGAAGCTATGAGCTATGCCATGCAGGGCCACCCAAGATGGACAGGTCATAGTGGAGAGTTTTGACCAAACGTGATCCACCTGGAGCAGGACCCGGCAAGCCACTCCAGTATCCCTGCCAAGAAAACTCCATGGACAAAGACAACAGGAATATAAAAGTTATGACGCTGGAAGATGAGCCTCTCAGGTTGGAAGGCATCCAACATGCTACTGAGGAAGAGCGGAGGACAAGTACAAGTAGATTCAGAGCTGATGAAGTGGCTGGGCCAAAACCGAAAGGACGCTCAGTTGCGGATATGCCTGGAAGCGAAAGGAAAGTCCAATGCTGTAAAGAAAAATATTGCATAGGAACCTGGAATGTAAGAACCATGAACCTTGGTAAGTTGGATGTGGTCAAAAATGAGATGGCAAGAATAAATATTGACATCCTGGGCATCAGTGAACTAAAATGGACGGGAATGGGCGAATTCAGTTCGGATGACCATCACATCTACTACTGTGGACAAGAATCCCATTAAAGAAATGGAGTAACCCTCATAGTTAACAAAAGAGTGGCAAAAGCTGTACTGGGATGCAATCTCAAAAATGATAGAATGATCTCGATACGAATCCAAGGCAGACCTTTTAACATCACAGTAATCCAAGTTTATGCACCAACCACTGGTGCTGAAGAAACTGAAATTGACCAATTCTATGAAGACTTACCTTATAGAAATGACACCAAAGAAGGATGTTCTTCTTATTATAGGGGATTGGAATGGTAAAGTAGGGAGTCAAGAGATAAAAGGAACAACTGGCAAGTTTGGCCTTGGAGTTCAAAACGAAGCAAGGCAAAGGCTAATAGAGTTCTGCCAAGAGAACAAGCTGGTCATCACAAACACTCTTTTCCAACAACACAAGAGACGACTCTACACATGGACATCACCAGATGGGCAGCACCGAAATCAGATTGATTATATTCTCTGCAGCCAAAGATGGAGAAGCTCTATACAGTCAGCAAAAACAAGACCTGGAGCTGACTGTGGCTCAGATCATCAGCTTCTTATAGCAAAATTCAAGCTTAAACTGAAGAAAGTAGGAAAAACCACTGGGCCGGTAAGATACAATCTAAGTCAAATCCCTTATGAATACACAGGGGAAGTGAGGAACAGGTTTAAAGATTTAGATTTGGTGGACAGAGTGCCTGAAGAACTATGGATGGAGGCTCGTAACATTATACAGGAGGCAGCAACTAAAACCATCCCAATGAAGAGGAAATGCAAGAAAGCAAAGTGGCTGTCCAACGAGGCCTTACAAATAGCGGGGGAGAGAAGGCAAGCAAAATGCGAGGGAGATAGTGAAAGATACAGTAAATTGAATGCAGATTTCCAAAAAATAGCAAGGAGAGACAAGAAGGCCTTCTTAAACGAGCAATGCAAATAAATAGAGGAAAACAATAGAATGGGAAAAACAAGAGATCTGTTCAAGAAAATTGGAGATATGAAAGGAACATTTCGTACAAAGATTTCCATAATAAAAGACAAAAGTGGAAAGGACCTAACAGAAGCAGAAGACATCAAGAAGAGGTGGCAAGAATACACAGAGGAACTATACCAGAAAGAAATGGATGTCTCGTATACCCCAAGTAGTGTGGTTGCTGACCTTGAGCCAGACATCCTGGAGAGTGAAGTCAAATGGGCCTTACAAAGCACTGCTAATAACAAGGCCAGTGGAAGTGATGATATTCCACCTGAACTATTTAAAATTTTAAAAGATGATGCTGTTAAGGTGCTACACTCAATATGCCAGCAAATTTGGAAAACTCAGCAGTGGCCAGAGGATTGGAGAAGATCAGTCTACATCCCAATCCCAAAGAAGCGCAGTGCCAAAGAATGCTCCAACTATCACACAATTGCACTCATTTCATAGGCTAGCAAGGTTATGCTTAAAATTCTACAAGGAAGGCTCAAGCAGTATGTGGACCGAGAACTCCCAGAAGTGCAAGCTAGATTTAGAAGAGGCAGAGGAACCAGAGACCAAATTGCAAACATGCGCTGGATTATGGAGAAAGCTAGAGAGTTCCAGAAAGACATCTACTTCTGCTTCATTGACTATGCAAAAGCCTTTGACTGTGTCGACCACAGCAAACTATGGCAAGTTCTTAAAGAAATGGGAGTGCCTGATTACCTCATCTGTCTCCTGAGAAATCTCTATGTGGGACAAGAAGCTACAGTTAGAATTGGATATGGAACAACTGATTGGTTCAAAATTGGGAAAGGAGTACGGCAAGGCTGTATATTGTCTCCCTGCTTATTTAACTTATACGCAGAATTCATCATGCGAAAGGCTGGGCTGGATGAATCCAAAACCGGAATTAAGATTGCCAGAAGAAATATCAACAACCTCAGATATGCAGATGACACAACCTTGATGGCAGAAAGTGAGGAGGAATTAAAGAACCTTTTAATGAGGGTGAAAGAGGAGAGCGCAAAATATGGTCTGAAGCTCAACATCAAAAAAACGAAGATCATGGCCACTGGGCCCATCACCTCCTGGCAAATAGAAAGGGAAGAAATGGAGGCAGTGAGAGATTTTATTTTCTTGGGCTCCATGATCACTGCAGGTGGTGACAGCAGTCACGAAATTAAAAGACGCCTGCTCCGTGGGAGAAAGGCGGTGGCAAACCTAGACAGCATCATAAAAAGCAGAGACATCACCTTGCCAACAAAGGTCCGTATAGTTAAAGCCATGGTTTTCCCAGTAGTGATGTATGGAAGTGAGACCTGGGCCATAAAGAAGGCTGATCGCCGAAGAATTGATGTTTTTGAATTATGGTGCTGGAGGAGACTCTTGAGAGTCCCATGGACTGCAAGAAGATCAAACGTATCCATTCTTAAGGAAATCGGTCCTGAGTTCTCACTGGAAGGACAGATCGTGAAGCTGAGGCTCCAGTACTTTGGCCACCTCATGAGAAGAGAAGACTCCCTAGATAATACCCTGATGTTGGGAAAGATGGAGGGCACAAGAAGAAGGGGACGACAGAGGACGAGATGGTTGGACAGTGTTCTCGAAGCTACAAACATGAGTCTGACCAAACTGCAGGAGGCAGTGGAAGACAGGTGTACCTGGCGTGCTCTGGTCCATGGGGTCACGAAGAGTCGGACACGACTAAACAACAACAATTTCAGTGGGTCTACTCTGAGTACAGCTTAGCTGGGCACAACCCTTAATTCTGAGCATATTTGATAATATTTCACTGAGCGTCAGGATTTGGACAATCATGAATCAAAACATGCATGCTCACTAATGCTGGGTTTTACACGTTTTGCTATGCAAAATCTAGCAGGAACATCACTTGTGAAAACGGCCTGAAGTGCATCCCCTTTGTTCGGAAATTCAAAAGCGCAATTCTCCTGCTTTGAGAACAACCTTCCCTGGGTAAATAACAAGCTAGGAACATAATTGCTTAACAAGTCTTTGCAAAGTGGGCCAAAAAAACCCAGTTTATTTATCGGCTGCCAGCTCCCCGCAGACTGAATGGATTTCTGTTCAGGTGTTAATTTGGAAGACCGGAATTTTAAGTTGAGCTAATCAGGAGGTTTTCATTTGCAGCGATCTGGCTGACAAGCATACAGAGTGGCAGAGGTCAGCGCTAACCAGCTGAACCTTGCTGCCGAAATGATTGAATGGAGCGGGTGGGGATGCGGAGCCCTCAGCACTGGTATTTCCAACTTAACTGGTTGGAAATAATGATGCGGGTTATGTCAAGACATTCGTTTAAATATCAAGCAGGTTCTTCAATCTGTGTAAGGCACAAAGGTCAAAAAGCGATGTAGGATATGATATTGCCTGTTCTTATTGTTTTCTGCAGGATAGTGTGCAGGAATAACTACTAAGCACGGGTGCCTTTAATAAAAGCAGGCGATCTGCGCTGTATCTCCCTAGCAAGGATGCATGGGATCTTTTCCTATCATATGCCTTCTCTTTACCCCCTGCCAGGCATTAAGCGTAGGGAATGACATGAAATGTGTTTGTTTTCTTGACAACTGTGTTTTTCTGCATCTTCAGTTGTGCATTATTATCACGCTATTGCAGCTAGGTTTTAGGTAATATTAAATTAATGTTAATACATGGATGCTTTCAATCATATATACTAATAGAAACCTCAATTCCCTGGGCACTGGTCCTTTTGTAGCCAAAAAGTCACAATCTCTGCATGAGATGGGGGCATCAGCAGGCCTCGGCCCAGTATACCTGAAGGAGCATCTCCACCCCCATCATTCTGCCCAGATGCTGAGGTCCAGCGCAGAGGGCCTTCTGGCAGTTCCTTCATTGCGAGAAGCAAAGCTACAGGGAACCAGGCAGAGGGCCTTCTCGGTAGTGGCACCCACCCTGTGGAATGGCGTCCTATCAGATGTCAAAGAGATAAACAACTACCTGACATTTAGAAGACATCTGAAGGCAGCCCTGTTCAGGGAAGTTTTTAATGTGTGACATTTTAATGTATTTTTAATCTTTGTCAGGAAGCCACCCAGAATGGCTGGAGAAACCCAGCCAGATGGGCGGGGTACAAATAATCTATTATTATTATTATTATTATTATTATTATTATTATTATTAGAACACCAAGGTTTGGTGATATGTATACACACACGGGGAAACCAACCAGAGAGACCCCCAAACACTCAAACACCTCAATGAGTACTAAACCTGCTCAGTGGGAACAGAATACTGACTCACTGCTGAGGAGGAGATGGGAACAGCTCTAGTGGGAGGAGATGCTAAAATCCCCAAAAGCAACACACCATGCTGCCATATTTTGTTCAGGCCCCCCTTGTATTTATTGAACACTTGCCATTTGTATTGGTTCGGGGTGAGGCATCACGTCAAAGTGCACGTAGATAAATAGGTACCGCTCCAGCGGGAAGGTAAACAGAGTTTCCGTGTGCTGCTCTGGTTCACCAGAAGCGCCTTAGTCATGTTGGCCACATGACCTGGAAGCTGTACGCCGGCTCGGCCAGTAAAGCGAGATGAGCACCACAACTGGGGGAACGATAGCACTGTGAGGGGGATGCAAGCGTCTCCTAACAACTCTCAGCCCCCTTAACAAACTGCAGTTCCCAGGATTATTTGGGATAATCCTGGGAACTACAGTTCCCATAACTGCTAAATTGTTAGGCATATGTATAGTGACCTGGAAGAGGAACTTTGAGGCAAGATTAGACCATACTATGCTAGGTGGACCAACAGCTGAATTCAAAGTAAGGTAATTTTGTGAGCGTTCAGTAGATGACCCTCAATTTATTTCTATTTTTTCAGAAAGTTACCGTTCAAGAACCCTTTTCATTGCATGCATTTTTAAGAACTCTCTGACACTGTGCCTGACAAAATGGGAGTCAATTTGTTCCCCTCTGCCAGAGTGTTCTTAAAATCCTTCATAATACCTCCTGTAATTCTCCATCTTGAAATTATCTTGGCCAGATGTTTCTTCAGCTCTGTATTTCTCAGTGTATAGATTTAAACAATATCACAGGCTTGGATGAGAAAGAACATCCCCTGAAGCTATTGCCTTTATTTGCGGCTGGGGTGGAGTGATTGAGAGAGAACGGAACAATGGGAGGCCGCAGGAGAGCAAATGGCTTCTGAGTCAAGAGGTGAGCCTAAGGCACTAGATGGGTAGTTATGGGCCCATTCGCCCTTTGTGTTTGCATTGCCATTTAATTTAACAGATGTGCTTAACTTGCATTCATCATGATTCCGTGTTTGTTAAAGTCATTCTTGGAGAGGTCAAATGATGAAACTTTCAAAGATCACATGTTCGGCGGAATATAGGGTGGAGCTCTAGGCTGATGCGTGGACTGACTCAGGCCATTGGTCCATCTAACCCAATATTGTCCACACTGACTAGCAACGGGTCTCCAAGATTCATACAGGGAGTGACTGGTAATATGGCAGCCTGAGCAAAGACAAAATTTGGCGTCCCCTCCACAAAAAGAATCTTTCTCCCCCCCCCCCCAATAATTCATTTTGATACAGTTGTTTTTTATGGATCGTCTCAGTAGGTAGCCACATAAATTTAGGTATTATTATTATTATTATTATTATTATTATTATTTACCCTCTCATCTCGGTACCATGTGTTGGGGAACTACCTGGACTGCCCTAAATCTGGCGCTGTTCCCAGCCATATTTTGAGATGTCAGGGATCAAACCGGGCACCTTCTGCATGCAAGTCAGGGGCTTTACTCCTGAGCTACAGATCTTCCCCACGATGGGAACATAGGGAACTGCATTATACTGAGTTGGTCCATCTAGTTCTTTGTGCATTGTTCTCTTATAATGGCAATGGTGCCCACTTGAGAGGTGCCAGAACTGAGTTCTGGCAAGTTCCGGCTGGAAAAAACAGCCCTGGTGTCATATGACCCCAATGTGGCCCCTTTAAGTCACACTCATATTGCCTCAGACACTGGCTAGGAAGGTAAAACAAATCTGCTATTTTCCTAAATATTTTCTCCACACAAGCAAGAGATGCTAAAGCTTGTTAGCATTCAGGAAATGTTAAATTGCCGAGAAAGCCTTCCTGTAGAAATGAAACGTTATATGTTTTTTGTTCCTTCAGACAAGGCCTCAAATTGTCGGTATTTGTTAGTCATCCTCAGCGGGATATCAGGTATTTTTAGCTTTGCTGTATACTGTAAGTCAACAATTGTCCCCAGGGCTACATTCCTTTTAAGTGTTCCCAGCTAAGGAGCTTGACTTCAGCTCTTGGTCTTCCATCCTTTGGTTATGAAATTTCCACAGCTGTCTCCTTATAATCCACCTCATTTCCTCATCTTAAAACCTTTGACATTTTCAAAGCACTCAAAAGACCCCGAAGGAGCAAGAAGGTGAAAAACAGCAATGTCGACAAATAGGGCTTGACATACACTGCAAAAGGAGTAGCCAACATGGTGCCACCCAAGTATTGTTGGATTACAACTCCCAACAACCCCGGCCAGCATGACCAATGGTCAAAGATGGTGGGGACTGAGGTCCAGCAACACCTGAAGGGCACCATGTTGATTACCTCTGTAACCCAAACTTCAGAAGTCAGGAAAGAATAAATATCCATCACTCTGTGGTGCCCAGTGAGTGACTCAATTGGGATTTGGCCCTGAAGGATATTACATGGCCTCCAGTATTCCTATTAAATTTTAACCTCCAGCCAATCATGGGAAGACTCAAATTTTGTGGTCTTGTTAGAAAAGGAGAGAAGCTTCTATTTATCCATGTTGTTGTTGTTGTTTAGTCGTTTAGTCGTGTCCGGCTCTTCGTGACCCCATGGACCAGAGCATGCCAGGCACTTCTGTCTTCCACTGCCTCCCGCAGTTTGGTCAGACTCATGTTTGTAGCTTCGAGAACACTGTCCAACCATCTTGTCCTCTGTCGTCCCCTTCTCCTTGTGCTCTCCATCTTTCCCAACATCAGGGTCTTTTCCAGGGAGTCTTTTCTTCTCATGAGGTGGCCAAAGTATTGGAGCCTCAGCTTCAGGAACTGTCCTTCCAGTGAGCACTCAGGGCTGATTTCCTTCAGAATGGATAGGTTTGATCTTCTTGCAGTCCATGGGACTCTCAAGAGTCTCCTCCAGCACCATAATTCAAAAGCATCAATTCTTCGGCGATCAGCCTTCTTTATGGTCCAGCTCTCACTTCCATACATCACTACTGGGAAAACCATGGCTTTAACTATACGGACCTTTGTTGGCAAGGTGATGTCTCTGCTTTTTATGATGCTGTCTAGGTTTGCCACCGCCTTTCTCCCAAGGAGCAGGCGTCTTATAATTTCGTGACTGCTGTCACCATCTGCAGTGATCATGGAGCCCAAAAAAGTAAAACCTGTCACTGCCTCCATTTCTTCCCCTTCTATTTGCCAGGAGGTGATGGGCCCAGTGGCCATGATCTTTGTTTTTTTTTTGATGTTGAGCTTCAGACCATATTTTGCGCTCTCCTCTTTCACCCTCATTAAAAGGTTCTTTAATTCCTCCTCACTTTCTGCCATCAAGGTTGTGTCATCTGCATATCTGAAGTTGTTGATATTTCTTCCGGCAATCTTAATTCCGGTTTGGGATTCATCCAGCCCAGCCTTTCGCATGATGAATTCTGCGTATAAGTTAAATAAGCAGGGAGACAATATACAGCCTTGCCGTACTCCTTTCCCAATTTTGAACCAATCAGTTGTTCCATATCCAATTTTAACTGTAGCTTATTGTCCCACATAGAGATTTCTCAGGAGACAGATGAGGTGATCAGGCACTCCCATTTCTTTAAGAACTTGCCATAGTTTGCTGTGGTCGACACAGTCAAAGGCTTTTGCATAGTCAATGAAGCAGAAGTAGATTTATACCCTGCCTTCCCCGGCCAGAGCTGGGCTCAGGGTGGCTAACACCAATAAAATCACAGTAAAAACATAATAGGGAAAAAAGGGGGGGGGGGAGAAAAGAAAAGAAAAACCAATTTAAAATACAGGTTAAAATGCAATTTAAAATGCAGCCTCATTTTAAAGTAGCTGATAAATCAAGACCATAAGGAGAGGGAAACATAAGGGTCAGACCGAGTCCAAACCAAAGGCCAGGCGGAACAGCTCTGTCTTGCAGGCTCTGCGGAAAGATGTCAAGTCCCGCAGGGCTCTAGTCTCTTGTGACAGAGCGTTCCACCATGTCGGGGCTGAAAAGGCCCTGGCCCTAGTTGAAACCAATCTAACCTCCTTGAGGCTCGAGACCTCCAAAGTGTTGTTATTTGTGGACCTTAAGGTCCTCCTCAGGGCATACCAGGAGAGGCGGTCCCGTAAAGGTACTAAGGATTGCTAACAGACCCCAGTTCCCCTCTCAGAGTTCCCTGGGAAGAGAGGTTGAAGGCAACCCTGTATTGGGAAGTTTTTAATGGTTGATGTTTTTCTGTGGATTTACAGTATATGTGCTGTAAGCCACCCAGAGTGGCTGGGGAAACCCAGTCAGATGGGCACGATATAATAATAATAATAATAATAATAATAATAATAATAATAATGGCACCCTGAGAATCGTGGCTCTATTTAAAGTGGCACGAAACTGATTTAACTGTATAGTGAATATGGTGCCCTATACCTGGCTGTTCTTTTACTCTTCTTAAAATTATTCATAAAAACAATTATTTTTAAAACAAACCAATTGAATACTGTTTTTTTTCCTTTCAAAAAGTCCCCCCCCCCCAAGCTGGATGGAAAAGTCTCTGTCTTATGTGTTTATTTTGCATTTTAAAAATACTGTTTTAAAAACTATTTCAGTTGCTTTTATTGTGTTTTCGAAAATTGCCTTACGATTTGCGTGGGAGACAATTCAGAAATGATGAAAATAACATGCAAGAAAGCGAATAAAGTATATCTGATGGCTTTAAAAGAAAAGAACACAGAGGAGGAGGAAAAACCAGTACATAAATAGCTGCAAAACTATTTAGACAATTTTCTAGACATGGACGGAACCTGTGATATCTTTCTTTCATACATATTAGGTTATAGTTTTTATTTATAGTCTGTTTTGTCAAGGCAGCATGAAGCAATTTGAAGAAAAGGGATTAAGGAAAGGTAGCTGTGCTAAAAGTAACAGGTTAGATTTTGAAATATTCCTTTTATTCTTTGCAGCTGCAGAGCAAGAAAGGGGCACCTCTTCCCCCCCTCCACCCCCACCCATTGCTCCCACCAGCAACATTTGTTAAAAGCTCTTTAACCACGTTTTTGGTTGCAATACTTCTGGCCTGTCATCTTTTTGCAATTCCGGATTAGGTGACAAAGTTCAGTTCCATGATGCAATCCGTGTCAGATATGTTCCAGAGGATCTCCATGGCAACACAATAATAATGCGTGTGAGAAAAATGTGGGCATTAAATAGAGACAAATTCCACAGACACTTTTTGAAGGGAAAGCGAGAGAGAGAGAGCATCCGGTGTTCGGGAAAAAGGAGCATTACCCAGGATCTCCCCACTCTAATGCAATGCAGATGATCTGGCGAGGTGACCCCCCGACCCGCAGCCTCGTAACGAATCTTCGCTATATGACCCTCATTATAGCTAGCTCCTTCTCTAGAGATGTTAACTCTAATTGCCACATCGCAGGTTCATCGCTATGTATGGCAATCCGTAGTGGGCTCATGAACCTCAAAATGGAGAATATTCATGTATGCACACCAGAACTGGCCTTCTCGAGATGAAGGAGAAGATGCCCCCAAACCTTTTTTTATTTTTTTAACATATTGAAGCCAACCAGACTGCTAAAGGTAAAGGTAAAGGGACCCCTTACCATTAGGTCCAGTCGCGGACGACTCTGGGGTTGCGGCATTCATCTCGCTTTATTGGCCGAGGGAGCCGGCGTACAGCTTCCGGGTCATGTGGCTAGCATGACTAAGCTACTTCTGGCAAACCAGAGCAGAGCACGAAAGCACTGTTAACCCACAGCACCACCCGCGTCCAGACTGGTAGTTGCACCTTATTTCACCTTTGCTGACAGAATAGCATCTTCCAACATACCTGAGGGGAATTGGCTAGCTTAAGGGTGCTCCAAGTGTCCCTATTTTCCAGTGACAGTTCTGGATTTACAGAAGCTGTCCCAGTTTCTGATTTCATTCTGGAATGTCCCACTTTACCTTGTTTTGTTTAGTCGTCTTAGTCGTGTTCGACTCTCCGTGACCCCATGAACCAGAGCATGCCCTGAAAACTCTCACTTTCTTCTCAGAGCTCCTTTTTTTATGTCCATGGAGTTTTCTTGACAAAATACTGGAGTGGTTTGCCAGTTCCTTCTCCAGGTGGATCACATTTAGTCTAAACTCTTGGCTATGACCTGTCCATCTTGGGTGGCCCTGCATGGCTTAGCTCATAGCTTACTAGAGTTATTCAAGGCCCTTTGCCATGACAAGGCAGTGATCCATGAAGGGGCACTTTAGGACATTCCTATTTTCATCACAGAAATGTTTGAGGTAGGATGTCCCTATTTTCATTGGAGAAATGGTGGAGGATATGGAGTTATGCGACCCTGAGCCACTAGGATTCCATCGTGATGAGTAAACTATTCCAAATACCTAAGTGAAATAAAAACAAGTTCTTCTTATTGTTATTATTTAAATCTTGCATGTGATTTGGAATGGTTCACTTCAGACAGCACCCTTTGATCATCATGAAAACACCCCACATATTATTGTGGGAGGATCTGAACCTGCAACTCCTAGGTCCTGGCCCAACACTCTTAACCATTAAAGAACACTGGCCCTCATACTTGTAACCTACCTCAAGTGCTTTTTGCTTCTTATTGCTCTTACATTTAAGTATCCTCAGGTTTTTTGGGGTTTTTTTTAACTCTCCAATGTGAAGTAATGAATTGTAAGATCTACATTGGCTCCCAGTAGGTTTCTGAGCAAAATTCAAAGTGTTGGTGTTGACCTTTAAAACCCTAAATGGCCTCGACCCACTATACCCGAAGGAGCGTCTCCACCCCCATTGTTCTGCCCAGATACTGAGGTCCAGTGCTGAGGGCCTTCTGGCGGTTCCCTCACTGTGAGATGCAAAGTTACAGGGAACCAGGCAGAGAGTCTTCTCAGTAGTTGTGCCCACCCTGTGGAACGCCCTCTCACCAGATGTCAAAGAAATTAACAACTATCTGACGTTTAGAAGACATCTGAGGGCAGCCCTGTTTAGGGAATTTTTTAATGACTGATATTTTAATGTATTTTTAATCTCTTGTTGAAAGTTCCCCTGATTGGCTGGGGAAACCCAGCCAGATGGGCAGGGTAAAAATAATTTATTATTATTATTATTATTATTATTATTATTATCATCATCATCATCATCATCATCATTATCTGTTTTGGGAGCCCTTTTTGGCTGAAGATTGGAATAACAATGCACAACAACAACAACAACAACAACAACAACAACAACAACATATTCTGCTTATGGGCTTCCTATAGGCATCTGGTTGGCCACTGTAGGAAACAAGACGCAGGACAAGGTAAGCCTTTGGTCTGATTCAGTGAGTCTCTGCTAATGTTCTTGTGTTCACTAAAATCACAGCAGGAAATGGAATGCAGGGCAGGCAGAGGCAAATGAATGGGCTACGCTCTGCAGAAAAGTTTTATTGGGTTCCTTTGCAGATAGTTCTTACAAAGAGAGGGTTTCAGTGTCTCAGTGGTTCCCACAAGTCCCAGGTAACAGACTGCAGCCTGGGACACTGTGGAACTGAATGCATGGCAGTAGATGCACACATTACACTCTGGGCTGTAGCAGCTGAAAGTCAGCGCAGGTTCCCTTTCCCATCTCTTGTGGCTGCCAGACACTGACTGCTGTGCTTGCGAGAACAGAGACTTAGTCACATAAACGCTGCAGCAGCTCCCATTATATCTGTTTAACCACACAAGGACTGCCTCGCTGTGAGCCAAACATCACATCTGTGTTACGTTTCGTGATGCATCTGAAAGGTTGCGTGAAATGACCTGAAGTGACTGAGTCTGTTTGTTGTCATTTGCAAGGCTTCTTTAAACAATAAAAAAGCAAAAAGCAAAAACCACAAAAAACACACACAGTCAAGTTGTTTAAGGTGAAAGGTGCCGAGGGTGAAGGTTCGTGGGTGGGTGCGAGGAGGAGGTTGAGCAAGTTACGTTCCACCCTTTAAATATTGTAAATAGCTTTATTTCCTGTTAATGGGGTAATTTTTACAGTACCTACTATCTCCTTTGACAGCACTTTTTATCCACCCGCAAATGGGCTGCATTTACCGAATCAATTATGTGAGTTATGAAGAGGAGCACAAAGCCTCTTCGCCACTCCATTCTTCTCAATAACAAAGGAGAAAACACATTAAAAACTAGCATTGATGGGTTGTTGTGAGATCCAGTCAATGAGCACTCCCAGAGTTGAAATTAAAAGGCAGTTAGGAGAAAATTGTTTTCTCTGGTCATCAGTCACCATGTGAAAGGGCTTTTTCACAATGATTAATTAAAAGCTGGAGACTTGGGGGGGTGTCGGTGGGTCGGTGATGGGGGGAAGAGAATGGAGCGTCAATAAAGTATCTGTATGGGGGAGGGGAGGGGGAATCATGAGTTAATGGACAGTGGCTTGCCTTGACTAAGTGTTATAGCCCCAGTCCATAATTTCATCTTGAAAATGGGCAAGGGAGTGAATCTTCCTCTTAGTAATTGAGTATTGATTTGAAAATAAATGGCACTGAAACTCCCACTGAACTGTCAGGATATATTCCGGACAGCGGTGACAATAAATGGTTTCTAGTTGGTGTGAAAGTTATGTATCAGCTCGATACTTAAACACATACAGCTCATCTGCAATCTGTCTTCCGATTTATCAAGCTTCAGAGAGGTCAATACATGACGCCGCATAGGAAATAACATCTATGAGATTGAAGCCAAGATGGTCTTAGCGGCAGAGACTGGGGGCCCTTTCAGTATTCCTTTCATTTGCAGAGTTATTTAGAAAACCGCAGCAGTGATAGAGCGATGCTTCCGATGTCTGTCCCCTGATTTCTTCTTCTGGCAACTTAGAAATGGTTCTTCAAGAGACAGGAACATGCAAAGCTGTCTGGCACCAGGTTAGACTATTGGACAACCTACTCAAGGTTGTCTACTCTGAGATCACATCCGCAGCATAAATTTAAATAAATATTATACTGTTTTAACTGTCTGGCTTCCCCCAAAGAATCATGGGAACTGTCGTTTTTAAGGGTCCTGAAACAAAACACATTTTGTTTGTTTGTTTGTTTGTTTGTTTCTCACAGAACGACCCAAAGCAACTTACATTAAAACTAATAACATCTCATTTTTTAAAACAAACAAACAGATAAAACCCTACAAAAAAGAGGCTATAACACCACCCTTCGAATTAAGGGTTGAAAGCCCAGGTAAAAGGAAAAATATTTTCCTGGTGCCTAAAAATAGGTAAAGATGGCATCAGGAGTATTCCCCTGTGTGTAGCATTCCCAGAGTTCACTAAATAGCGGGACTGACTGATAAACACACCCACGGCAATTTGCCTTCTCTGACTTTCAGACTTGAACTCCAACAGTCTGTATTGACAAATAATGTGTAGAACCTTCGAAAGAGATTGAAGAAGCATTTCCTGTCCCCACTTCATCACTTCCTGTTCCTCCTTTGGTGGGCCTAGTCATCAGCATCATAGTCTTCTTGAAAACAAGACTGTTGTTTTCTTCCAGGCTGCCCAACGTATTTGCCCTATTTTAAAAATAGCTGCTGTATGAACTTTGTAAGCCCACAAGGAAGATAATCATACAAAATATGGATAGGATAGCATATGGTCCATCCACTGGAATGCTTACATATCTAGTGAAGTGGGTGTTTTGTGTATGCGTTGTTTGCATACTGTAAACAAGACTTAATAAACAGTCTCACTTTGCACTGGGGAAAATGTATTTTGGGTATATATGCAATTCATTTAAACTTGGCTTGAGAAGGAAGGAATTTCAGGGACGTTGTTTAGAAGTGAAAATGCCTCTCAAAACTTTCACCTTCTCGATTCCTGTTCATTACCAAGCTGCCTACAGCTGAGAATGTTTTATTAATACAGGAGAAGGGCTGTTGAAAAGGAAAGCCCTTCTTAAAATGCAAGCAGATTCTTGGCAAAACTACTTGGAGGAGGAAAAGTACCCGGTGGACCCAAGTCAGTTTGGCAACAGCTTTTTCAGTTCTACTGTATCCCTTTCGGCATGCAATGATCAGAACTTTCAGACCCTTCAAGTGTCTCTATTTTCCAAGGACAGTCCTGGATTTACAGAAGCCACCCCAGTTTCTGATTTGATCCCAGAATGTCCCTCATTTCCTTAGGAGGTCCCTTTTTTCATTGGAGAACTGTTGGAGGGTATGGAGTTGTGCAAGCCCCGAGCCAAGGAGATAGGTAACTGTACAACTTTTAGAACAGATAGGTAGCCGTGTTGGTCTGCCATAGTCAAAAAATAATAATAATAATAATAAAAATAAAGGTGCTACTGGAAGGATTTTTTTTATTTCAACTTTTAGAAGACATCTGAAAGCAGCCCTGTATAGGGAAGTTTTTAAATGGCTCGGGATCGCAAAACCTCAAGGACTGCCTCTTTCCATATGAAACTATCTGGACCCTGAGGTCATCTTCTGAGGCCCTTTTTTGTGTGCCTCCTCCACAAGAGGTCTGGAGGATGGCAACATGAGAACGGGCCTTTCCTTCAGTGGCTTCCCATTTGTGGAATGCTCTCGCCAGGGAGATTTGCCTGACGCCTTTATTATATACCTTCAGGCACCAGGCAAAAATGTTCCTCTTTAACCAGGTCTTTGGTTGATTGACATCCAATGCTCTTTTGATATCTTTTGGGGGGGGTTATTGGGTTGTTTTGTTGTTTTTAATTTGATTGTGTATTTTGTGATTTTATGTTGTGATTTTATTTGGTGAACTGCTCTGAGACCTGTGGGTATAGGACAGCATACTATTATTAAAGCCACCCAGAGTGGCTGGGGCAACCCCATCAGATGGGTGGAGAACAACAACAACAACAACAACATCCCTATTTTCATCGGAGAAATGTTGGAGGATATGAACTTTCTGTGGGCACATCATAGATCTTAATAAAGGTATTGCAATACTGGATTAATTTCCAAATCCTTTCCTAATGATTCCCAACATGGACTTTCTCTCTCTGTCTCTTTACAGCTATCATATCCTGGACCAACATTTTCACTGAGCTGTCCACCACAATCCTAAGATCTATTTCTTAGTTATTCACCACCAGTTCAGGCCTCATCTGGGTATTTGCAAAGTTAGACTAGATAGATATATCACCGCTTCCATTGAACCGCATCTGCCATTTTGCAGCCCATTAACCCGCTTGGGAGAGAGCCTTTCTGGAGCTCTTCATAGTCCCTTATTGCTTTTACTACCCCGGGCAATTTAGTGTCATCAGCAAACTTGCCTATCTTAGGACTCGTCCCGAATTCGAGATCTTTAATGAACAAGATAAAAAGCACAGGAAATGAAGGTGGGCGTGGCCAAAAGTGGGCAGGACATCCCCCCCTCCTCTTTGTTAATCCACCATGGATTCCATCTCTCTCTTTCACACACAAACCTCCACAACCAGGAATCAATTGATTCATTTCCCACCTCTGGGCTTGGGGTTGTTGTTGTTTAGTCATTTTAGTTGTGTCCGACTCTTCGTGACCCCATGGACCAGAGCACGCCAGGTACTCCTGTCTTTCACTGCCTCCAGCAGTTTGGTCAAAGTCATGCTGGTAGCTTCGAGAACACTGTCCAACCATCTCGTCCTCTGTCATCCACTTCTCCTTGTGCCCTCCATCTTTCCCAATATCAGGGTCTTTTCCAGGGAGTCTTCTCTTCTCATGAAGTGGCCAAATTATTGGATCCTCAGCTTCATGATCTGTCCTTCCAGTGAGCACTCAGGGCTGATTTCCTTAAGAATGGATACGTTTGATCTTCTTGCAGTCCATGGGACTCTCAAGAGTCTCCTCCAGCAACATAATTCAAAAGCATCAATTCTCCGGTGATCAGCCTTCTTTATGGTCCAGCTCTCAACACCCCAAATGAGTGAGTTGGAGGGCATCATTTGGCCCTCTGGCTATGGGTTGTACTGTATTCTAAATGATGACTCCTTTCTGCTCCATTAGGACGCTCGACTTAATTTCTCCAGGCAGGTGTTTTTCTACATTTCGCACGTGAAGTTTAAAGGAAGGTGACACCTCAAATTCTTCTGAGATTGCAAACTTCTGTGACTTGGGAAAACACATACACAGGGTGGTTTATTTCTTCAGTACCCGTAGGTACCTTACCATAATATGTCCTTTACACATTTCTAATAAGCAAAGGATTTCTCAGTGTGTACTTCGCTGTAAATATGACTTTAAGTGGACAGCTTTCATCTCCTAGGAGCCGCTGAAGAACAATCAGCAAATTGAGATGTACTTTTTTTATATTTTTGACAAGCATTTGGCTAGTTGCTTGTGCCACCAATCGACTGCTGAAATGAAGAGCTGCCTTGTGCAGTTTTTGCAGTGGGAAATGAGAAAAGCAACGGATGGTTATTAAGTGATGCTCGCCGGTTTAATAAGACCTCTCTGCAGCGTTGGAGAAATGACGAAGGGGCAGATTGCTATTGGGCACAGAGCTAACTTTGTATCTATGTCTACAGGTTGCTGGTGCATGTCAGACTTGTGTGTGTATTGCAATGCATCAATGGAACGCGTGCATTTTAAAAATCTATTCAGCGTAACCCCTGCAAAGAAATCATTACCTGTGAGATGTTGATGCTGCACGGCCAAGTCAACCAGCTTGTACATGCACTTGTTGACTGACAGGTAGGGATGAAAGAATCTGTCAGTTTTGATTCTCAGAGAGTCTATTTTTTCAGCTTTAACTTCTGTTCTCTACAATTCCATAGCAATTTGCAATTTTTTAAAAAAACAA
Organism: Podarcis pityusensis; assembly: GCF_964106645.2. Lineage (NCBI taxonomy): Eukaryota > Metazoa > Chordata > Lepidosauria > Squamata > Lacertidae > Podarcis > Podarcis pityusensis. The sequence continues at coordinate 15,943,095 of NC_138037.1, read as the reverse complement.
CAACAAACACTCATGAAAATTCACTAGCAATTTTTTTCTCCTGATGAACATATTTTTGTACCCAGTTTTTGATTAGTATACATTTTTTTTGCAAGCTGTTTCCCTAAAAAAACAACAACAAACAAACCAGGGCCTTCTGAAGGAGTACATACAATATTTCCATTTCTGGTTGAGAAATAGCAAAATATGACCAGAAGCCAAAAGACACAAATCCTGGCACATAAACTTCACCTTTGCATTCCACATACCAGACCACATTACCAAGAAGTGTGGGTCCAGGTACTCCAAAAGGCATTCATATTGATAGAGCTGTTCATATGAAGCCACTGGGGGTCATGGTGAGAATCCAAACAGTATGTGAAAAACCCATTTCATTTTTGAAGGTAATAACACCGTTAACCCTTCCAGTGTGATCCACTAGTTTTTCATACTAGGGCTGTGTCAATTTTTTTCTCCCATGCATTTTTCAACCACTCTTTCTTAATTGATAAGAAAGGCTATTGCATTCAAAAACTATCAAAGGGGAGAGAAAAATTGAGTGAAATTCTCATAAGGAAATCCCCAAAGGCTTGTTCACATGTCACACAGGCGCAAGCTGTCACTACACATGTACAAGTGTGCACTTGTCGATTTGCACAGCTGAAATATTCTGTTCACAGCTACATAAATTGTATATGTTTTGTGTATTACGTGTGACTAACACATGAGTGTACAGTTCAGTTATTTGTGTACACTGATTGTACACTTATTGAATGTAACATGTGAACATCCCTTGTGTGAAAGTGTGTATTTGTTTATTTGCACAGCTCAACCGTTGGACACAGATGCAAAAACTGAATGCTCACCAAATGTTACATGTAAAGAAGTATACAGCTCAATGATGTTTGTACGCTTTATGAATGCTTGCTATATGAAAATTCACAAAGAGGAATTAGTATCCAAACCTTGCTATACACACTGTGGATTCAGATAATTGAAAGCATTTTTTTACTTCCTCGTTTGCCTTTTACTGGTTGGCTGAGGAACGGAGGGAGGGCGAGTGATTTGCCAAAGCAGAGAGCATTTTTCCTGGGTTGTTTTTGCTTTTTTGGAGTGGGGGGAGTTCAAAATTCTGTGGCCAGGAATGCATGAGCAATTTTCCCATAGGAATAAATAGGAATTGTGAGAATGCTTGTCTAACAGAAGATTTCCAGGGAGCGCATTGCAAAGTGAGATCTGAGTGTACACAGGTACACAGATTATACATTCACTGAATGCAACATTTGTACACTTCTAATGTGTGCTGCAAATAAGGCAGAAACTTTGGGACAGAAACTTTCCAAGAAATTGAAAGGAGCTTTCAGCATAGCGCTCTTTCAAACACAGGAGTAGCTTGTGGGCCAACTCAGCTGCATGTAAGGCGGAGGATTGAGGCCTGAAGCGTATATGTTTGTGTCAGAAGAGAAATCCTCAGTCAATCCCCACCATAAAACCTGAGAAGAAACCTTTCATAGCATAGCCCACTGCTCCAAAAAGCAGATGAGGCATAAACGAGTGCAGCAAACAGCCATATTGTTTTATCAATATTCTTCCCGTTTGTTCATACTTTTAGGCTCTCCTTGAACGAGATAATCCTCTCTGCTAGAGGCAAATGTCAGGTTGCATCACATGGGCGGGGGGGAAAGCCAGCTGGAGTTGAGCACAAATTCTTCCTCAGTAGAGTTCAGTTGAGAACTTGAGATGGGAGAGAATTTAATTCTGTCTGTATTTATAAGCAAAGCAAACCATTTTGCACCTCCCAGTCTAATACTTGGGTTGGAATATAATTATGATTTAGATTTTTTGGTGCTCTGAATTTTGCAATATAATTCTCAGCTCATGAGTTAAGATAAAAAATACATAACAAATTGTGCTTTTTAAGATAAATGTATATTTAGAAATGCATATGTTGATATATACTATGCACTTCTTTGCATAGTTCACAGATCAATGGAATCAATATATAAATGAACACAGATGGAACCAGAAATAAAATGGATCCATCCATCCATATGAATAATGGACACAAGGTACTGGGGTGCTGTGGCCCAGATGGGAGGGATCTACATTTGGCTGCATTCTTAAACTGGTTTATATAGCCGAGCCAAAATTACTCACTTTCTAGCAACACTTTCAGGAAAACCTGCCTCTGACATTTTAGTTAGTTAATTTTTATAAAAAGATGTGTAGGCCGCTTAATAATAAAATCCCTGGCATACACAATAAAATCACTAATAAAATCCAAAAATAAGCAAGTACACATAACTATTAATAGGGAAAAAAGACACACTTCTTTACTCTGGCTTCTGATACCTGATCTACAGATAGATCAGAAGAATCTTTATTTGCACCAGCCACTAGCCATAGCAATAAAATAAAATAAAATAAAATAAAATAAAATGTACCGAAGATATACAAAATATGTTTAGGAGGTTATATCAATAATCAAATGATAGCTCTTATTCTAATTGCCCCTGCTAAAAACCTTGCAGTTTTTGCTGTCACCTGATCATCTTGGATAAATAGATATATATATAAAGCCCACCCTATTTTGTTTTAACTGAGTTTAATATTGCATTTTTCTATTGTTGTAGCCCATCCTGGGACCTTATGGTGAAGGGCAGATAAGGAATCTCAATAACAATAGTAATAATAACAACTGCAAAACTTTTACAACGAACATAAATAACTAATTCATATGTCTGGGTTGGCTTGCTGAAATAAAAAAGTTTTTAGAAAGGGTCTAAAATGATATAGTGAAGGCTTTGTCAACAGGTAGATAGTTCCAAAGGCTAGGTGGTACCACACCAAGCAATCAGCTCCTTGCAAATGAATGAGATCACATTGAGTGACATGGCCTCTCCTAGCAAAGGCCCAGCTTCTCTCCTTTTAATATACAGACCCCTCTCCACCCACCCACCCTCCCTCGGCTAGTTTATACATGTAATGAGCATTTACCATGAATTCTGAGAACAGAGTGACAGTGGAACATATATTTCTGACAAGATAGCCTCCTGCTAGACTCAGCTAAAATATGCAGCAATATGATGTGCTGCCACAGAGGTGACTGAATGATGTTTCCCCACCAGGGAAAGCATCCGGCAAGGCAAACCTCTCTTGTGATGTGCTTTGACCTCTAGCTTGTCAAATCAAGAATTCTTGATCTTCTTTCCAGTATAGCTGGGAATCAATCTGTACTTGCTCAGATGAGAAAAAATTGGGGGGAGAGATTCATATGCTACTTTGCTGATATGACAAGGCATAAGCATGCATAGCCACTGGGCTATGAGTGGCAAAAATAAGGAATTTGCCTTCCGATCTCTCGGCTGTACTCAGCTAAGAAATCGGCTCTGGTTGATTTAACGAGGAATCAAAATGAATGGGCCGATCTGCCATGGTTCATCCTGGCAAGAAAATCTGAATTAGTATGAATTTCTGTGTTCCACTATGCTATAATTATTATTGCTTATTATTGTTGATTTATTAATCATCTTCTAAACAGACATCTCAAGGGGAATTACAAAATAAGGTTATGAAAAACTGTTAAAACACCAAATACATATAAAACAAGACGAAAACCTTAACAAAGTAGGCACCCATTTAGCCTATGGGAACAACAATGTCTTTGGTTGTTTCGGGAAAGTGCAGATAGTGGGTGCTTATCATACCTGACCAGGAACGCAATGCCACAGGATGGGGCAGCCACACTAAACACCCTGCTCCGAAATACTGCAGAATGGGTTTCTGAGATTTTTGGAACTTGCCGGAGAAACTCTTTTGCAGACTGCAGAGAGAGATCTACTGGGTGTTTAAGGGATAAAGTGGTCTGTCGAGTAATCTGCTCCTGAGCTGTGGAGGGCTTTATATTGTTGTGAGTTTGGAGGGGGGGCGTGTTATGCTGTATGCCTGAGTCCCTTCTTATTCCTGGATCCAACAAGAATTCAATTGCTGGAATAGCCAGGCCAGCTTCTTAATAATGGCTCCCTAAGTACAGGTTAGGGAGTTCGAAAGCACCCCTAAGTGCAAGTAGATAAATAGGTACCGCTTTATAGCGGGAAGGTAAACGGTGTTTCTGTGTGTGGCGCTGGTGCTGGCTCGCCAGCTGCAGCTTCGTCACACTGGCCACATGACCCAGAAGTGTCTTCGGACGGCGCCGGCTCCCAGCCTCTTGAGCGAGATGAGCGCGCAACCCTAGAGTCGGTCATGACTGGCCCGGACGGGCAGGGGTACCTTTACCTTTGCCTTTTAAGTACAGGTTGGGACGTGGGCGGCGCTGTGGGTTAAACCACAGAGCCTAGGACTTGCTGATCAGAAGGTCGGCAGTTCGAATCCCCGCGATGGGGTGAGCTCCCGTTGCTCGGTCCCTGCTTCTGCCAACCTAGCAGTTTGGAAGCACGTCAAAGTGCAAGTAGATAAATAGCTCCCACTCAGGCGGGAAGGTAAACGGTGTTTCCGTGCGCTGCTCTGGTTCGCCAGAAGTGGCTTAGTCATGCTGGCCACATGACCCGGAAGCTGTACGCCGGCTCCCTCGGCCAATAAAGCGAGATGAGCGCCGCAACCCCAGAGTCGGTCACGACTGGACCTAATGGTCAGGGGTCCCTTTATCTTTAAGTACAGGTTGTTAAGTTAACAAAGGAAGGCTTTATGCCAGAGAGTACGGGCCCTTCCCTCAACTGTCTGGTAGTTAGAAGGACAAAAGCCAGAGTTGAGGTGTGAGCTAGAAGCAGGAAGCAGGCTGGTCAGCTAAGAGACAGAACCATGCATGGTCTCTGTTGGAATCCTGAAACCTTTTTGGGGTGTCAATGCCGTGATCCCCTCCATCATAGGCTCGGGTTATATCTGTGCAAACAAACCACGTATCCTAAGGACACCCTAGTCTCCACTGTCCCTTATTCTGAGGAAGCCAAATATTGGGCAAGTGCTTAGAACTCCTGGAATCTTGCACCACTGGGAGGTAGGGATGGCATGCAACAATATGTTAATACTTGAACTTGGCCCAGTCACAAATTGGCAGCCAGTGCAAATCGCAAAAGTGATGTGTTATATGCTGGTGGTGGTTTGCCCCCACAAGCCACCTAGCCACCATGTTCTTTACCATCTGCAGCCTCTGGACCAACCCCAGGGGTAAGTCCACATAGAGTGCCATGCTGTAATCCAACCATGAGGTCACCAATGCATGGGCAACTGTGGTCAAGCTATCCTGATCCTGGAACTGCCATAGGTGCCTTATGAACCAAAGTTGGCAAAAGGCACTCCTAGCCACTGAGAACACCTGCGCCTCCAGGGACAGAATTGGATTGAGGAGCAACCCCAAAGGACGCACTAGGATATTCATTGCATCCATCAAACTCTCCCTTTGATCCTGATTTGTTTTTAACTACCAGAGGGGTGGGAAAACCCAGTTCACCAAGTGAACACATAATAGGAAATGGTGGTTCCAGACAACCTGTTTACTCATCCTGATTTATTTTCAGGGAGGTTTGTTTGTAAAGAGATGAGCACTCATTTTGTTCCCTTTGCTAGAAGGTCAGATAACATTGCAGAAAAGCAAATGTTGCCCCACACTCTACAGTGCAATTTCCACCACTTTCCCTCCTTGCAGAAGTCCAATCTTTTGAGGGATTCATTGCACAACTCCTCCCAATCAGCTCTAAATGTGCAAAGTTAATTTGTCAGTATGTGACTGAGTCCCACACCAGAATGGCGACAGTTGACAAAAAGAGGTCCTGGCTCTTTTTTCACTTCCCTTTAGCCATGCGTCTGATGTTAATGCATATCTGGTCTGTGACTTCCAGGGATGGGTGATCTTATGCAGTGTTTCTCTTTCAGGCTGCTTACTATGACGGTGTTGAAAAAGGCAGAGTTCTCATGTCCTGTTCATCTGAGAGGGCCATCAGGAAGTCTCAACCTGTTTCCTTCTCTCATCAGTGTAGGCAGAGCCAACACCCATTCATTCAACCATCCATTCATTCTGCACACTCACACGACTTACTAGAATATAATCTTCCAACAAAAGATTTAAAAATACATTAAAACATCAATCGTTAAAAACCTCCCTAAACAGGGCTGCCTTCAGTTGTCTTCTAAACATCAGAGAGTTGTTTATTTCTTTGACATCTGATGGGAGGGCGTTCCACAGGGCGGGCGCCACTACTGAGAAGGCCATCAGCCAGGTTCCTTGTAACTTTGCTTCTCACAGTGAGGGAACCGCCAGAAGGCCCTTGGCGCTGGGCCTCCGTGTCTGGGCAGAACAATGGGGGTGGAGACGCTCCTTCAGGTATAGTGGGTTGAGGCCTTTTAGGGCTTTAAAGGTCAGCACCAACACTTGGATTTTTGCTTGGAAATGTACTGGGAGCCAATGTAGATCTTACAATTCATTACTCCACATTGGAGAGTTAAAAAAATTAGGAATAACTGAAGGTACTTAAATGTAAGAGCAATAAGAAGCAAAAAGCACTTGAGGTAGGTTACAAGTATGCGGGCCAGTGTTCTTTAATGGTTAAGAGTGTTGGACCAGGACCTAGGAGTTGCAGGTTCGGATCCTACCACAATAATATGTGGGGTGTTTTCATAATGATCAAAGGGTGCTTTCTGAAGTAAACCATTTCAAATCACATGCAAGATTTAAATAATAACAATAAGAAGAAGGTTTTTTTCCCCACTTAGGTATTTGGAATGGTTTACTCATCACGATAGAATCCTAGAAGTATTTCAATAGTGAAAAAGAGAGAGAAAGAGAGTGACTAGTCTTCATTATTAGTGTTAACTTTTATTATTATCTAGTTTCTATTAGAAACTAGATCTGCCTGTAAGGGTATTTTAACCTTGTAATGTTTCCAATAATAGACTAATGGCTAAAAACCTAGAAACTCGGAGAGGTATTACATGTTTAATTTACTGCTAGAGGCATGTAACTAATGAATTATATTACACAGCGATGTCCTTTACTTTGACCATAATCTTCATTTCAAGCAACTGCAGGAAAATCTCCTCCCCCCCTCCCCTCAATTGCTGAAGGCAATAGAGATTATTACACACATAACAAAATTCCTTCTGAGAAGCAATTAGGAAATCCTGGTACCCAAAAAACAGTCACTAGAATGTGTATCGATTGATTCTGCTAACGACACCCCTCCAAAGCTGGGATAGGGTTCACAAATTCTTGTGAGAATCTGTGTACACTGAAAGAAACCAAATAACAGCACAGGGGTCATTATCAGGGCCCCCACTGGCACTATTGGGTCTGTTTTCAGTTCTTAGCTTTATTCTCATTTGAGAAATGGGAAACGTCTGGCAGACATATTCACCTCCCCACTCAAAAAACCCCCAACAACACATCATTATTGTATCATCTAACTTTTTCTGCGGAATGTATTATAGATAACTGGACAGCTCTAAAGTGTATTGCGTATTTCCTTAGACTGTCAAGAAGTGCAGAAAAATCTATACTTTGTTGTTGTTGTTATTGTTGTTTAGTCATTTAGTCGTGTCCCACTCTTCGTGACCCCATGGACCAGAGCACGCCAGGCACTCCTGTCTTCCACTGCCTCCCACAGTTTGGTTAAACTCATGCTGTCCAACCATCCTGTCCTCTGTCATCCCCTTCTCCTTGTACCCTAAGTCTTTCCCAACATCAGGGTCTTTTCCAGGGAGTCTTCTCTTCTCATGAGGTGGCCAAAGTATTGGAACCTCAGCTTCAGAACCTATACTTAGGTGTCCTGTAAAGAACACTTTGATCAATGTCAGAGGAACACCAATCCTGGTCATGAAATCCATAAGATCTTCTAAGAGGTATGTGTGTCTTCTTATAATGTGTGTTTTCTTACAATGGTTTCATTAGAGCTGTTCAAGAAGTTGAAAACAACAAAATCTGGCTATTGAGGAGGGGGGTGTAGCTCAGTAGTAGAGTGTCAAGTACGGGCGTTCCCCTCACCCTTCCGGTGGCTCACCAGTAAGAATTAACAAGCATTTGGTAGATTGATAGTCCTTTTATTACAGCATTCTGTTACAAGCAGAAACAGGCAACCCACCACAAGGATATCAGCTGCCTACTCTGGCTCCTCCCCACTTCCACAGCAAGTCCCCCCCCCCCCACTCTTGATTGATACATATCACTGCAAACTGATCATCCCACTGCTTGGAGCATCACTTTATATCTCTGTCTGAATATGTTGTTTAGACTTTAAAATTAAGCTCATGATTTTCATCATGCATCATCAGAATAATCCTTGCAGATCGTCTTCATTGCCACTAATAGTTACATTCATTTGACCTGTTTAGCCAGACTCACTCTATCACAATCTCTTCATTTGTCCTCTGTTTCATTCACTCCCACTCAGTCATAGCCAGGGTTAATGAGAAGTGGAGAAAATTATTTGAAAAAGCTACAAAGGTTGTCATCACAGCAGGCTAGTCATAGTTCCTGATTCCACCCCACCATAAACTCTGTTGTTAAGTGCTCTAAATTAAAATCCATCAAGAGCACGATATTTAAGCTATGCTGTATTCATTACCATTGAACAGGATTGTCTTGATGCCATGGGGAACTGAGAGTGAGGTTGGCCATCAGGGAGAGTAGACAGGCATGTTAATGAAAGCTGAGATGGGAATGGATGCTTCTCCTAAGAGGAAGGGTTATCATGGAGCAATCTTAGATCAATGTTTCATGGAAGGTGTTATGGTTTATGCATACGCCACTAGTTGGCCAGAAGATCCCCAAAGCAGGGAACAGCAAACTAATACAAAAGGAAGCTATCATAAAGGTGCAATAAATAAATCAAGGTGACCCACAACAAATACCTATGGGGAGTGCCCTGTCCTTCGTCATACCCCAAAGGATAGACTTTAAAGTCTAACATGTTTTTGGTGTTTACACCTTCAGGACCACCTGAGAACATTAGATACTGTATGTCAGACGTTTGGTGAACATTTGATGAGCATTTATAATCAATTCTTAAGATTTTTTTTAAAAGGAGAAAGGTGAAAAATATTATAGATATTTTCTGGAACCCATAACTGGTAAATGAACCATTTCCCCCATTGTGCTCCATTGGAAAAAGGAAATAGGAGACAATCTAGGATACGTAGTTAAGGAAGTGTTTACTGCAAAAAGTTTCATTGCAACTTAATGGGTCTTTCTCCCTCTTTAACTTTGGTTCTGGTTCTGGAATATTCATAAATATTTATACAGCTGTCTAAAGAAGATTTAGATCTGAATTGACTGATCATCGCTTTGAAGGCCACCAGGAACAATTATGGTAATCCAGTACAATTTTGTCTAGATGATAGGCTGTAGCATTTTGCCTAGTGGTTGTTTGCATAGCATCCATAATACTGGCTGAGTTCATAGAATATTGTTTTGAAAAGTTGCGGCTCTTGACTTTAAGTTTTCATATGATTGAAAATCCATCTTAATGGAAACCTTTTGGGGAAACTTCTCTGGGTTATATTCAACAAATTTCTACTCTGAACAGATCCATTGACCCAAATTAGACATGTATATCAATTTCAATGGGCCTACTGTGGGTATTACTAACATTGGACAGAACCTCTGTATGTCATAGACAAGACCAACTACACATCCATTGACCGGTATTATCCTATTATTTTCTAAACAATACCTATACAGTACTGTTCTGTACCATCTCAATTCTCTATACTGGCCTCTTTTATTCTGAGATGGAGTTTAGATCTACAGAGCTCTCAAAGGCTGGGTCTTGGCACCAACTTTCTCTTGAAAGCTGGCAGTAACCTTGTGTCATTGCCCTCCGTGAGCCAGTAGACTCGCTCTTCTATTAAACTCACCACTCACATTGATCATTAAAATGCTCATCTTGGGTACCCAACTCTCATTTAGACAAACAAGGAATAAGAAGCAGCTTCTGGCTTGTCCTTCGGTTCTGACTTACTCTTCAATCCCACCAATTGGCGTTTCTCCTGGATCCTGGTCCCTGGCTCAGACTGTGGTCCACAGCTTGGCCCTGACTTGCAATAATTTCCCAAACTCCAGTGGCTTGCAGATGCTACAGTGCTGGGTGATGAACATGTGTAGTTGTTCCAACAGTGAACTGATAGTTTGCTGGCTTATCATCAGACAACCAGTGTTGGGAGTAGCACTTGGAAAAAATGTTGCTCAAACTGGGAAGGGGGAGAAGCTTAGACAGAAAGGTACCCTATTCTTCCCTCACTGATTCCTTATCAAGTAACTACCTTTAGATTGTTTCCCACCCCCCTCAGGTTTAACTTTCTCCTCCTTGAGTAACTTAGTATTAGACCTATCTTGTGTTGAACTCATGATGACCCTATAGTACTCAGGATGGCTTTGTTTGCCTGGAGTAATAAACCTTAACTTGCTTTATTCTTCCAACACCACCAGACTGTTTCTTTCTGCACCTGGGTGCTATATATAACAAACTCACTTCAACTCTGTATGTTACAAATTACAAAATACAATTCCCTCAAATGGACTCTTGTTTCCTCATCTTAGCAGGTGTGTATAGATGCGTGAGAGAAGACCGACTGATCGACAAGACAAAGTCCCTTCAACAAGCTTTGGTGGCTGTGTCCTTCAAAACACTCAAGAGAGGACTCCGGGTGGCAGGAGGCCACCTCTTGACAACTAGCTCCCATAAAGAGATGTCAGCCAACCACACAGGACTGTCCACCAGCACTCTACCTAACAAACAGAATGGACAACCAGCAGTCTCTAACGCCATGACCCTGAGGTAGCCAACATGGTGCCCATCTGATATTGTTAGATTCCAGCTCCCATTAGCCCCAGCCAACATGGCCAATGGTTGAGATGCTTGGAGTTGCAGTCCAACGACATCTGGAGGTCATGACGTTGTCTCTCTCTGCCGTAAAAGCTCTACTGGTGTCTTAGACTATAAACACATTTCTGTTTGCGTGATGGCCTTAGGCCACCTTGGAAATGAAGATGCTCACGGCATTCATGTTTGTTGCAGCTCCTCAGAAATGCTCTCTAGTCGCGTTTACCTCCTGGTCAAGAGAGTTTGGATCATATAGCTCACATACTTCACTCCTAGCCTTCCTGGTACATGCATTATTTACCACAAGGCAATTTAATTTGGGCTTAGTAATTACTGTTTTCCCATTTATTGTGATCAAATTACGCCTAGCATGTTTCCATTTTGCAAGGTAAATTACCTCCCAGTAACTCCAATCTACTCTATATGAAATCTGATTGAAATAGACAACTAACTTTTGATTCATGCCCACAGCGCCTCAAAGCACCACAGCAGGTGGAGAGGGTGTTGAAACAAATCAAGAGGCAGCCCATAGAACTAAGTGACCTCTCGGTGGCCTTGATTTGTAAAGGCAGGTCTGGCTTTTGTGAATTTCTAACAGTGCGATGCTTACAAAGTGCAAATCTCCACCCCACCCCCCTAAGTTCCCTTAGCAGTTGGCATATATTACGTGCGCGCGCACACACACACACACACACAGCAGGCTCCTGTCTGCCAGCACTCGGGTGATTTTTCTGTCTGCACCTCCTCTGTGCACAAAGGCAGAAATTTTGCAAGTTCTTGAAAAATGCTTCACAGTGGTTATTTTATTATTGCAGATGCAGAATGTTTTGCAAAGGTCGCCAGAGGATGAGGGTTCCCTCCCCACACACACTTCTGTAAGCACAGCATAGAGGTCCTTCTAAACTACGTGTTGGGTATTTTGATTAGTTGGAGCTGCAAATGTATATGCTATAATTACCTTAATTCCATGTTATTGTGGTGGGAAGCCAACTCCTGTAGTGTGGACGGGGGAATAATGATTCTATCAGTCTGTTTTTATGTATCCATCATTTTTATTTCCTATTGTTTCTCCAGCAAGCCTAGGGTGTGGGCGCGCACGTGCGCGCGCGCGCACACACACACACACACACAGGACAGCAACATGAGAATGAAGTGGCTCCTCATTTGGGGATTGCTCTCTCCAGGGACATAGACCAGTCACCCATCTAGTTCAGTGGTGCCTATAGTAACTGGCCCTGGGTGGTGCTGTGGTCTAAACCACTGAGCCTCTTGGGCTTGCCGATCAGAAGGTCGGCGGTTCGAATCCCCGCAACGGGGTGAGTTCCCGTTGCTCGGTCCCAGCTCCTGCCAACCTAGCAGTTCGAAAGCACACCAGTGCAAGTAGATAAATAGGTATCGCTGCAGCGGGAAGGTAAACAGCGTTTCCATGTGCTCTGGTTTCCGTCACGGTGTTGTGCCAGAAGCGGTTTAGTCATGCTGGCCACATGACCCGGAAAGCCGTCTGTGGACAAACGCCGGCTCCCTCGGCCTGAAAGCGAGATGCGCGCCACAACCCCAGAGTCACCTTTGACTGGACTTAACTATCTAGGGGTCCTTTACCTTTACCTTTTACTAACTGGCAATGACTCTCCAGGATTTCAGAAAGGGGCCTTTCATAGTCCATAGGAACACAGGAAGCTGCCTTATGCTGAGTCAGACCTACTGGCCTATCTAGCTCAAAAGTGTTGACACTGACTGGCAGCACAAGGTGCCCGATAAGGAGCCTTTCTCTGGATTGAAATGGGACCCTACTGCATGCAAAGCAGATGCTCTCCCACTAGCTATTGTCTATTGTCTCTGTGTGACAAAGAACTGATCAATGGCTATAAATCGTACGCAGGCAGTGTCTCAGTCCATCGGTCTTTCCCTAATGGGCCTGGTCTCCTCTCCCCTTCTGCCTTAGCAGCCAGACATGCCAGCAGTACTTACAGGCTGGCCAGTAAATAAATGTTAGCCAAAGAAACTAGTTAATAGAATTTTCCCTTTCCTTTTTCTTTTTTTGGCATAAAATGTCCAAATCTTTTGAGAATGATAAAACGGTCTGATTATTCTCAGTCATTCATCAGGCCCAAGCCAATTTTCCTTCTCGTTTATAATCCCCACCCTTGGTGACTTTTTCTTGGCCTCCATTTTGCGATGGTAAATGATAACGCCGAACGTGATGGACAGTAAGATGCAGGCCCAGCCTTAATCCTTACATAAGCTCTTATCAGGCTTCTCAATCGCTGGCCATTAAAAGTCCCAGGAAACTGGAGGGGAAACAACATTTAGAAAGCTGAAATTATCACTGGAATAATAGTAAAAACCATTCTCTCTTTTGTATGCTGGTGGTTTAGTTCATACCCTCCAACATTTCTCAGATGAAAATAGGGACATCCCATTCCATGATGATGATAATGATCATTTTACTATTTATACCCTACCCATCTGACTGGGTTGCTCCAGCCACTCTGGGCAGCTTCCAACATTAAACAAATAAATAAAGCATTAAACATTAATAAACTTTCCTATACAGGGCTGCTTTCAGATGTCTTCTAAAGGTTGTATAGCTACTTATCTCACTGTCTTAGCAGTATGCCAACTCCATACCCTCCAACATTTCTCAGATGAAAATAGGGATGTCTTAAGGAAAAGTGGGACACTCTGAGATCAAATCAGAAACTGGGACATGGCATTGTTGCATATGGTGTCATAATATGAGGTTACAGGGAACCAGACAGAGGGCCTTCTCGGTAGTGGCACCCTCCCTGTGGAACACCCTCCTATCAGGTGTCAGGGAAATAAATAACTACCTGACTTACAGAAAAACATCTGAAGGCAGCCCTGTTTAGGGAAGTTTTTAGTGTTCGATGTCTTATTGTGTTTTTAATATTTTATTGTGAGCTGCCCCGAGTGGCTGGGGAAACCCAGCCAGATGAGTGGGGTACAAATAATAAATTCTTACTCTTATGCTTATTCCACCTTTAATATTTTTGTTGAACATATCAATAAGGTATTTTCACCTATTTTGAGCGGCTCAGATGGGAGTGGGTATCCTGCAGGTCAAATGCGGAGGGAGGGAGGGTGGGAAGAAAGAAAGAAAGAAAGAAAGAAAGAAAGAAAGAAAGAAAGAAAGAAAGAAAGAAAGAAAGAAAGAAAGAAATCTGTCAGCAACCTGGTTGTGGGAATCAGCAAGCCCCACGGATCTGAATGGGACTTATTTCTGAGTAGACATGCATAGGATCATGCCACAAGCCATTCAACATTTTTGAACAGTCCCATATATGTTTGCTGGGAGCAACAGATGCATCAATTTCTCCGTCTCAAAGGCTGATGGACTGCCAGGGAGAGATTACTGGGTGCCCCTCCCTCTCTCTTCCCATTTAACCTTGCAGAAAAGTACATTTCTGTGCTGACACATTCTTCTTGATAGTTCTCCTTGTACTTGAGGCCACCACAGGCTGTCATTCTGTCTTGGTAGGAAAAGTTAACAGGGAATATACATATAAATACAAACTGCCTCAGGCCAAAATTATTAATAGAATGTGTTAACCGCTAGCAATGTGACCTGGATCAGCTTGTGGTCCTTCTGCAATGGATTCTACACAATAACCTCATGTTTCATAGAGGTGGTAAAGCGTCCAGAGTAATCTTCATATATTTGACTCTGATTCACTCTTACTGCTTGAGTTGCAACGAATGATGGAAAAGCTGGTTCTAGGTTGGTACTAACATTTCAGAATTTCATTCTGCTTGCTGATAAATGTTTTGAAGGTCAAGTCCAAGACCCTCATTACTCTTACAAGAGAGTAGGAATTGGGACAAATTTGATTCAGTTTGCATTTAAACTTGCCTAATCAGCCATCCATGAAAATTTGTACTTCTCTGAATTTTGCAATGAATTTCAATAAATGTGCATGGATATCAATATGTTAGGATAAAGTTTGGACAAAAATGTGCGTGCTCATGAAAATAAAATGCATTATATTAGGGAAAGCTGCTTTGCAAAAATGTGTGCATTATACAAAATTATATACAAAAAAATAGGGACGCGGGTGGCACTGTGGTCTAAATCACAGAGCCTAGGGCTTGCTGATCAGAAGGTCGGCGGTTCAAATCCCCGCAATGAGGTGAGCTCCCATTGCTCGGTCCCTGCTCCTGCCAACCTAGCAGTTGGAACGTACACCAGTGCAAGTAGATAAATCGGTACCGCTCCAGCGGGAAGATAAATGGTGTTTTAGTGCTCCTCTGCTTCACCAGAAGCAGCTTAGTCATGTTGGCCACATGACCCGGAAGCTGTCTGTCAACAAACACTGGCTCCCTTGGCCAGTAAAGCAAGATGAGCGCCGCAACCCCAGAGTCATCTACAACTGGAGTTAACGGTAAGGGGTCCCTTTACCTTTATTTGCAAAAATGTATACATTAGGAGAAATTTGCACTAAAATGGTGGTGAATTTTCATGAGGACTTTATTTTGTAAAAATATGGACAACTGATGTGGAATTGTGGAGAACTGAACTTAAAAGGTGAAAAATGAACAACTGAGTGAAATGGAAATTGACAGATTCAACAAAATGGGCCTTATACACAGTTACCTTTCTAGAATTTGCCATTCTAGAACTTGCCCCCTTGTCTTGCAAGGTCTTCCAAAGGCATATCAAGTTCGGTGGTCTGGCTTGGTATAGTAGTTCCACAATAATGAGGCCTCAGCTGAAAAGGCCATGCTCTCATCCTGAACTCCTCTTCCTGCTTCCAGATTTCAGAAGCATTGTAAGATCTCCCTCTGTTTTCTGGCTTTCAGAACTTAAGCTTAATGTAAAGGATAAATGATAAATGTGTCATTGTAGTTCTGTATTGCAAGGAATTGAATGCTTCTGCTCTGCTTTCTTCACTATATGATGTCTGGAAAGAAAGAAAGAAAGAAAGAAAGAAAGAAAGAAAGAAAGAGGAAGAAAGGAAGGAAGGAAGGAAGAAAAGAAAGAAAGAAATTCTGTTAATATGAAATGAATGTAATGCAATGCCTGAATAACAGGAAAGCATAAGATGGCAAGAAGAAACATTCTTTCAAATGCTGTTTCCAGATGGGGACTCAAAACTGCAAACTGCTCATTGGGTTGTTGTCAACAGGCTTTTCCCCAGAAAGGGAAATTCTGGATTAAATGGCAAAGAAATACAGGCTGACATTCTGATGCCAATGACAGTATGTAGACTGCACGCATGAGGAGCACCCATCCCAAATCTACACACAGGCCAGGAAGCCCGCAAATTAACATGCAACCTAATTCAGCATTGCACTTACTGACTGGCGATTCCAAAAAAGGTGACTGAACGCACTTCCAAATATAACAGGTATTGGGGGAAGGATGCCCTTTCTAATTTTAAGCCTTGTGGCTTTTGAGTTAGTTCGTTTTCTTAGGAAACCCCAACACTTTGAGGATTCTTTTCCCCTCTAGGGCTAAATCCTCAATCATGACATTGAGGATGACATTTTGGGTGAAGCCTGTAATTTCCCTTGATACCATCCCCGTTTCCTCAAAATGCTCCATCCAACGATGCCTGTGCTTTCCTTCTCCCATCAGGATTGTGATGTCTCCTGACCTTGAAATGGCAGAGAAAATAGCCTAGCCTCATTGTCTGAAGTGCGGCTGCACTGCTGGGCTTTGCTTTCTTCTTAGTGTATGACTCTCTCTCTCTCTCTCTCTCTCTCTCAGGAGAACAAGGGATTTATTAGAAGACCAATCCTCTCTGATTAGAGATGAGGAATAAGATTAGCTGAAGTCAATGGAGGACATTTTGCACCTTTATTTTGTACTGTTTATTTCATTTTGCTTTCCTCCTTCAGGCACAACTTTAAACAGATAGTACCAGGAGACTATCTGGTACTATTGGGATGCGGGTGGCGCTGTGGGTTAAACCACAGAGCCTAGGACTTGCAGATCAGAAGGTCGGCGGTTCAAATCCCCATGACGGGGTGAGCTCCCGTTGCTCGGTCCCTGCTCCTGCCAACCTAGCAGTTCGAAAGCATGTCAAAGTGCAAGGAGATAAATAGGTACCGCTCCGGCGGGAAGGTAAACGGCGTTTCTGTGCGCTGCTCTGGTTCGCCAGAAGCGGCTTAGTCATGCTGGCCATATGACCTGGAAGCTATACGCCGGCTCCCTTGGTCAGTAAAGCGAGATCAGCGCCGCAACCCCAGAGTCGGCCACGACTGGACCTAATGGTCAAGGGTCCCTTTACCTTTACCTTTACCAGGAGACAGTGATGCAGTGCTAGGCAAGGACCTGGGAGACCAGGGTTCAAATCCCTGCTCAGCCACAAAACTCACTAGGTGACCCTGGACCACTCACCATCTCTACCTCACAGGGTTGTTGCGAGAATAAAATGGGAGGAAGAGAACCATGTATGCCAACTTGAGATCTTTGGGGCAATGATGGGATGTAAATGTAATAAATAATAGGATCTGAATATTGTGGAGCAGGATTTGAATTTGCAGCAACAGCCCATCCCCATTAAACCATTTCTGAGGCACGTAGGAAACTACCTCTTACCAAATAATAGAATCACAGAATTGTAGAGTTGGAGGGGATCCAAAGGCTCATCTGGTCCAACCCCCCACAATTCAGGATCACAGGTAAGCCAGACCATTGGTCCATACAGCTCAGTACTGTCTACACTGACTGACAGCAGATTTCTAGGGTCTTCAGGTGAGGCTTTCCCAGCCTCATCTGAAGATGCTGGGGACCAAGCCTGGGACCTTTTTTGTGTGCAAAGCAGATGCTTTTCCATTGCAGAGAAATGGCCTCATTGGTTACTGTTTCTAGGACCACAGAAAGCTGGCTAGATAAGCATCCACCTCTGAAATGACTGGCAGTGGTTCTTCAGGGTTTCAGGCAGAAGTCGACCCCCAACCTACCTGCAGGTGCCAAGAATAGAGCATAGAACTTTCTACATACGAAGTATAGGCTCTGCCAGTGCGCTATGTGGTAAATACAGAAAGCACAATCTAGTTTTCGAGAGCCAATGGCTCAGGCTCATAGATTTCACATATGCCTCCTTCACTTTTTCTATTGTAATTCAAGCACGGCTTTTGTGGGAATGTGACTCGTCACTTGCTCCTACCAATGGAAAACATGTTGCATCATTTCACCATGAAAGATTCTGGACCTAGTAGTCCGAGTCTCATCCCTGGAAGGAAAGTGTGCTTCCACCAGACCTTGTTGAATGTGTGAAGCTACTACCACCACCTGCTACAGTTAAGGGTCCTTTGGTCAGGTGATGGAAGAGATGGTAGCAGTGTAGGGATCTGTGTAGCATGAACTCTGCTGGCTTCACATCCCTCGTTTTTGTGAGTCCTGCTATTCCAGTGGTGGTTGGTGCTCATCAGGACTGGTAGGGTGGAAGTCAGGGAGCCCAACGCTAGGTGGAGCCAGAGCCAATGACAGGCAGAGAAGGTGAATTCTAGATTTGTTCCCATCCTGCTCCCTGATGCTTTCAACAATGGCATCACTTGGACCAAGGAAGAGGAAGGTGACAGGCAGTGGTAACCCCTGGACCAGTTGTATTTAAAGAAGCAGGTAGGTGGGGGTGGGGGTTTGAGGGCAGATAGAAATTGGTGGGGCAGTGCCCCATTCCTCCTAACAGACCAGTCTCCATTACCCTATTCAAATCCTCATTACAATCCTAGTCCACAGTGAGGTTGCAAACTCC
Source organism: Podarcis pityusensis (assembly GCF_964106645.2). NCBI lineage: Eukaryota > Metazoa > Chordata > Lepidosauria > Squamata > Lacertidae > Podarcis > Podarcis pityusensis. The sequence goes on along the minus strand of NC_138037.1, from coordinate 15,924,587 downwards.
ATGTTCCTTCTCTGTAGGAACTGGTGAGGGCCCCAAGAAAGGGCCTTTGATTAAAAAAAGTTCCCCTCTTAGATGAATATTTCACCAGTCAAAATCTCCAGTGATGCCCTCAGCCTCAAAAAAATGGACATTGAATATGGTGGCAGTAACAGTGTTTGTAAATTTCTCCAGGTAGACATAGTTTTTGGTAGAAGTTCATTTCTTACTATTAGTCTGAGCATGCTCAGAATGTAGATCTTACATCTTAATTACCTCAGACTAGCATGAAAGCTTATCATTAAAATGGTATTTTTGTTACCATATTAAATCCAGCTACTTCCTACAATTGCCTCTCTGCACTAAGGAAATATAGCCATTAATTTTGAGATAAGTAATTTCCCTGGGAAAAAGATTCCAAAAGGGTATTTAGACTTATCAGTTATATAAAGGTTTTCATACATTTCAGCAGGATTTTAATATTCTCACTGAGTGGAATTTAACAGTCTCCTTCTGTTCCTCTTCATTTGGTGCACATTTCAGTGAAGATGGTACACAATAATGTCGTTTGCTGTTTTTTTTGGTGAAAATTAAGCAAAAATGTTATCTAAACACAATATGTCAAGCTTCAGTTAAGATTCTAGTGGGATCAGCCGCATTACGGCTGTGATGCTATAATATTGGGCGGAATTAAAGCAACTGACATCAGCAGAATTACACTCATATAGCTAAAACACAGTAATCTAGATCTGTGGTCCAGAGTTTGATTCCAGTACGCAAAGTAAAAACTAGACAGTATTAGGTGCAAAGGGACAGGGCTAGTCTAGAGCTGTATGTTGCAGTTCCTGAATTCAGACCTGAAGTTCTTATACTTCAGCTAGAAATGGGCAAATCATGTCAATTTCAGTTTCTCTCGGTTTCCTAATTTTCCTTAATTTCAGGTCTCCATGCTTCCTTATTAGTTTGCAGTTTTTAAAAACAAAAATCCCTCATGAAAATTCATTAGCAGTCTAGTGCAGATTTCTCCTAATATTCACACTTTCCCCACGCAATTTTGCCCAATATGCAATTTTTTTGCAAGGAATTTCCACTTGTATAGCACATTTTTTCGCATGTCATTTTCACTAACATGTGCATTTTTAGTAGATTTTTTTGGTACACTTAACTTGGTTGGAGAACTGTGCTGCAAAATCTGGAGAAGTGCATACTTTGAAGCATATTGTTTCAGGAAGTGCGAGTTAGGTAGATTTGCCTTTAAATGAGAACTAAATCGAATTGCTCTCCCATCCTTCCACCCGCCCCCATCCCAGGATTCATATGTGGTGATTTTCTGGTTTAGGGCTGGAGGCAAAAGTTGATGTTCTTTTGGAAAGGGAAAGTAAAAAAAAACAACCCTAGAATGATCCTAGTATTATTTAGACTAGAATAATCCTAATACTATTTTTACCAGGTTTATTCAGTCTGGAAGATTCATATTGTTTTCCAGTTACAGGAGCAAACATTAAACACCACTATTTTCTTCCGTGCCTGAGCCAAGTCTGTCCTTAGACCAAACGATGCTCCAGGTGAGAAGCATCCTTGGTACATGTGTGCACACAGACACACTTACTGCATCTCCTCAGCTTTTGAATACCTTCTTTTAAAAAATTGCATTTGCACCCTATTTCAGTTTACATTTTGCTGCATGGTTTGCACACATACCGAACGTATAACGCATTTACACACTAGGAACTGTGGATTTGTAACTGTTCACACCCTATGAATTTTTCTTGTTTGTTTCAGCAGTCACGTGGATAATTCATTACCTAGTCTGCCAATTAATTAATTAATTAATTAAACAATATGCAAACTGCCTTTCAGGGCAATTGCCTTTGCAAGGCAGTGTGCAAAGTAATTATGACACCCTGAAAATGTGCGGCAAAACTTCACCAAGACACAAAAATGAATTACAAAAAATACACAACCCAGATTGGGGACTCTCCAAAGTTGGCAAGTGAAGCAATTGTCAAGGTCACCCTCCCTGAAATCTGGGCCTGGGCTGAGCACTCAGAATTGAGTTCCAGAAGTTCTTCTAGAAGTTCCACAGATCAAGGTGGTAGAACTCCAAAACTGAACACTTCAGACTGCTGTGGAGACATCATATTTTTGAATGTGCCTTTCAGCTTGCAATTAACTAGCACCTCAGTGGGAGACATGTGTTAAACCTTCATTTTCTTTTATATGCATGCTTTAAAAAAAAGAATGCAGGGAGCATTTTTTTTTTACAAATGCAGTCGGCCATCTATAGCCTGAAATTCTGCTACAGACCAAAATTCTGCTACTTTATTCCAGGTTAACTTGTACAGACAGCCCATTGCTCAGCAATCTTCTACTCTGTAATCTCAGCAGCGCTGCTTAATATGTGGCCTGAGTCCAGCAATGTGCCAAAAAACATCTTTTAAAGTGATTGTTTAGCACACTAATAACACTGGTGCTTATCACCTATATACATTCATGCCGCTGTGCAAACATTAACTAATCAGCAGAAGCAAAAGCAATCAAAACGTCAGGTGCTCCCTGGCTAATGTCCTGCCTTGCACATCCATAATAACAAAGATAAACTGTGTCTCTGGATTGCGGTAAGGAAAGGCGAGCGTCGCCTTAACTGGCACACATTTCCATGAACTATTATGCACTCCTGGGATTTCTGCTGAAGGAAGGGGAAGAAGAATCTGATCCAAGTCAGTACCCAGAGGCACAAGGGTTGATGGGAGGTTGCACTTCCTCCTGATCTGGAATGCCAACAAGGAGAATATCAACGAGGAAGAAGAAGAAGAAGAAGCAGAAGAAGAAGAGGAGGAGGAGGAGGAGGAGGAGGAGGAGGAGAAGGGATGTAGCTCTGTAGTAGAGCATCTTCCTTGCATGGATAAGGTCCCAGGCTCAATTCCCTCATCTCCAGCTAGGGCTGTCTGAACCCTGAAGAGATTCTGCCAATCACTGTTACTGAGTTAATGGGATAATGGTCTGGATCAGTATAAGGTGCTGTTGTTTAGTTGTTTAGTCGTGTCCGACTCTTCATGACCCCATGGACCAGAGCATGCCAGGCACTTCTGTCTTCCACTGCCTCCCGCAGTTTGGTCAAACTCATGCTGGTAGCTTTGAGAACACTATCCAACCATCTCATCCTCTGCCGTCCCCTTCTCCTTGTGCCCTCCATCTTTCCCAACATCAGGGTCTTTTCCAGGGAGTCTTCTCTTCTCATGAGGTGGCCAAAGTATTGGAGCCTCAGCTTCACAATCTGTCCTTCCAGTGAGCACTCAGGACTGATTTCCTTAAGAATGGATAGGTTTGATCTTCTTGCAGTCCATGGGACTCTCAAGAGTCTCCTCCAGCACCAGTCTCCTCAGTATAAGGTAGATTTCTGTATTCCTATAGAGAGGTAAAACCCAAGGTATATCAAACCTTCCAACATTTCTCTGATGAAAATAGGGACGTCCTATTTAACAACAACAGCAGCAGCAGCAGCAGCAGCAGCAGCAGCAGCAGCAGCAGAAACTTTATTATTTATACTGCACCCATCTGATTGGGGCTGGATCTACACTCACCCATTAAACCTTATTCGAACGATATTCAAAATGTCATTCTAAAATGTCAAGACAGGAAGAGTCCTCTTTGGTTTGGCTTTCGCTTTGTTTCCAGGCTGTTTTACCTAGTTTCTGGTAGTGGGTTGCTCTGCAGCACCCTCTGTTGTCACATTTTAATAACGCATTATGAACATTTAAAAAGAACTTTGTATGGCTATATGGTTATCAGAATCATTCCTTAACTCTCTTTTTCTAGCTTTACATATCATGAGTGTAGAGCTGTCCTTGGTTGCCCCAGCCACTTTGGGCAGTTTCCAACATATATAAAAACAGAATAAAGCATTAAACAACTTCCCTATCCAGGGCTGCCTTCAGATGTCTTCTAATAGTTGTATAGTTACTTATCGCCTTGGCTTGGAGGTCGCATAACTCTATACCCTCCAACATTTCTCTGATGAAAATTGGGACGTCCTAAGGAAAAGTGGGACATTCCAGGATCAAATTGGAAACTAGGACGGCTTCTGTAAATCTGGGACAGTCCAAAGACAATAGAAGCACTTGGAGGGTATACAAATGGATGTGTGTACTGATTTGTGTCTTCTACTGAAGTTGAATGGGAAGTTCGAATGCATCAGCACTCTCCCTGCTCATCCCCCCAACTCTATCCCTTATGAGTGTTTAACCTATGGAATTCTTTTTAAAGGAAGCACTTGAAAAATTATACAGCGGCTTGTGTCTACAGCAGCCACGGTCTTGGCAGTGGAACAGAGAAAACAGTAAACAGCATTTGCAGTTTGTTAAAGCCTTGTTGCTGAGCCAGCCTAGTGGCTACTGCGAGAACTATTCCCTGCTTTGTGTATTTCAAACCACGATCATTATCCCTTTTTAATTCTGTGCAACATCAAAGCATTTTGGGACTAGCAGCTTTTAGCAAAAGTTTTACATTTTCTTCCCCACTTCTTTTCTTTCTTTCTGAGAGATCACATGCGCTTGGGAACAAAACAGTGATTATAAAATAAACATAATTTCCACCCCTTTCCCGATGCTGCTAAACACCCATTTTGTAAGAAATAAAAATAAGAATTCATGGATGCCAACACAGTTTAAGATCTCAACAGTATAAACTCTCGCATTAATCCATTTGTTTTGAATTAATCTCCCGATAACAAGGAAGAAGGATGGAAGCAGGTAAATGGAAAGAAGCGCTGTTAATTTCTCTAAGCCTGTAAATTAGTTATGGAAAGTCAGGTTGCTAGAAGGAAATTGTTACCTCACACAACAGGAAATTAAATCTCCCTTTTACCCAATAAAGCATCTGTAATGACAACAAAAAGAGAGGCAAGAATTGTTTCTGTCTTAAGCACCACCGAATGAAATGGAGACTTCCTTGATGTATGAAAGAAAGGAGATTTCAGAAATCATATTATCTCCATCTGAAAAAGAGAAAGCCTCCTCCCTATCTCATTGAAATGTAAGGAAATTTCAAGAAAGGAATAGCGAGATAGACTACAAAGAAGCCAAAGTAAGGTATATTTATGGATATAACTGTGAAGGATTATAATATAAAGAGACAGTTCAGAGCCACAGATCGGGAAATGTCTAAGAATGAAAGCTTCTGTGTTTCTCCCCCCTGTTGATTAAAGCTCAAGCAAGAAATACAAACCACAACTGAAAAAAGAATGGGGGTGGAAAAAAGTATGTGCTGCGGACAGGGGCAGAAAAAGACGGCAAACTATGGGAGACTGCGGTTAGCTGAAAATTTGCGTGGAAGAAAACAAAAGCTCTTCTTCTTCTTCTTCTTCTTGGCAAGACCTGCTTTGCTTTTTGTTTTACTTTTATTTGTCTATTTATATTAAAAAAAAGGAAAATAAAGAAATTAATTTATTTATTTTAAAAAGAAATAAAAGGCAAACACTGTGTGAGCAGTACAGTTCAATCTATGCCCACTTGGTCTGTGCGCAATGTAGAACAGCGCTGCCAGCCTAAACTGGCACCTTCGCCAACCTACACATTTGTGCTGACAAAACCTGGCATTTAGAATAATGCAACAAGGAAGCATTTGTGCTCGAGGTTGAGATAGAGTGGCAGAGCAGCCACCCTAAATCATGGCATGCCAGCAGCCCAGCATTTTGCAGGTTCAAGTGTCAAAGGGACGTTATGTCCAGACTGTGATGCACTGAAGCAGTACTCCTGATCCCCCAAACTGCATAGGGGTGTAGGCACCAGTTCAGCATTATGTGCGCTGTGTGTGAAATCCTCTGCAATATTAAAAGATCTAGCCTGAAGTCTTCTAACGTCTGTCACATTTTGCTAGGGCACAAGTGTGGTTTATTTTGGATTGCTGGAGACTTATGGTATACAGTGGTGCCTCGCAAGACGAAATTAATTGGTTCCGCAAGTTTTTTCTTCTTGCGAGTTTTTCGTCTTGCGAAGCACGGTTTCCCATAGGAATGCATTGAAAATCAATTAATGCGTTCCTAGGGAAACCACTTGCCAGGCTGGCCGTGCGGAGAAGGGCTTTTCTCCCCACCGCAAGCCTTCAGGACAGGTACGGGAACAGAGGGGAAGGCGCGCAGCATTCTGAATGTTGGCGGTGGGAAGGTAAACCCTCCTCCCACCCCAAGTCTTCAGGAAAGCCATCCGAAGCTGGGCGGCGGGAGGAGGCGTCCCCCCCCCCGCCCGGCATCGGAGCTTCGTTCCGATGCCGGACGGGGGGGAGGAGGCGTTCCCCCCCCCGCCCGGCATCGGAGCTTCATTCCGATGCCGGGCGGGGGGAGGAGGCGTTCCCCCCCCGCCCGGCATCGGAGCTTCGTTCTGATGCCGGGCGGGGGAGGAGGCGTCCCCCCCCGCCCGGCATTGGAGCTTCTTTCCGATGCCGGGCGGGGGGAGGAGGCGTTCCCCCCCGCCCCGCATGGAGCTTCGTTCCGATGCCGGGCGGGGGGAGGAGGCGTTCCCCCCCCCCCGCCCAGCATCGGAGCTTCGTTCCGATGCCGGGCGGGGGGAGGAGGCGTTCCCCCCCGCCCGGCATCGGAGCTTCGTTCCGATGCCGGGCGGGGGGAGGAGGCGTTCCCCCCCCCGCCCGGCATCGGAGCTTCGTTCCGATGCCGGGCGGGGGGAGGAGGCGTTCCCCCCCCCATCGGAGCTTTGTTCCGATGCCGGGCGGGGGGAGGAGGTCCGAGGACAGTGGGGAAGACGCGCTGCGCTTCCCCGCTGTCCCGGAGATTTCCCTATGGGCTGTCGTCTTGCGAAGCAAGCCCATAGGGAAATTCGTTTTGCGAAGCGCCTCCAAAACGGAAAACCCTTTCGTCTAGCGGGTTTTCCATCTTGCGAGGCGTTCGTCTTGCGGGGTACCACTGTACTGCAATACAGTGGTGCCTTGGTTCTCGGACGTAATCCGTTCCGGAAGTCTGTTTGACTTCCGAAACGTTCAAAAACCAAGGCACAGCTTTTGATTGGCGCAAACGTCCTGGAAACAATAGCTGACAGCCACATCGGACGTTCGGTTTCCAAAAAATGTTTGACAACCGAAACACTTACTTCTGGGTTTTTGGCGTTCAGGAGTTAAAATATTTGAATGCCAAGGCATTCAAGAACCAAGGTTCCATTGTCCAGTGGTACCTCGGTTTACAAACAGTCCTGTTTATGAACTATTCGGTTTACGAACTCCGCAAAACTGGAAGTAGTGTTCTGGTTTACAAACTTTACCTCAGTCTACGAATGGAAGCCGAATGGTGGAAGGGCACCAGCGGCAGGAGGCCTCATTAGGGAAAGCGCGCCTCAGTTTAAGAACGGATTTGGTTTAAGAACAGACTTCAGGAACGGATTAAGTTCGTAAACCAAGGTACCACTGTATTTCAGTTTCATTTCTAGATATACAGAATGAGCACAGGGAGAGAGGCAGACAGCTTAAACCTTAAGCACTCTGACAAAGCAAATTGCCCCACATCAGATCTGTAGAGAGGCATCCCTGCACCCCCAGATAGCTTAGAGTTCCACTAATTCAAATCAATCCTCTCTGTGTGTCTCTCTTGAACTGTTTTACAAGGGTGACCGTATGTCCTATTTGACAGAGGACAATCCTCTATTCCAAGGTCCAAGTCCAGCTGCAATATAAAGACCCACCAGAAACACGAGCACAGTTGCCCATCCACAGTTAGCAGTACCTGAACAGGCTGAGCAAGCACACAAAGCAGCGTGTCCTCTGCTTCAGAGTATCTGAAGTGTATATACTCATAAAAGCTCATACCTAGAAAGCTTATACTTAGTTGGTCTTTAAGGTGCTACTGGAACATCTTTCAATAATTTTTTAAAATTATCTTTCATCATTGTTACAAATCAGAACAATTATTGTTCCAGTTAAATTACTGTAAGTATTACTTCTAATCATTGGCATATTTATGTACTCCTGTATGCTTCTTCGTGCTCTTTTTTTTGGGGGGGGGGTGATGTACAACTCCATCGGCACCTTGGAGGTTCAGTTGCCACGGTGACAGGGCCTTGCCCACTGAGAAGCCTGGATGTCTCAAGAGAGGCTGAGCACTTGTCCCACGACCATGCTGCATGCAGTACCTTGTATGGTAGACATGGGGAGGATGATGAACAGGAATCCTGTCCTTTCCCCCCTGCTGTTAAGAGCCAAGGAAGAGCAGGTGAAGGAAACAGTTTAAACCCTGCATTCGAGGAACTGTGTGAGAGAGCTGCCACAAGCAGTGACTTCAGAGGAGCACAAGTCACTATGTCTTGGTGCATGCGAAACAAAATGAGCTTGCATAATCCAGTGTGATGCCATCAAATTAGGTCTTTGGGGCAGAAGTCCAGGGTCCCACTCAGTGGAACAAGCAGTGGGAGCTCTAAACACAGAAAGGCTGTCTTTCCACATTTTGAATCACATATCATATAATCTAATGAGGATGGCCACTGCAAAACCATTAAGTTCCAGTTTGCTATGACCTGCCTGCGGCACTGGTGGAATTCAGAAGCTATAGAATGATGGTTTGCAGCTCAGAAATGAAGCTCCCCGCTCCAGCTCAGAAACAATGGCTTGTCCCTTTAATGATTTGAACCAAAGCCCCTTACATTTCCACTAGGGTTGTAGTAACAACAACAACAGCAGCAACAGCAACAACAACAACTTTATTATTTATATGCTGTCCATCTAACTGGGTCTGGGTGGTTCCCAACAAAATATTAAAGACACAATAAAACATTGACCATTAAAAACTTCCCTGAACATGACTGGACCATTCCAAGCTGCCTTCCCTTTTCCCAACATTTATCTTCTAGCAAAAACAACATTATGCCCCAAAGCTTGACCAACAGCAAGTTCTAAGTTTAAAGTTCTTATACTGGGAATTGTGCATTGGCATGGTTTCTGAGTCATTATAAGGGCCTGGAACTACAAATCTGCTGGGGGTGGGGTGTGTGCTGGCAACAGCAGAAAATTATTTTCAAACAGCTGAAAGGCTGCAATAACCACAGAATAAAATACAGCAGAGGTGGCTATTTGGTGTCAATAGGATTCTTCTTTTGGGATACACAGTAGGAGATTTAGTTTAGGCTACAAAGAGAATCAGAATGACACAAATTGGATTTAGCTACCACTTTCATAGGAATTTATGGGAACAATAAAGCAGGTGGAGTCTTCCTTGATAGTTTTAGAGGATTGCAACAAGGGAGTTTCAAGGCAAAAGCCATATAAAACATACCCTTAGAAGCGCAGAGTTCGCCAGAAAACAATGGAAATATGTGCACGTCCTGAAGGAAATTGCAGGCATTTTGGTGAGGCATTTTTCTTGAAGACTTTTATAGAATTTTGTCAAAGCACCAGTCACTGTGGGGGGACACTTTGCATAGGCAAATTGTCTCCCGAATTCAGTCTCATTTCCCTCTCATGCCCTAAGTTCAACAACTGCCATTCACACATTAAAACACATTGTTTTACGATGTTAGCATAAAACCGAGAAGTCATTGTTAACCTGGCTAAAAGCGCAATCCTATAGATATCTACTCAGAAGCAAGTCTCATGGTTTAGAGTGGTTCTTATCCCCAGGTAAGTGCATATAGGATCGAAACCCAAGTTGTGTTATTTCAGAGGAGGAATGCCCTCCGGGGAGGAGTGCAGTGAGAAAAAATGCCATGATGTATCTGCAGCAGCACAACCGGTCGCCTTCACCTGCCCCTGCTGCAACAAAACATGTTTCTCCCATATCGCTTTTTGCAGCCACAGCTGACGCTGTAACTCTCTAATGGTTTGACTTCATCCCCAAAGGTGCACTCCTCCATTGTCTCCTGAGACAGACAGATGTGAGCAGCAACATGCATTGCTACAATAAGAAATGTTGGCCTGTAGCGGTATGGGGCAGGGGGCTGGCCACATACTTGTCAGTACATACTTTTCACTTGTTCCAGCTGCAAACATGCAGTTTCATATACATAGAAAGATAGCTCCCATTAATAAATTCCACACCAGTTTGCATAAGAGTCTTTACAATTTTTGCAAAATGTATCTGAACAAAATAACAACCTTGCAGGGTTGGGAGATAATGGAATCTCGTTTCGTGGTGCCTCACTAAAAGCAGTTTTCATCCACCAAGAGCTGTGCATTCAGTATTGTTGGTGTGAATCTGTGAAACTCTTTCCCAGCTGAGATTAGACAGGGCCTTCCCTGCCCAACTTCAGACACTTGATGAAACACTTTCTATTCAAGCAGGCATTTTAAGTAAGCCATGTTAGGCCTATTTTATATTTTTACTCATGACTTTTCCCCATATGAAACGCCATATTAGCTGAATGATGCATTGCTTTATTGATTGCCCTGTTTGCTGCTTTGATGTCATTCGTGGTGAAATCCATATTGGAAATAAATAAATAATATTAATAAATGCTCTTCCACAATGGCGAGTCCCTTACCTTGTCTTCTATTGCCCTGAAAAGTTTCAAAAGAAAAATACTGGAAAGAACAGTTGGGTTTTTGGTAAAAAAAAGAAAATGAAAAAAAAAAAAAGAAATGTTCTCATTGGTGTGGACAAGCATGTAAAATTGTTTGAATGCCAGACCTTTTCCGTGAACTTTCCATAGCTGTAATGAATCTTACAAATCGTGTTTCTTCCGAAGCACAGAACCTCGTGACATGTGAATCCTTAAAAAAAAAGGAAGAAAAAAAATCCCAGTAGCCTAAGCTTTCATGGTTTAGTTTGACTGACTTCATACTTGGCTTACTCGAGGTTAGTTTGCAGTGAAAATAAGTCTGCAGCGTTTGCAAAAGAGGACTTTGGGGAGGGGGGGGCACGAGAATGACATCGGCCTCATTAGGAAGCAGGGGGGTTTTTTTAGATGAGCTTTGCCAGAGCAGAGTGTTGAATTGTAAGAGCTGCATAGTGCAGCGACCTCTTCAGGAAGCTGAGATCAAGCCGAATCGCCTCCCAGGGAAATAACTCACACTAGTTCCGGCGAAATGGGAGGTGATCTCTCATGTTCCAGCAGGATGAACAGGCACAGCTTCAGAAGTACCTCTTTATACTGCTGCTTAGGGGGCGGGGAATGGATTGAGCATGTTATTTTCAAAACTTGCTCTGCAATGTTTCATCACTGGATTGATCATTGGTCCTAATGGTGCTAGGAAACCCGGCCACACACCCCACACCCCACATTTCAAGTGATTGGCAGCAGCGCCAGTCTTGGTCCCTGCTGCATCAGAGAAGCCCACACCCCATATCTCATCCTGCCAGCTGCTGATGTAAGCAACAGACAGGAATGGGTCAACTCACAGGAACAGAGCCTGCTAGTGTCCCTATTTTTCAGGGACAGTCCTGGATTTACGGAAGCCATCCCGGTTTCTCATTTGATCCCAGAATGTCCCGCTTTTCCTTAGGTCATCCCTATTTTCATTGGAGTGGGAGGGGCCCTGAAGTGGTGACTCACCCCCTTGCGGAGGTGATTCCAGGGTCCTCCTCTTAAAGGGGTTATATACATGGGTGTCACTGGCTATAAAGGTCTTACATATATCTTACATTTGCCTCAACAAGGCACCTTATCACAGATCACCTTTTGCCCCTGTTGCCCCTGCATTCCAAAAGATCACCTTTTGCCCCTGTTGCCCCTGCATTCCAAAACAAATGTCTGAAACAAATGGCTCATGGTATTAAATTCTATCTAAACAGAGATCTTGGGTTCACATTCTCACACACCATCAATGAAATAAGAATCTAACATAAGAATCTAACATTTCTTACTTTCTAAATCCTTTGCATAATTACATTAAGCCAACAAATCTCATACATAACATAGATAGCTTTTTAGAAGAAAAGGCCTTTGCAAAGTAAAAAAGGAACTCAGTAAAAACAGCTTCAAAAGAAGCCTCTTCAGTTTACACCCCCCTTTCCCAGCCAGCTGCTTTTCCCATTAGCTCTTCCCAAAATTTAGTGCCCTTTAACTCTCTCAGTATACCTTAAACCTTAGGAAAATATGGCTAGAGTCTGATGGGAGGCACATGGTATTATTTTCTGTTAAACAATAAATCTTACTATTTAGCAATTCTTAATTAGTGTTTTTGCAGCTTGATTGTATTCTGTAATATGTAGGGTCAGTGTAACATTTGCTCCCAGCCTGTAATTCCCTTTTACAACTTTGAGAAACTTGTCTCCTGCTACTGCTATAAATCAGGGGGGGGGGGCTTGTTCAGGAGAGCAGGAAGATAAACAACTGCCAAAGTACTTAGCCAGCTGGTTTCTGCCTGGCATGAAACATACAAACATTTGCAAATATATATTTAAGCTCATTTTAAAATACAGGCCTTGATCAGATGCCTCAATGTCTCGCAGAGCACCCCCATATCCCATTTACCCTGATGCTCCCCAGTTCCCCCCGGCTGGGGGGCTGGGAGGGATACATGTCCAAGGCCTAAGCCAAGGTCTTCCTACATTCGGAAGCTTAATAAAGTTGTGGCCTAATTTTAATTCCATAGAATGCTGTCTGAGTCTTTATTTATTTATAAATACAACCCAGGTGGTTAAGAAAGCCCAACAGAGACTCCATCTCCTCAGAGTATTGCAAAAGAACGATGTCAATCAGCATTTGATGATCTCCTTCTGCTGGTCAACAATAGAAAGTGTCCTTTCGTACTGCTTCACGGTGTGGTACACTGGTTTGACATCAACTGATAGGAAGTGCCTACAGAGGGTGGTGAATACAGCACAAGATATTATGGGCTGTCCCGTGAATCCGCTGGATGAAAAAACAGAGAGTGAGGAAAATTCTCAGGGATGATTCACACCCTGGCCGTCACTTTCTTGATCTCCTGCCCTCAGGCAGAAGATATAGAAGCACCAACAGGGTAAAGAATAGCTTCTATCTGTGGGCTGTTAGGCTGCTGAATGAAAAGATAACAGGGCAACTGACTTTTGGGTTTGGTGGGTGTGTGTCAGTAAACGAGGGGAATTAAGACTAAGAGAGCTGAGTGGGGGGTGCTCGTGTAATCTCACTGTATACAAGTTGTACAAGTGACAATAAAGTATTTCAATTTATTCCTTCCTTATGATCCCTGGGGGCTAGGGCTGTTGCTGCCTGGTTACGCAAAGCTATCAATAGTTTCTGTTCCTAATGGCTATCCTCTGCCTCCATTGTTGGCAGTAGTAATGCTTCTGAATACCAGTTTCTTGAAGCCACAGGAAGAGAAGGTTCCCTTGTGCTTGGGTTCTGCTTATGTGTTTCCCACAAATATTTGGTTGGCCACTGTGAGACCAGGACGCTGCACTAGATGGGACACTGGCTTGATCCAGCAGACTCTTCTATACTTACAATGGTGAAGATCCTTCTTCCCGACTCACTATTTCCTCTTAATTCTTGATCTTCCATGCCATTTATCAACATCTTATTCTCTTCTTTCCTTGCTTAGTGCACGACATTATAACGAACGATTTCCATCTTTGCAAAATGTGTTACGGGACTAATGAAAACGGCTTCTGCGTCAACGCTGCTGAATTTCCCTTCTCTGCCTCACCGGTGGCAGCCCAAGATCAGTGCCTTGAAATTCCCACACCTCCTCCTGCTCTCGGTGATATGTATTTTCAAAAATGGTTTGGGCAAATTGAGCTATTCGACTTGCCTCATGGGTTCCTACATACCCATGCAGATATCTGAGCATAATCATGTGTTAAATTTCTTCAGCTAATCACCCAAATGTCTAGTTCTGTTGGTGATGTGAGGACCTGAATAATCTTTCCTGATAGATTATTTTACAGGTGTGTGGCGATGGGCAGGGAGAGACGAAATGAGTGCATTGTCGGGTGTGCAGCATGCTGTTAGGAAAGGTCTTCTTCGCTTGCATTGGAAAGGCCCTCAGAATAGTGTTCAGTTATACCACTGCCTGGTCACTGAGGTCATCTGGAGAGGCCCTCCTTGTGGTGCCACATCATCCTGATACAGTGGTACCTCGGGTTACAGACGCTTCAGATTACAGACGCTTCAGGTTACAGACTCTGCTAACCCAGAAATAGTACCTCAGGTTAAGAACTTTGCTTCAGGATGAGAACAGAAATCGCTCAGCAGCGGTGCGGCAGCAGTGGGAGGCCCCATGAGCTAAAGTGGTACCTCAGGTTAAGAACAGTTTCAGGTTAAGAACGGACCTCCAGAACGAATTAAGTTCTTAAACCGAGGTACCACTGTCTCTGCTTTGGAGCATAGTTGGTTTGCTGGGGGCGGGGGCGGGGGCGGGGGCGGGCAGAGCTGCAATGCTAGCTTCCCAGCAGCAGACTCTTTGCCACCTGTTGGGACAGTAGCAAGGACAAGGCAGTGGGGGAGGTCACGGCACCTGTAAGGTGGGTCTTCAAATGGTGGTTTTTTTAAAATTTTGTTATTAAACAATCATTACACTGAAAAAGAAAAAGAAAAACACACACAAAATAAAACAATTAAAACATTTATATCCACTCTTAATGTTAATCCATATTTTGTGATTCATCGAATACCCTGACTTCCCTCTGCCCCCTCCCCTGGTTCCTTTGTATTATTTTCATTTGTGCATGTCAACATAACATTACAAGTGGCTTTTTAATTAAAAATCCTGCTAATGTATTAACTTCCTTACTTTGCTTTTGCAAAGTAAATGCAATAAATGCTTTTGCAAAGTAAATGGAATAAACATTTCCCATTCTTTTTTATATTTATTGTTGTCTTGGTTTCTAAGTTCCCCAGTTAATTTAGCCATTTCCACATATTCCATTAGTTTAAATTGCCAATCTTCTTTAGTAGGGACTTCTTCTCCGGGTCTCCAATTTCTTAAGGAGGCTGAGAAACAATCAAAGGCAGAAGACAAACTCCAGCTCCTGATATGTTTCAAATAACAACTTTTATTAAGAGAGGCAGGCAGGCAGACAGACAGGCAGACAGACAGAATATGCTTCTTAATACAAACTGCTTGGGACAAATTTCTGTGATGAAGCACCCAAATACTGACTTCTTTCCAATTCATCTTATTGCATTGTCATGAATGCTTTCCAAGCTGTATCATTATTTTTCTCAAGCAAGCTGCTTGGGAATGGTCAAGGATGCTCAATGAATGTCTCTTTATAGGAGCTATTTGTCAAGAGCAAGGATGGGGAACTTCAGGCTTGGGGAGCGAGTCTCAAATGCTGCCCTCTATATGGACTCCCACAGGTTGGAATATGTCCTTGAACTCTGATAATGTTTTTTGCTTGCCTGGATGGAGGGTGGGTGGGTGGGTTTGCGCATGCGGGCACACACATGTGTGTTTAGCAACTAGCCTAGTGTACAATGGTAAATATTCCATGTGCTGCTTCAACTACTTCTGGCCCTGACCTCGCCCAGCAGCGACATGTGACTCACAGCACAGAATGCAACCTTTGGGCTGGAAAATGTGCCCCATCCCTGGTTAAGAAGATTGCTTGGATGACTGTACCCCTTAGAAACCTAGGGAGGGAATTCACCCATACCCTCAGGTATGTTGGGTAGGGGTGGAGGTGGAGGGAGGGAGGTACATTTTTGGAACACAAACAAAGAAGAAATTTTGGGAAAGATGCTTAGGCCCAGTTGCTCCTTCCCTGCTCCCTCTTCCATGCAACAGCCATTAATTACCAAAGACAGTAGGCCTCTGAAAAGCATAGGCTGGGAATCACAGCTTTGGCTTGCAGGCTTCCCCTGGGCATCTAGCTGGCCACATTCTGTAAGAACAGAATTCTGGGTAGGGATGGATGGATCTGTCCAATCTGGTTCACTCTCCCATTTTTTTCCAATCTTAAAAAATCGTCATGAAAATTCATTAGCATTTTCTCCAAATAAACACACTAATATATGCAGTTCTGAATAATGTACACATTTTTGGAAGCAGCCATCCCTAAAATAATGCATTTTTGTATGCTGATTTCACTAATATCTTCATTCGCTCTCCCTTTATATATGTGCTTTTTGGAAACACCAGAGAGCTACGTTGTGAAATTTGGATAAGTGCAAATTTCAAAGGATACCTCTATTTCAGCTCACATATTGTTTTGGATGGGATGCGGGTGGCGCTGTGGGTTAAACCACAGAGCCTAGGACTTGCTGATCAGAAGGTCGGCGGTTCAAATCCCCGCGATGGAGTGAGCTCCCATTGCTCGGTCCCTGCTCCTGCCAACCTAGCAGTTCGAAAGCACATCAAAGTGCAAGTAGATAAATAGGTACCACTCTGGCGGGAAGGTAAACGGCATTTCTGTGCACTGCTCTGGTTCGCCAGAAGCGGCTTAGTCATGCTGGCCACATGACCCGGAAGCTGTACGCCGGCTCCCTCGGCCAATAAAGTGAGATGAGCGCCGCAACCCCAGAGTTGGCCATGACTGGACCTAATGGTCAGGGGTCCTTTACCTTATTGTTTTGGAAAACACGGCTTTAGTAGATTTGGCTTTAAATGCATACAGAATCAAATTTCTCACCCCATCCCATCCCCAGTGCCTTGGTCTGATCCAGAAAGCACATCTTCTCTTCTTAACGTACCAGCAGACCAAAGTTTGAAGTATCCAGAATTACTGGACTCTCCAACATCAAATATAAAGCATCCCTAGTCCCTGCAGAAAATATATATCCCTTATGATTTATACCACTTAGGAATTTGACCTCCAATTTTCACTCTCATAACTCTAGTAAATGTTATTAGTGCATTTTAAAATCTAGTCAGTTCATGATGCATTCTCTTCCAGCATGAACAGTAAATAACAATCCCAAGAATGCAAGAACTGAGCATTATTTATGCCTACAAGTTTACCAATTAATTTTACATTTAGTATAAATATCTGAAAAATACTTAGCAGCATGACTAAGTTAGCTACCAGAAATGATTTATGAACCCTGGAAGTCTTTATAAAAATCTATACAGCTTTCTGTTTATTTTATTAATAATGAAGTGACAAATAATTCTTTTAATTTGGTATTCGGCTTTGCTTATTAATTGCCTCCCGAAGTGATGTTTAAGTAGAAACCAAACTGCAAATCAGACAGTTTGTCTGAAACCATAAATTCAGCGTTGTTGGAGGGGTGGGGGGGAGGAGAGGAGAAGATAAAACTGGGAGCTGGGAATCTTTCTGTCTGATCAGACAAAGCCTTCCCCCCAGTGGCATCTTATCACTGAAGTAATTCTGCCTCAAGGAGCCAAATAATAGTGAGATAGCAGCAATAGTGAGATATCTAATCTGCATGTAATGGGATGGTGCCCAGACATCCTTATTGCAAGAACATGCTCTCTGTTTCTCAAGAGGGGAGAACAAGAGTCAGTGGGTGGGAATTGCAAGGAAGCAGATTTTGCTGGAATATTGGGAGAAATTTCCTTACCACAACTGCATGCAGAGATTGAGGCAAACAGTTTATTGAACAAAGCTAGTTATGATGCAGTAGAGACTAAGGTTGTAGTTCTATAGTAGTTGCTTTGGAAGATGATAATCAGGCATCCGTACAACATGACCAGTCCAATGAAGTTGATGTTGAAGAATCATTGCTTCAACACTGGTGATCTTTGCTTCTTCCAGTACACTGGTATTAGTTTGCCTGTCTACCCAAGGCTGTCTCAAGGCAAATCTAAAGAAATGTAGTATAAACACCAACAATTGGGAAGCACTTGCCTGCAAGAGCTCCAGTTGGAGAGCAGCCTTTACCAAAGGTGTCATGGGCTTTGAAGACACTCAAATTCAGGACACAAGAGAGAAATGTGCTAAGAGGAAGGCGCGCTTGGCAAATCCACACTGTGATCAACTCCTGCCCGGAAACCAATGTCCTCACTGTGGAAGGACGTGTGGATCCAGAATTGGCCTCCACAGTCACTAACGGACTTATTGTTAAAACCGTGTTTATGGAAGACAATCTTACTCGGCTACGAGTGATCGCCAAAGAAGAAGAGAAGAAGTTCTATGCATGTATAGGCATTTGGAAGTAAGTCTATTTGTGGCTTACTTCTGAGAAAATCTATACAGAATTATACAGCATGAGGGGTTTTTTTAGCCTTTCCTTCCAAGGCAGATTCACAAACAAATGCAAGTTGGAATGCTTATAATTTCTATATCCAATGACAACCATGATGACTGCTATTAAGAATCAGTTGTAAGTGCTCCCTGCCACACACACCAGTTCCCAGCTTCCCAATCAAGCTCCAGGATTCATTTTGTCGCTCCCGGGACCAAATTCATCGAATCGCAACTGTGCATCTGATTGCTCCTTATCAGAACATTCAAAGAGCACTAATGCCCTCTACATGCTATTGTTATAATATTCAGTGTCTGAGGAAGGCATATTGAATGAGATGTGAATAGCTAAGTCAGAACATTGGTCTGTCTGTCTCAAAGACGGGGAACCGGTGTCCTTCCAGGCATGGTTTGAGAACAACTCTCAACGTCTCTGACCAATGGCCATGCTGGCTGGGGGTGATGGGAGTTGTAGTACAAGGTAATTTGGAAGACACCAGGTTGGAGATGGGCAATCTATCTGCAAAATACCCCCTTCTCCTGAGGAATGGCCCCTTCCTGTTCCCATTCCCTGCTTTTACACAAGAGCTAAGCTACAAATGGTGTTGAACATACCGTTGTAAATTGTTTGAATAAGAATGGAATGCAAGCCCTGTTAGATCAGAGCAAAAGCCCATCTGAGAGTCAGTGTGGTGTAATGGTTAAGAGTGGTGGACTCGTAATCTGGTGAACCGGGTTCGCGTCTCTGCTCCTCCACATGCAGCTGCTGGGTGACCTTGGGCTAGTCACACTTCTTTGAAGTCTCTCAGCCCCACTCACCTCACAGAGTGTTTGTTGTGGGGGAGGAAGGGAATGTTAGCCGCTTTGAGACTCCTTCGGGTAGTGATAAAGCGGGATATCAAATCCAAACTCTATCATCTAGACAAGCATCCTGTTCTCACAATGGCCAACCACATGCCTATGGCAAGTCTGCAAACAGGACCCAAGTACAAGAAAAACACTGCCCTCTTACCATTTCGAGCAACTAGTATTCAGAGGCAGTACTGCCTCTCATCCATGGAAGCAGAATACAGTGGTACCTTGGTTCTCAAGCGCCTTGGTATTCAAACAACTTGGAACCCAAACACTGCAAACCCGGAAGTAAATGTTCTGGTTTGCCAACTTTTTTTGGAAGCTGGACATGCTCTGTTTAGGGTGTTACACTTCTGTTTTGAGTGCTACACTTCTGTTTTGAGTGTTATGCCAAGGTCTGTCTGTTTTTGCTATTTATTTTGCATTTTTGTGGCTCTTTTTTGTTTTGTTTTTGTGACTGTGTGGAACCCAGTTCAGCTACTGACTGTTGATTGTATGGCTGCAGTACATTGTTTATTGATTTCGTTTTATGGATCAATGGCCTCGTTAGATAGTAAAATTCATGTTAATTTGCTGTTTTAGGGGTTGTTTTTTCAAAGTCTGGAACGGATTAATCCATTTTGCATTCCTTTCTATGGGAAGGTGCGCCTTGGTTTTGGAATGCTTTGGTTTTGGAGCAGACTTCCGAAACGGATTAAGTTTGAAAATCAAGGTACCACTGTATAGCCATCATGGAGAGCAGCCATTGGTAGTCTTTACCTCCATTAATGTTTTGTCATCGCAAACAGCAGCCGTACGTGATCAACAGTGTAGGGTGAGTAACAGCTATGTGTGATCAGAATTTCAGAATGGGAATATAAATGGCAGTTTGGGAGGATTTTATTGCAACAGAAGCATGGAAGGAAAGCGTAAAAATCCCATCCTCATCCTGTTCTAAGTTAGTCCCAGAATCCTGCATTGTATAAAAGTTGGGTTAAGGAAATGGCCAAAGCAAAGTTATTTAACAGAATAACTTTTTTTTTTTTAAAGAGCCTGCACCAGATTTGTTTCTCCAGATCAACAGGCATTATCCACAGTACTCACAGGAAGCCTGGAAGCATTTCTTGCTTTGAAAAGATCTACAGGTGTTACAGATAGTCCCCACAATTGCAAATAAAGATTAAGCATTTGGGGGCAGAGGGAGACAAGGAAGATTTATTACTGACTGCAAAATGAAATTGTCTGCTGGGCTCCTTTAGGGGAAAAAAGTTTCCTTAGACAAACAAAAAGTCTATGCATAATCTGATTAATCTTGTGATGCAGCTGAATAACAAAACCAATAATAAAAAAGTAAACAATCTGCATCCTCCTGTAACTGCAAATAATTTTGAGATGCTTACATTTCTCCTCCAAGCCCAATCAAGGGGGTGGGCAGCTGTTGCACCCACTCAAACTTGCCCCAAAAGTCGAAACAAAATAAAAAAAATCCTTCCAGTAGCACCTTAGAGACCAACTAAGTTTGTTATTGGTATGAGCTTTTGTGTGCATGCACACTTCTTCAGATACAAAACAGAAGTCACCAGACCCTTATATATAGTGAGAGGGTGGGGAGGGGTATTACTCAGAAGGGTGGTGGGAATGGGTGATTAGCTGATAGGTGTGGTAAACCTGTTGACGACTGTTAACGACTGCAATTGGTCTTACAGGAAAAAGCAAGGGGTGAGATGGCTAAAAATAGCTTTATCATGTATAATGAGATAAGAATTCAGTGTCTCTATTCAGACCAGGTCTCTCCATGGTTTTAAGTTTGGTAATAAGTTGCAATTCAGCAACTTCTCTTTCCAATCTATTTCTGAAATTCTTTTGTAATAAGACAGCTACTTTGAGATCTTGTATAGAATGTCCTGGGAGATTGAAGTGTTCTCCTACTGGTTTCTCTGTCTTGTGATTCCTGATATCAGATTTATGTCCATTTATCCTTTGGGACACGGGTGGCGCTGTGGGTTAAACCACAGAGCCTAGGACTTGCTGATCAGAAGGTCGTGGTTCGAATCCCTGCGACAGGGTGAGCTCCCGTTGCTCGGTCCCTGCTCCTGCCAACCTAGCAGTTCGAAAGCACGTCAAAGTGCAAGTAGATAAATAGGTACCGCTCTGGCGGGAAGGTAAACGGCGTTTCCATGAGCTGCTCTGGTTCGCCAGAAGCGGCTTAGTCATGCTGGCCACATGACCTCAAAGCTGTATGCCAGCTCCCTCGGCCAATAAAGCGAGATGAGTGCTGCAACCCCAGAGTCGGTCACAACTGGACCTAATGGTCAGGGGTCCCTTTACCTTTACCCTTTATCCTTTGGTGTAGGGTTTGGCCTGTTTGTCCAATATAGAGAGCTGAAGGGCACTGTTGGCATTTGATGGCATACACCTACCTGTAACTTGCCCCAAAAGGAAAAGCATAGTTCTGTTTTCCCTCTCATCCATCAACGAATCCAAATGTAATTGCTTCCTTTCCCCTCTTTTTATCTCTCACGTTGGACTATCCCCAACACCCTTGTGGCAAGAAGAAGCACAGAGACTCTACATTCAGTGACAATGTTGCAATCTGCAAGTGACATTTACAGGTAATGTCATCACATTCTGTAAAGAACCCAACACCTATCTTCTTAGGAATGGAAGTACACGGTATAAGGAATACAGAAGCATTGTGCATCTGGCATCTGATTCGCCACTGTGAGAAATGGATGCTGCACTAGATAGGCCATTGGTCTGATTCATCAGGTGGGCTTGGGGGGGGGATGATTTAAAAGTAGTGAAAGGACATGTGTCCTCAGAGCTAGTATGCTAAGTATGGGTGAAGTAAGGATTCTAATCTATTCAAAATCAGGTTTTGGCTTATGGAGATGTGGCCAAATGGTCATTCTTAAGAAGTGGGAATGTATTTGGTGACCTTCAATCCTAGAGTTTTTTAATCTTTAATTTGGAGATTTAAAAGATTTAAAAGAATCTCAAAAAAAGAGGATATGATTAAAAAAGAGGATATGATTAAAACAAACCCATTTCTGCTTAAAATATGTTTTCCCTTTTGCCTATATTGCAAAATAAGAAAACAACAACATCAAATTAAGAAGAGGCTCACATTTTTTAAAATAGACAAAAATAATGATGGGCACGTTAAGAAAACATATTTGGTTCTGAATATGAAAAAAAAAATCATTTGGGGAAATACAAGCTCTTAATCCATGTGCATTTTGAAATGGTACTTTTGTGATGACAATAAAAATGGATGCATTCTTTATACAGAAGAAAAGAAAAGAGAGTTTTATGTCATGCCAGTCATACTCAGGGTAGATCCACTAAAATTACTGAGCAGGAATAATTTGGGTCCATAAATTTCAGTGGATCTATTCTGAGTGCAAGACGACCTACACCTTGTACCATCAGCTGGAGAACCATAGTAGAACTGATCTCCAGAACAGATGATCACAAACTGAATGTTGTTAGGGCTGGTCCCTCTGCCGCCCCCGCCCCCCATGAGTAATGTCAAAGCAAGAGAAAGACCATCCTGGTCCTGTCCATCACCCAGAGAAGGTGCAGCTGCTGGAAGCTCAACCCCCCAACTGAAACGGCACTCAGCTCTAATGAGGAGCTGCCATGGGATGGTGGAAGTATCAGTGAAGGATGCACTCTGCCGAAAGCGTGAGAGCCATCAATTGCTATTCAAGCGAAAACAGCAGTGTGTGGAGGCAGCATCTGTGGTGTCATGGCTCTGTGAGTCTTTGCAGGAAGCTTCACCAGCAACGAACAAGGTCAGGTTGGAGGGCATGCCCCTTGTCTCAGCATATAGCAGAAATGCTGAAAGCGGGATGTGGGCTTGATGAGGAGTTAGGAAGAGGAAAGCGAAGTGAAGGAGGAGATTAGAAAAAAGGAGAGCGATTGTTGGGACACACTTCATACTGCTTGTGGAGCAAGCAGTTTCAGGAAACAGAGATAAGAACTTGATACTCTCTAAAGAAGCACCCAAAGAAAGGTGAGAGGAGAAAAGAAGTCTGGAGGGGGAAGCCCTCACGCTGAGAGCAAATTATAAGGGAACAAGAGACAGACGTTGTGTGTTTTTCTTTCTCTTTTAATACAGTGGTACCTCAGGTTAAGAACTTAATTCGTTCCAGAGGTCCGTTCTTAACATGAAACTGTTCTTAACCTGAGGTACCACTTTAGCTAATGGGGCCTCCCGCTGCCGCCACGCCGTCGCTGCGTGATTTCTGTTCTCATCCTGAAACAAAGTTCTTAACCTGAGGTACTATTTCTGGGTTAGCGGAGTCTGTAACCCGAAGCATCTGTACAGTGGTACCTCTGGTTGTGAATTGGATCCGTTCCAGAGGCCCGTTCACAACATTAAAAGAGCACAACCTGCAGCAGCACATCTGCGCACGCACGGGTTGAGATTTGGCACTTCTGTGTATGACGTCATTTTGTGCTTCTGCACATGTGCGAGCGGTGAAACCCAGAAGTAACCCTTTCTGGTACTTCTGGGTCGCCGCAGGACGTAACCTGAAAGAACACAACATGAAGCAAACATAACGTGAGGTATGACTGTAACCTGAAGCATCTGTAACCCGAGGTACCACTGTATCATCTTTTGCCTCTTCCCATTCTTTGCTAAACTTGACACTCAAATAAACAAATAAACTTGTCACCCAGTGGTTTTGCTCTACAACAGTGGTTAACCAGTAGGTAGCTGAATGGGGCTATGCCAACTCTATGATTCTCTCATTTCTCAAATCTGATCTATGTCCCTGTAATTAAAATGGGGGTTCATGTCTGAATTCACACTGCATTACCTGCTGAGTTAAAATGGAGGCTACGAAAGAAACCTCAGAGCATGTGAAAGAGGCTGGAGTTTTTCCAAAGCGGAGCGCTGGAAGAAGACTGCAGCCTGTTTTATATGAACTGCATACGGTTTCTTTCTTAGTAAATGTAGTAATAAAGGTTCATTGATTAAAAGAAATTGGCTCTATTGCTCATAATAGCATCTCATTGATTGAAAAGCATTGCCTGTAATGGTTTCCTCCAAAGCAGCATCTGTTATGTATTAACCTTTCAGCCTTCAGAATCATGGGATATGAATTTCTTGCTCAAACTACTGGTCAGATGACCCATCCATGACATTTAATAAATTGCATCTCTTGCACATAGATTCAGGGTTTCATAAAAACAGGGAGAAAACACATTAGGAAAAAAGCACATTTTTCACGATGTCTGAAACAGCTGAATCCTTTATGTTAAAAAACAAAAATTGGCAAAGCCAGGGATAGCCATCATTTTCATTAAACCTTCCTAGCAAAAAATTCAGAGTGAAATTTCAAGTTAATAAAAGCATACCCCATAATATTAAAGTGTAATGTAATGATTTGATTCAACTGAGAATGAGAAAAAAATCGACCATATCTACGATTTGGGCCTTGAAAGGTAATGATGGCAAAAGCTTCAGGCCTTATATCTGTACCTGTTTCAGCACAGTCATCATTCAGTCCATCATCACCTGAAGTTAGTTTATGAATTGACCAGCAGTCATTCATACTCGAGTGGAGCCTTAGATCCAACCTGCTGCCATACAGCTGTTTTGGATGACAACTCTGAATAGCCCCAGCGACAGTTAACATTCTGCTAAGGCTATGTGAGTGGTTGTCCAAAATATCTTGAGGATATCAGGTTGGGAAAGGCTGTACCAGAGCATGAATTACGTGTCGGCAATTGAAAAACTCAGATCGGGTAAGGCTGCTTTAGTAACATCCACTTTAGAGTAATTTACCCAAAGAGTGCTTGGATGCTCCCATTCATCCAGAACATGGCAGCAGAATCACCATGGCCTTCAGCTCTCTATATTGGACAAACAGGCCAAACCCTACACCAAAGGATAAATGGACATAAATCTGACATCAGGAATCACAAGACAGAGAAGCCAGTAGGAGAACACTTCAATTTCCCAGGACATTCAATAAAGGATCTCAAAGCAGCTGTCTTATTACAAAAGAATTTCAGAAATAGACTGGAAAGAGAAGTTGCTGAAAACTATTGAGAGACCTGGTCTGAATAGAGATATTGGATTTCTGTCTCATTACATATGTTAATCATCTGCATACTATCCCTTGCTTTTTCCTGTAGGACTAATTGCAGTCGTTAACAGTCATCAACAGGTTTACCATACCCATTGACTCAATCACCCATCTCCTGCTACCCTTTGGAGAAAACCCCCACTGGGGGTCTGGTGACTTCTGTTTCAGTTTTTCTGAAGAAGTGTTCATGCACACGAAAGCTTATACCCAGAAAAAACTTACTTGGTCTCTAAGGTGCTACTGGACAAAAAAAGTTTTGTTTTTTTTTAATTTCGACCAACATGGCTACCTACCTGAACCTACTAAAGGGTTGCCATATTTCAAAAAGTAAAAACCAGGAAACCACCAAAACTGATGAGCTTTTTAAAAAATAAACTCCTTTAATAAACCAGGCATATGGCAGTCCTAACCTACTAGCCAATCCCCATTTCTGCAATGCTCTCAGAGCAGCGGGAGATGTGCATGCGCATCCATGCGCAAACACCTGGAGAAACCCTATTATTATTTGTGTAATCCTATATTTTCTGTGATCGGTATACAAGGAGCAATCAAAACTTCACTGCTGGAGGGATTAGGATCAATTCCTGTCCATGGGGAGACTGCTAGACCGTCTTTAGGCATGCCACCAATTTCCGAGGCCCCCCACAAGAGAGATGATGTTGTTACAGCTGCATGTGACCGTGTGGTCTTATTGCCATCTCTGGCATGTGCCTTGAATGAATATCTTCCTAGCATGAAGGTCCCATGGGGTCCAGGTGATCAGAGGGACGGGGAAAGCAGAAATGACTGTGGTAATACACCTTTTCCTTTCGAATAAGCAAGACTCGGCTGAAAGAGAGCACAGGCTGTGGTTTATTTCCCCGAGACAAGTGTTTATTATCAAGGGAAAGTCCTGAGAGAATTCTAGGTTATGAAAGTTTGTCCCTGGTTTATTAGTGTTTCCTGTTATAGTTGACTCCTTTATTATACCTCTCTTCCGCAGTTCCCAGAACGGAACGTGAAGCTCAACGTTTGGAGTACATGGCGAGCATCCCTTTGTGTTTATTATTTTCACCTGATTATTCTGAGACAGCCACACTACCTAGAAGGATTAATCACATACTGCCACATCCCAGAGCACTGTGAGCAACGCTCCTCCAAACAACGCGGCCCTGAAACAAAAACTCTCTTCTGAATGATCTGGCCTTTTCCATTTCTGTTTTCCTTCATCCTAAATTATTCTGCTGGGATTAAGATTTAAGCATATGGAAAGTACAGGAATCGTACGGGTGGGTGTCTCCCCCAGTCCACAGCATGTTACCAAGAAACCGCTATTGGTTAAGGGCTGTGTATATGTCATGCACTTAAACCGCATATAACCCCCCTCCCAAGAACCCTTGGAACTGTAATTTGTCAAGGGGACTGGGAACTGTAGCTCTGCAATGGGTAAACTAGGATTCGGGGTTGTGTGTGCTTCAAATACATGGGGTATAGGCGAAGGAGGCTGCCCACCTACTCTATGGTTTTATGCAGTTTGGGTATAAACTGCTTTAACACTGTTTTATGAAACGGTGGTCAATAAATATCTTTATAAAATAAATATACTGTATTTTTCCATCTGTAAGACCCCCCCATGTATAAAAGGTAAAGGTAAAGGACCCCTGACAGTTAAATCCAGTCACGGACGACTCGTGTTGTGGCACTCATCTCGCTTTACCGGCCGAGGGAGCCAGCGTTTGTCCGCAGTTTTTCCAGGTCATGTGGCCAGCATGACTAAGCCACTTCTGGCACAATGGAACACCGAAACCAGCGCAGCACATAGAAACACCATTTACCTTCCCACTGGAGTGGTACCTATTTATCTACTTGCACTTTTTGGCGTGCTTTCGAACTGCTAGGTTGGCAGGAGCTGGGACCGAGCAACAGGAGCTCACCCTGTCACGGGGATTCGAAGTGCCGACCTTCCGATCAAATACTGAGCCAAGAGGCTCAGTATTTTTGAGGACTCAGATTTAAGAACATGGGGGGAGAGATATCTGTGTATTTTTTACATTATTTTTTAGGGGAAAAACCTAGTCTTATGTATATATAAAGGATACCAGCTGACTTTCATTTGCATACTATGGATTGGGAACCATTCGAGCCAACTCCTAGGGGCTAAGATTCCTTCACCCCCCATAAAATATTTGAGAGGGCCAGACCTCCCAAAGTTGATGGGCATTGGCTTTCAAATGGTGTATATGCGCTGTGTCTTGTGATCAATTATCCAGGGCTTGCCCCCCCCCCCCATATTTTATTCAAGTTGGCACCTCTGTAGGGAACACATGGTTTTCAGATCTGGTCAGTTTCCCCATTTCCACCAGCTCAGTCATCCTGTTCCCACCATCCCTTCTTTAAATAACTAAATCTAACATATGAGACACAGTTTACACTCCTCCCAACATCCCCTTTGCTTCTCGCCCCCCCCCCAAACCTTTTTCTGCCACTGGCATTCCTTTCCTGCAATAGCATTCTCCCCTTAACCCATTTCAAATAACTGCACACTCCCCTGGACTCATTTAACTAAACCCCAAAGACCGTTTCTAGCTTATTCGTCCAATGTTTTGGGTTCTTCTTTGCTTGTTTATCTATTTTGACATTTAAACACAGACTGGCATGAGAGTCTTATGGCAATTTCAGACCGATTTCATTCTGTGCGTGAGACAGAAACATGTGATCAAAAGAAATGGAGACGTGCCAAGTCCGAAAGAGTTTGGATGCTCAAATCATACTAAAAACAGCTTGTCATTTGTATGGCTTTAAATTGCATGTTGGGAAACAGATGGTCAGGACTTGGGCAGCAATTTCGGCATTGGTAATCTTGGGGCGGGGGAGCGAGCAGTTTGTGCCTACAAACTTGTAAATGTTTTGTAGGAGTTTTAGAAATGATTCATAGATATTTCCAAGTTTGTCTTCCGAACATTATTTCACTAAAAACAAGCAGCAACTGAGGTGAAGGAGCCACACAGGGACACCAAGCTTGCAGTATGGTAAAAGGTAAAAAAAGGTAAAGGATCCCCTAAGTCCCGTAAAAGGCGACTATGGATTGCGGCGCTCATCTCACTTTCAGGCGAAGGGAGACGGCGTTTGTCCACAGACAGCTTTCTGGGTCATGAGGCCAGCATGACTAAACCGCTTCTGGCAC
The DNA here is from genome assembly GCF_964106645.2 of Podarcis pityusensis. Lineage (NCBI taxonomy): Eukaryota > Metazoa > Chordata > Lepidosauria > Squamata > Lacertidae > Podarcis > Podarcis pityusensis. The sequence goes on along the minus strand of NC_138037.1, from coordinate 15,896,512 downwards.
AACGGGACACCATGACGGAAACCAGAGCTCACAGAAACGCTGTTTACCTTCCTGCTGCAGCAGTACCTATTTATCTACTTGCACTGGTGTGCTTTCAAACTGCTAGGTTGGCAGGAGCTGGGACAGAGCAACAGGAGCTCCCTCCGTCATGGGGATTCGAACCGCCGACCTTCTGATCGGCAAGCCCAAGAGGCTCAGTGGTTTAGACCACAGCGCCACCCGCATCCCTACTTGCAGTAGGAGGCAAATAGGAAACGACTAAATCTTGGAAAGTGCTGGGCTCTCCTCTCCTTCTTTGGAGGTTTTTAAACAGAGGTTGGATGGCCATCTGTCGGAGATTCTTTACCTGTGATTCCTGCAATGTGGGGGTTTGGACTAGGTGACTCTAGGGGTCCCTCCAATTTTACAGTTCTGTGATTCTATGTTTCTGACCTGTGATGAAGTTTCTCAAATAGGTTTCACACCAGTAAATAATACACCATCAATCATGTGCTAGGCTTGGAGGTAGAGAGCAAACATAGGCAGCTGCCAAATACGAAGTCAGAGCTGAAGTCCATCTAGCACAGTATTGTCAACACCAACTGGCAGCAGCTCACCATAATCTCCAATAAGAGTCTTTCCCAGACCTAACTGGAGTAAGGATGTATGAAGACTTTCTTTAATGGTAGATCACTTTTTTTTTTTATTTAGCAGTTTCCACGCATTGTATTTAATGAGAATACAAGCGGTGTACCTTTGTACACAAAAGCTGAACTATGCAATTAACCAGGTATTCACGTACAATGTTCAACACATGTACCGTCAGTGAACCTGTGCATAGAATGGGTGAGCTGTACCAAACAACAAGTGTACCATCTTTCATACACACACTTGTACACCTGTAGAGGCACCTGTGCTCAGCGTAATGTGTGAACAAGACTCACTCACCATCCCGCTTGGAGAGTAAGGTCAGGGAGAACAAATTCTTAGATGGCACATTGTTGCCAATATATTTAAGATTGCACACACAGTGTGTGGCATTGCTGCAAATGCTGGTGCGTTGTTGTTTTGTTTTGTTTTTGAAAAGGAATTTAAAAAAAGATTTAATATAGGCTAAATTCAAATTCAGTGGTGACATCAGAGCCCACTGAAATAAAGGGAAGCCACACAAGAACACAAATATTGGAGTTCATATTTTTTTTCTACCAGCTGGAAGACACACATTTTTATATTCCTGTTCTGCAGATTTCTATAGCTTAAACTGTGCTATTAATCTCACTTCCTAGAGCTATAGTTTTCAGCCAAATCATTAGATCTGAAACTGAAGGAAGAAAGCAGGCATTTGATCAGGCAAATTGGTACATATGGTGGATATGTTTCAGCATTACAGACATATTCTCTATATTCCAACTGCTAGCATGCAACAAAAATGTGTCTCTAAGCTTGATTGTTGATCACATTTAGGACTGGAGCCTACATCTGGTAAGCTACCAATGAAAAATTACCTGGCTCCTTAGTTACTTTTGAAAAATGAAAGTCATGTTTCTATGTTAGTTAGCTGCCTGCATTCCTCTTAAAAAATAGAGAGCACTCCTATTCATTTATGTGGTCTTGGCTCAAAAGCTGGACACAGGTGGACAAAGTTATGAACACCTGTGGGTCCTCTTCCATACATTTATGCCAATATGCCACTGTCCTGCTATGTCCCCCCCCCCCATTTCTCTTCTCTGTCCATCATTCTTGTTGCCTTTTAAATGTTCAAATCCTAGGGTTCTTCCTGGCTCTCTTTTTATTGTGCATTCATCTTAATTTGTTATTGGGGTTGTTATACGCAATCACGCTTTCAATACAATTTATTCCACCAAAAGTTGGGGGGGCGCGCGGTTATACTGCTTCAGTATAATGTCCCATAGTTTCCTGCTAAAATCCCATAATTTTTTATACTACCAATATTCTGCTTCTTTGTTTACTCCAGCTTAGGCAATTGTACCTGGCTTCTCTCTCACACTCCCACACACATCCTGTTGATACCGGATAATAGCATTCCTGTAGGGTTTTGCGGCAAATGAGTGATAATTGAGCACAGCAATAAAAAAAAGTGTAAAAAAATGAAGGTATGGGAGCATGGTGCCATAGTGCAACTTCCTTGCACTGGGAGAGGAAAGGAGGAACTGGGGATGATGGGAACATGGGCTATTAAATGGGTGGAGTTGAACTGGGGATGCAATACTGAGGGAACATTGGAGAACCGTCACAGAACTGATAGAGCAGGATGGTGTCTCCAGTATAAAGCCCATTAATTCATCAATTACATATTGCTGCATATGCTCAGAATAAAAAAAGCCAGGATGGAACCACAGTCCAGAGGCAGTAATATATTCCCTTTCTTTCACCAAAACCTGGAGGCTGAAATGGAAGCAGCAGCTGCAACAATGGGGGGTTTTCAGATATTTCCAGGCGTAGATGGTTCAATTAGCCAAAGGCCTGGGAGAAGAGGAATCAATACAGTGGAACCTCAGGTCACAGACGCTTCAGGTTACAGACTCCGCTAACCCAGAAATAGTACCTCGGGTTAAGAACTTTGCTTCAGGCTGAGAACAGAAATCACACGGCAGCGGCGGGAGGCTCCATTAGCTAAAGTGATACCTCAGGTTAAGAACAGTTTCAGGTTCAGAACGGACCTCCAGAATGAATTAAGTTCTTAACCCGAGGTACCACTGTACTTATGATGGGGCAGCACCATTCCCTGCACCTGAGGGGAGCAAGCAAGCTGGCCTAGTACTGGCAATGCAAACACATCCTCCATCTCCATCTTGTTCCTGTTCCTCACTGATCTGCATCTTCTGCTTGAGGCAGCTGTCTCACTTTGCCCATACCCTCCATCATGTTGAGTCCCAAAACCAGGGTTCCCGTCTTCCCGTCCATGCTCCCACACAAGTCATGTGACCCATGCAAGATCATGGAGCCCCAAATATGCACTTTTGGGAAGGCTGTGCTCTCATGACACCCCAAAACGCACATTTTGGGACACCGTGTGAAATCACAACTCCAAGAAAGTACACACAAATCATGACACCCCAAATGGCTGCCATGTTCTTGTTGGAAAAAGGGAATGTGCCAGCTTTTTCGGGACACTTGCAGGGTATGATAGCAGTGCACACACTATATGGAAAGAAACCAGTATTGCTGTCTAAACAGATGAACTTCACAATTACAAATACAAGTTGCAATATAGCAAAAGGGGGGGAAAACTGATATGGAATGTAACTTGGCTTTTTTCCCTGCTGGAAGGATAGATTACTCTTGAATAGTCCTAGCTTTTGGTGAAATAGACATTTGTGGCCTGCATGTGAGTTATATTGAAATTTCCTGTGGCTGTTCTGGATAAGAAGGAATATATGAAATCATCAGTCATGCTTAAGACAGGAATGACAGGCAGGGAGAGAAATTGTCAGAAAAATAATCTGTGCTTGAGAGGTAGCGGGAAACTTCTCCAGAGTTCATCTTTTCAAAAAAGAAGATTAATGCAACCATCTCTTTGCAAAGTAATTTATCTGTATAAAACTTATTAGTATAATGAATTACTTCCCAAAAGAAACACTGCTGCTGGATCTAAAACCCGTACTACTGGTTAATGTGAGTTTTGCCATTCATCATAGTTGAAGGCCTGGGGATTTCTAGGGATTGTGATAGCGGTTTTCAGCAGTTTTCATGGAATTCCCAGAAGGAATACGCACAGGCTTGAACTGCCCACTGTTGTGATGAGGGTTGCCACATTGCAACCCAGAGGAAATGCAGTGCTAGAGAGGTATGTGGGAAACTAACCCTAACTCTATGCCCCAACCAAGTCCACAGGTGTCCCCTGGGACACCAACTATCACAGTCTGGCTACTGGCCTGTGTGCTCTCCATCTTAGCCCTTGAGAGAATCCTAGTTGCTTCTAAGACAACAAATAACACCACAAACCTCAAGTGAAACTGCAAGGGAGAAGTTGGAAAGGGTGGTGCCTATTATTTAAACCCCACCCATCTGACTGAATTGCCCCAGCCACTCTGGGCGGCTTCCAATATATATAAAAACATAATAAAACATGAAACTTTTTTTAAAAACCTTCCCTATACAGGGTTGCCTTCAGAGGTTGTATAGTTACTTATCTCCTTGGTTTGGGGGTCACATAACCCCATACCCTCCAATGTTTCTCCGTTGAAAATAGGGACATCCAAAGGAGAAGCGGGACATTCCAGAATCAAATCAGAAACTGGGACGGCTTCTGTAAATCCAAAATTGTCACTGTAGAAAAGGGACACTTGGAGGGTCTGCAAGTAGGAATGGTGGGGTGTGTGGCCTCAGGAGAAGGCCACACAGAGGAGAAGCCCTGAGCTGCTTCTCTCTCAGTGCAGATACAGTCATACCTCATGTTACGTTTGCTTCATGTTACGTTCTTCCAGGTTACGTCCCGCGGCGACCCGGAAGTACCAGAAAGGGTTACTTCTGGGTTTCGCCGCTCGCGCATGCGCAGAAGTGCTAAATCATGCTTTGTGCATGTGCACAAGCGCCAAATCGTGTCACGCACCTGCGCAGATACGCCGCTTCAGGTTGCGCTCTTTTCATGTTGTGAACGGGCCTCTGAAACAGATCCTGTTCGCAACCAGAGGTACCACTGTAATACCAAACTAGATGTACCGTACTAAACTAGGGGGACCAATGGTCTGACTCAATCTAAGGCAGCTTCCTATCTTTTGAAGTTCACATGAGGCAAGAACGTTTTTAAGAAAAAGCTCGTTCTTGTGTGCAAAAGCAATTCTCCGGAATCCCTGCTAAGGTCTCTCATAGAAATGTCAACTGTTTCAATCATATTTCATATTTAGAAGTTGCAGGAAGGGAGAAAGATGGAACGGCGGCATAATTGGTATAAATGAAATGGGGAAAAAACACAGCTCGGGAATAAAGAAGTAGGCACACAACAAGGTCGTTTGCAACATGAAAAGAAAAAGTTTCTTGCCGAACAAAATGAAGGAGGGAAGAAAGATTTCTCATAAGAACACAAGGAGAGCCCTGCTGGATCAGGCCAAGGGCCCATCTAGTCCAGCATCCTGTTCTCACAGTGGCCAACCAGATGCCTATGGGAAGCCCACCTTAGTACAACAGCAAATTTCCCTACCTGTGATTCCCGGCAACTGATATTCAGAGGCAAAATGCCTCCAGCCATGGAGGTAGGACATAGCCTCATCCCCCATGAATTTGTCCCAAGCAATTTTATAATCATCTTTTCTGCACCTTTTAAATACTTTGGGGGTAGTGGAATGTGGCCACACGATCCACATTTCAGGAACATGGCATTGTGAGATCTAAACGCTGGTCCCCAGGACTTAGGTCCTAGACTCCTTTGAAATAATAAAGCCTGGGCAAAGTTGATGAAGCAGCAATATTTTATTGAAAACAAACACTTGCAAGTGGGTGACCTGAAAAGGCAGGCACATCCTTCCTTATAAAAAACATGAATATATAAACCCTTTCCCCGAGTGCAAGTCCCTCCTTCGCTGCCCACTAGAGAGGAGCGTTCAAAGTTCACACCTATCGCGTCCGCCTATTGCAATGTAAAATCCAACCCCCACTCCCTCTTTCACCCCCAAAGCCCCTTATTTGGTTAATTTTTCCCATCCTCCAAAGCCCCTTATTTGGTCAAGCCTCTGTAACCTTATATACTATTTTAGCAATAAGGCTATGTTATTTTATTTCACTGAAGTGTGTAACACCTGTTTTAGCTATCTGCTTTGCAAAAAAAACCCACAGTTGCTAAAGATACTCTATTTCCTCAGAAATTTGCAACAACTTGTTTTTTTCTTCTCAAAAAGTCCCCAGCCTCGCGATTTCTAAAGAAACAACATCCTATAGAATGTTTCATAGAATCATAGAATCATAGAGTTGGAAGAGACCACAAGGGCCATCGAGTCCAACCCCCTGCCAAGCAGGAAACACCATCAGAGCACTCCTGACATATGGTTGGCAAGCCTCTGCTTAAAGACCTCCAAAGAAGGAGACTCCACCACACTCCTTGGCAGCAAATTCCACTGTCGAACAGCTCTTACTGTCAGGAAGTTCTTCCTAATGTTTAGGTGGAATCTTCTTTCTTGTAGTTTGGATCCATTGCTCCGTGTCCACTTTTCTGGAGCAGCAGAAAACAACCTTTCTCCCTCCTCTATGTGACATCCTTTTATATATTTGAACATGGCTATCATATCACCCCTTAACCTCCTCTTCTCCAGGCTAAACATGCCCAGCTCCCTTAGCCGTTCCTCATAAGGCATCGTTTCCAGGCCTTTGACCATTTTGGTTGCCCTCCTCTGGACATGTTCCAGTTTGTCAACGTCCTTCTTGAACTGTGGTGCCCAGAACTGGACACAGTACTCCAGGTGAGGTCTGACCAGAGCAGAATACAGTGGCACTATTACTTCCCTTGATCTAGATGCTATACTCCTATTGATGCAGCCCAGAATTGCATTGGCTTTTTTAGCTGCCGCATCACACTGTTGGCTCATGTCAAGTTTGTGGTCAACCAAGACTCCTAGATCCTTTTCACATGTACTGCTCTCAAGCCAGGTGTTCCCCATCTTGTATTTTTGCCTCTCATTTTTTTTGCCCAAGTGCAATACTTTACATTTCTCCCTGTTAAAATTCATCTTGTTTGTTTTGGCCCAGTTCTCTAATCTTTGTTTGACCACAGCTAGTTTGAAATATGCCAGCAACAGCCAACCACACCCTGGCTGCAATATTCCTATAGCCTTACACACCCCAGCTGAAATTTTCTTATAGCCCGATGATATTTTTATGATTTATAAAAGCATTTTCCCCTTCTGCAGGAGCAAACTGAAAAGACAACATACAGTATACGTTTCACACACCATGCCTCTTTTCTGTGGCTCCATTGAAATGAATGGAGCTTGCACATTGGCAATATCATCCCCCCCATACTCCATTCATTGTAATGGGGTCTACACAAGAGGCCAGTGGATTGTGGCCTTTTTGCCATGGGAAGTTATATGCCAGGAAAGCCCAGCCATCTGTGAGGAAGAATATGAAGGCAAAAGCCAGAATCAGAAAAGTATAAAACTTAATGAGACATGACTTTGGGAAGTTTAAGTTTTATTCTAAATCACAGGGGTGGGGAAAGAGAGACAGAGAGAAGCAAAAATAACATTAATGAGAATTCCTAAGAATAAAGATGGTGGCAGGGAAGGGGCTTGATGAAGCCTTTGTCTTAGTTTGCATCTACACTTAAAAAGGAAAAAAAAGAGGAACTATAATTGCTTTGGAGGGGTGCAGCTAGATTATGAGGAAAGATTAAAGAAGTGAAGCCTTTTGCACATTTACAAAGAGGAAACTTCATAGTGATACAGCTGAAGTTTTTAAACTGGGGTGTGGGGAGTGAGCTTTCATGAAAGAAAAGCAAGGCAAAGAATCTTAAGAGGATAAACTTGAGAAATGGGTGCCAAGAAGACGCAGAGAGTTGATCTCGATTTTCTCTCTCTCTCTCCAGGAGTGGCTAAGGCAACACCAGCTGATTCATGAAGACCCCTTTGCTGCTTGTCAGCCAGTGTGGCATAGTGGTTAGAGTGTCAGACTAGGACCCGGGAGGCCAGGGTTTGAATCCACTCTGAACAGTGCAGCTCAACTGGGTGTGCTTGGGCCAGCCATTGCCTCTCAGCCTAACCTACCTCACAAGTTAGTTGTGAAGATGAATCTGGGAAGTGGGAGAACCATGTGGGCCGCCTTGTGCGCCATGGAGATAAGGTAGGATATTGTTGTTGTTTAGTCATCTTAGTCGTGTTCGACTCTCCGTGACCCCATGAACTGGAAACTCTCACTTTCTTCTCAAAGCTTCTCCTTTTTTATGCCCATGGAGTTTTCTTGGCAAAATACTGGAGTGGATTGCCAGTTCCTTCTCCAGGTGGATCACATTTAGTCTAAACTCTCGGCTATGACCTGTCCGTCTTGGGTAGCCCTGCATGACATAGCTCATAACTTCTCTGAGTTATTCAAGCCCCTTCGCCATGACAAGGCAGTGATCCATGAAGGGGAAGGTAGGATATAGGTGCAATCATTAAATAAATAACTACATAATCAGTCTGATGACAAGGAAGTGGGTAATTTGCTTCTCCATCAGGACACCCCCAGCACCATATTTATATTATTATTATCATCATCATTATCATCACCATCATTCTCATTATTAATACTACTACCATTGCCAACAAAATTGGCAAGATCTGAGGGAGGGCAAAAAAATTGCTTATGTGGGAGTCAGCCAGTCCTGCTATACATAACTGCCTGAGAGTAAGTCTCACTGAATTCAGTGTAACCTATGTCTGAGCAGACCTGCTTAGGTTGACACTGGAAGATATGCCTTTTGCGATGGTTTCTTCTACCTCCCATCCTTCTCTGACTTTATATTTTTTTAAAAAAGAATAAGCTCAAAGTATGTCCAGTTGAAATGAATCTGTGACAGATACTAAATGGATGCTTATGAAATTGATGCCTGAAAATAAGGTGCCTGATGACTGGAGATAAAAAAGAGAGTATATGAAACAGCTATGGATTATGAATGAGGCATTCAGCATCATGGAGAGAATATGATTACGGAAATCAAGGAACCAGCATACAGGGAAAGTGAACAAGCTGAGTGTGGCAGGATCTTTGATTGGGCAATGGAACTGATGAAGTGAGGCAGGCAGAGATTAATCAGTAGGAAATAAAAGTGTGGAATTAGAACATCAGAGTCAAGGAAGGTAAAAGTCAATCTTTGACGGTGTCAAGAACTGTGCGAAGTCACTCCGTCTCTCTCTCTCTCTTCCAGTGTCATCAAGGCAGCAGATGGCAAAGAGCTAATGAAGCTGGGAAACATCGCTAACTGCTTCAAAGGACACCTTGCAAATTACACAGAGCAGCAAAGGATAGTCTCCACATGGGATGTGTGCTCAGTGATGGACAAGGCCTCCATCAGCCCAAACTCAATCCCAGCTTCTATTTCCTTGTCTCTTGTGCAGATCAATCTACCTTCTTCCGCACACCCCTAACTGAAGCCATGTTCACACTGTACATTTATAAAGCACTGGGATACATAGCTGTCAACTTTTTCCTTTTCTTGCAAGGAATCCTATTCGGAATAAGGGAATTTCCCTTAAAAAAAGGAAAAAGTTGACAGCTATGTTGGGATACCACTTTAAGCCAGTCATGGCTTTCCCCAAATAATTTCGGGAGCTGTAGTTTGTTAAGGGTGCTGAGAGTTGTTAGGGGACCCCTGCTTCCCTCCCACAGCTACCATTCCCAAAGTAGATTAACAACCAACCTGCCTTCCCAGGGAATTCTATGAATTGTAGCTTTCTGTGGGGAATAGCCCCCCCCCCAAACAAATCAGTGCGAGTGTAGAGACCTTACTATTTTAAAGGACCAATGGGACAGCCATCTATATGGTGGGTGGACAAGCTAAAACTAACAGCAGGGCTTATGTGGATGCAGACACAAACCACAGAGAACATTGGAAATAACTTGAAGAGGTGTATATCCAAAGATGGATATGAGATGCAGAAGAAGAAGAAGAGGAGGAGATAATCAGCCTCATATAACCAACATGTTTAAGTCTAATTAATGCATGAAGGGGTTAATGCCAGAGAGTAAGCTGGCCTGCCAGGCTTAGCTAGGTCACTTCCGCTCACCATAGGAGGAAGGAAATGAAGCCTATTTTTGTACCTCAGTCTACCTGAGAAGCTCAGTGCGTAAAGAGGCCTGAGCTGGTTGCTCCATGATCAGAACTGCATGGCTCTAACAAGCCTCTCTTGAGTCCCTATACCAATAATTTAGGGACTTCCACCACTGTAACTAAGCCAGGTATCACTGCCAGTACGTTTTTCTGAATGCTGTATGGAAAAGCACATGAACCTGACCTTTGGAGAGTTTGTAAGTAAACCATTTTTAACTTACCAAATGTGTAGTCTTTTTCTGTCTTAGGGGAAGCTGGAAACTTTGGAAGGAACTTGGAAGGGCATATCTCCACACTTTACTCTGCTGCATATTTTGTGATTTTAAATTGCTGCTGGGCTTCTCTCACCAAAGTGTACTTGCCCCAAACTTGGATCTTGGTATCTAGGAATTCTGCTTTCTATATATACCTATTGTTTTCTTGCCACCAGCATAAAATGGTATCATAGCACTTTAAATGTGTGATGTGAATGTGGCCTGTGTTACTTTGTCAATATTCTGAAGATTTATGGGGATTTATCCATAGGCTGAAAAAATCTCACCCATACACTGTTCTCCCCATACAAAGGCAGGATTAATTATACCTATTTCAGCACAGGCAGCTGGTGTATGTATATAATTACAATTTTATATTCTAAAACTTCCAGTGGTAATTGGTATTATAACGTGTTCCACTTTCCTGCTATTCTGACAACAAGGACAATCCCCTACCCCCCCTTACTGTTTAGCCTTAAATTACCTTTCTTACCTTACCTTAGATTACGCACCAGTGGTGTCCGGGCAAAAGGTGTAGGAGCTCATCATGATCCCCCAAGAACAGTCCAAAAAAGGCAGCCAGCTGTGTTAATCCATTAAAATGCAAGGCCCATCCCTCCAAGAACAGCTCTGCACATAGAATAGAATCCAGTTTGTTAGGATCAGCGCAACCACAGTCCTATGCATAATTACAAATTGGGAGTAAGCTCCATGGAGCTCAGTAGTACTTACTTCTGACTGCATAGGTTCAACTGGTAAAACACACTAGTTGTACCCTGCTAAGCTAGAGTAGACCCATTGAAATTCATGGAACTACAATTAGTCGTGCCTATTGAGCTGAATGGGTCTGCTCTAAGTATGTGTCACACTGGTGGTTTAACAAAAGATCTTCTACTAGGGTTGCCATATTTTGAAAAGCAAAGAGTATGCTACGACGACTCTCATTTTAAATACCTCTACTACATGTAGGCTATATAAGCTGTGTTATATTGCTGGGGGGGGGGGAGGAAAAGAGAAGATGAAAGCAAGTCTTCAACCATCAGTTATGTCTATGTCTCATCCAGGAAGTATAGCCAGAGACATTTTGGCAAATTTGAAAAATCCACCCGGACAGAAATTTTACCCCTGAAAAAGAGACGTGTCCTGGAAAAAGAGGACACATGGCACCCCTACTTCAGCCAACTGAAAGGCTACCTTCAGTTTCAATTAGAAATGCAAACAATCTTGCAAATAAATAAGTGTTTAGTCTCTACTTTAGGTGTGAGAAACCTTTGGCCTGCCAGATGTTGCTGGACTTCAACTCCCTTCAGCACCAGTCAGCATGGTCAGCGATCAGGGATGGGATATTGTTCTGTCTCCTGGATAAAGGCTCCTTATTAGGTTTTTTTTTTAAAAAAAATATATATATATAAGCTCAAAAGTACAATATGTTATGTGCTCTTAGCTTCATAAAGTGTCATGTGCATATGAGTTTCACCCTATTGCATTTCTTTGCAGACATATTTTGGAGTAAGCGCCATGAAACACAGTGGGACTAGCTTTCAAGTAAAAATATGTACAGTTGTTCCAAGTCTCATAGCATCATGGGCTTCATAGTCTTAAGAATGCTACCCTTGTCTCGTTCACCATATATATTCACCATACCTGATTTCAGAGGACTTTGTGATATTACAGGAGATGGTTGGGTTCCAAGGGGCAAAATGCTTCAAGAAGGAATCCAGCTTGGTGCAAAGTATTAAAATACTACAAGGCTGAAAATATCACAAGAATACAAAATGGTGACCCATTTTGAATGGGTCAGTTCTCTCTGATGAGTTTTAGAAAGATTTGCCCCTTTCCTCCATTCATTCCTTTGTAGCAAACGAGACCATATAAATGTCTGGTTTTTAAAAGCAGTTTTCATATTCCGCTATAAGTTATATATTTTTTGGGAGGAAAAAGAAATCATCTTTCACCTTTTCTTTTCAGTTCACAAACCAAGACCGAATGGACAATTTATCAAAGGAAACGTATATTAATGGCAAATTGGGCTGGTTTTGCTTAATGTGCAAAATTTCCCCCCAACAGTTCTGAAATGTACAGCCCTCCGAAGACCTTGCTTTCCTTTATTCTCTTGACCTTTCAGATCACTTCCAACCTTCTTTTTAATTTATAGCTCTCTTAAGTTACAAGTTATGTTTTACCAGCCTTTTGGCATTTCCATCCCCCAGAAGTGCACCCTGAAGATTTAATGGCTGGCCAGGTGTAGGCGAGAGCAGCATCTCTTCCTCCCCCTTGAGCCACGATTGTTTCTGTTCTTAGCTAATCGCAAAGATCTCTGGCATTGGAACTTGATCAGCTTGTGTGTCGAGTCAGCATATTTCTTGCAGAGCTAATATTGTGGGAGGCATTTCATTTTTATATCCAGCCTGTTGAAACATCTTTAGGAGCAGAGGTCAATGTAGCCTTTTCTTGTTCTAGCCCAGTGTTTCCTAAATGTTTGAAACTTGGGGCAGAGGAAGCTCCTCCCAACTCCCATTATAACAGGAAGCACATTTCAGTAGACCCTAAAGGCTCAGTGTGGATTATGAACCCCTTGTGCCTTCTTTAATCTGCCCTGGTCCATGTGGTCTTCTTCTCCAACGACTGTTGTCCCAGATTTAGGGAGGAGAAAGTGTAGGACAGCTGTAGCTGCAGAGCAACACTGTTTCACGCTCCCTCTTTCAGCTCTATGTGCATTTGAAAGCTAGGGAGAATTCTTGTGGACCTGATTCCCCCAGAAAAAGGTTTGTGTGTGTGTGTGTGTGTGTGTGTGTGTGTGTGTGTACAGGCAATCCCCATTTACACATATTCAAGGCGTGTGCGACTGTGACTGTGCACATCGCTGCGAACCCTGAAACGGCATGAAAAGGAGCAAATACAGCCCTAAAAGAGTGTGAAAATGCACGAGTGGCCAGAGGGAGTGGTTCACTCAAAAATCCAAATTTCCCTACAGGCCTGAAAAAATTGGCGACCCCTAGATAATCAGCAGGGTTCCCCCCCCCCAAACTCTTAAGATCTTCCATCTCCTTTTTGCAAACAGATCTCTAATAGAAGAAGAAGAAGAAGAAGAAGAAGAAGAAGAAGAAGAAGAAGAAGAAGAAGAAGAGGAGGAGGATTTTGGATTTGATATCCCGCTTTATCACTACCCAAAGAAGTCTCAAAGCAGCTAACATTCTCCTTTCCCTTCCTTCCCCACATCAAACACTCTGTGAGGTGAGTGGGGCTGAGAGACTTCAGATAAGTGTGACTGGCCCAAGGTCACCCAGCAGCTGCATGTGGAGGAGCAGGGAAGCGAACCCGGTTTACCAGATTATGAGTCTACCACTCTTAACTACTACACCACACTGGCTCCTCTGCAGCTTTGCACTAGGCACTCAAGACCATGTTGTCCTCATCCTGGCTCCCTAAGCCCACTCTTAATCTCTCTGTGGAGCAAAACTTAAAGCCTTGAACCTCCTGTTGCTTAGCATGCAGACTTTGTCTCTAGTAACCCTTCCCCACTCTATGCATGGCCTTGACCTTGATCTCCTTTTCTCTCAGGTAGCCCCTCCTTTCAGGAAGCAAAGTCTTGGAAGTGCTTGTCCCCAAGGGACCATGTTGTTCATTTTTGCAGACTGGGACCCTTATGCAACTGAGTTCAGCAATAGCTCCAAGATCACATCTCTGGTCCCCCTCCTCTCCCTGTGAGGTGGAGATTTGAGAACCCAGCACCCGTGCCAGAAACACAGTCATAGTCTTAAAAACAACAACCCACCACATTCTATATATTCACAAAAGTTACATGCAAATAGTATTGGTTCAGTAGCAGAAAGGTTGATAAGAAGCTCTCACCAATTGTTTAGCCACATCACTGCCAAGATTTCCCCACAACTGTAATTCACACATTCTTCTTTTTCTAAAAAGAAGAAGTTTTGATTGGTAGCTTAATTTGTAACCAGCCGTAATGTTCCTTTGTAATCTTAAAATCCCCCTTTTTATTTCCTCTGGGTGCCTTTGATAAGCACAGTTGAGGTTAGGACAATTTTATACGGTTGTTCTCAACGTAAAAGTCAATTTGAGCACAGTGGATGGAAAAATGAGGAAATGAGCGAAACAGCTGCAGAGAGCGAATTAGAATCTGAAGATTTTCTCTTTTCCCATTCCCTTTCTACAACAAGAAGGAGGGGGGGCAGCATTTCAGCCTGCTCCCCACCACCACCGCAACCATGACAGAAATACTTTTGCCAAAAACTATCTCAATACAAAAGCCTAGAGAGAGTCAAATATGTTGTCTTGTCTTATCACTTCTGAACAGACTCTGGAGTTTGAAAGGAGTTCAGAAATTTGCTTAACTTGCCATTCGGTAATATAATGAGGGAATCAGTGTGTCTTGCTTTCAGAAATGCTAGTGGCTTCAGAGCATTCAAGAGTCTGCAAGGATAAGCAGAAATGAGATTGCGAGAATTCTCCCATCGCCTGGTTATCTGAGATGCTTTCCTGATTTTTTTTTTAAACTATGTGTGCATTAATGTAGTGTTGAGGAAAAGTCCTGTATATTGAGAAAGATACTCCTAGCCTCAGCATTTATTAAAATAGGCCTTTAAAAAGGTAAATGAAGGGACTACTTGACTCATAGTGCTTTCAGACATCTATTTATTTACTCTCAGGTTTACCAGGCAATGTCTGTTGTGGTTTAGGTTGTTTTTGTGACCCTGAGCCACTTTCCTTTATTGCAGTAGCAGCAGCAACAACAACAAGTGTCTAACTCAGGGGTATGAGACCTATTGTTCTCCAGATGTTGTTGGAGTCCAGTTTCCACCAGCAGCAGCTAGTATGGCCAATGGTCAAGGTTGATGGGTATTGTACTCCAATAATATTTAGAAGGCCACAAATTAGCCACCCGTGTTCTAAGCAGAGTCTATGCAAATACACTGCTTACGGTTTCAGCTGAACCTGTTGACAGTGAGGAAGGGTCTCCCCTCCCCTGTGTTTTTAAAATATGATGCATAATTGGATAGGGATGAAGGAATCTAGGCTGTCAACAGATGGAGGCTGCATGCCACAAACAAGGAGTTCAGGTCCAGGGACCGTGCTCAGCTTTGTTATCTTTCCAGCAGGCCTGACGTGGCTTTTGGGGGGCCACTCAGGCTTCCATTGTCTGGAAACGCAGCATCTCCTGAGCAGGAGACCAAAAGCAGCAAAGGTAAGAGAGGGGAGGGAAGGAGGGGGCGAGCAGGCAGGTGAAGAAGGGGTCAGTAGCAGGGAGGGGGTGAGCGTTGGAGATGTGGGATGGGGCAGGTATTGCCCTGAATGTGTCAAGTTTTTGCTCTATGGAATATGGCAACCCTCATATCTATGTGAAGAGCTGTGTGAAGGCACAGGTTCTTGATGAGAAAGAAAGAGTAATCTTAAAGCCAATCTATTTCCAATACTGCTGTTATGTACTGAGTTGAATAGGATCCAAACTGTAGCAGTCTGATTGGTCCTAGAACAATAGGATCCAAAAGGCAGCAGTCTGATTGGTCCTAGAACAATAGGATTCAGAATGCAGCAGTCTGATTGGTCCTAGAACAATGCAGCAGTATGATTGGTTGGCAGGAACCACCCAATCCTGCTCCAGATAGAAGTGAATCCACATCCTGATTGGCTTACAGTAGAATTCCAGAATTAGCCAATCATGTGCAGCCCATTGTGTAAATAATGTATATAAAGCAGATACTGTGAGGGGACATTCATTCATTCCTCCTCACCACTATGAGCTGAATAAAGAGCATGAAATCACTTTGCGACTCTGAGTATATTTCACTGGCGACGAAGGTGGGATCCCGCTGAGCTGACTGCCACACACAGCACCGCAGCACCGCCAACTGCCGCACCGCTGCCTCGCACCGTGTATCCAGGCTTCAGCTCCGGGGCACAAGGAACTCAGAATGGCAGCCAACAGCAGCTTCTCGCCATTCAACCCAGCATCTGGAGACTGGGAAGCGTACGCCTCCCGTTTCACCTTCCTCCTAGAAGCCAAAGGGGTCACCGACGAAGAAGACGCCAAGAAGAGGGCGATATTCTTCAGCGTCTGCGGAGAGGAGACGTTTGAAATCGCCCGGGCTCTCCTTGCGCCTGAAGACGTCGCTACTGTTCCATACAAAACAATAATGGAACAGCTGAAGGGGCACTTTTCGC
Source organism: Podarcis pityusensis (assembly GCF_964106645.2). NCBI lineage: Eukaryota > Metazoa > Chordata > Lepidosauria > Squamata > Lacertidae > Podarcis > Podarcis pityusensis. The sequence continues at coordinate 15,880,342 of NC_138037.1, read as the reverse complement.
CGCAGCCCTCAGTGGTGGCTCGTCGAAATGCCTTCTACGCAAAGCGGCAAGCCCCTGGGGAAACCATAACTGGGTTTGTGACCTCTCTCCGCCAAGCCGCCCGGTTCTGCAACTTCTCAGAGCTGGAGAACATGCTTCGTGACCGCCTCGTCGGTGGCCTGAAGGATGAGAAGCTGCAACGACGCCTCTACGCTAAGAAGGACCTAACGTTCCAGGTCGCTCTGGAGGAGGCCCTGGCAACAGAAGCTGCCGAGAGGTCGACCCAAGAGGCACGGCCGAGCCTACCATCCCAACCGAGGGTCCACCATGAAGACCTCACCGACGACTCAGGATCCGACAGGGAGGAGGTGCACCGAGTACAGCAGCGCACTCAAGCAGCGCACAGACCACAGCTGCCTCGACGAGAAGGAGGGAACTGCGCAAGCTGCGGGGAGAGTCACGAGAGGAGGACCTGCCGTTTCCGCAACGCAGAGTGCAGGCAGTGCAGAAAATCGGGACACATCGCCCGGGTGTGCCGGGCTCGGCCCACCCGACACCAGGCATCAGATGACCAATCCAAGAGCCCCAGGTCCCGGGGCCCAACGCACCAAGGCAACTCGACGGAGCTCACGGACTTCCAGGTATACCAGTTGCCCCACCCCAACGTAGAGAAAATTTATGTAGAGGTACAGATAGAGGGGGCCCCATGCCGCATGGAGCTTGACACGGGTTCAACTCTATCCATAATCTCGGCAAGGACCTTAAGGAAACTGTGTCCCACTGGGGGTCCCAAACTCAGGCCGGCCCCATTCACCCTCCGGGACTTCCAGAAACGTAAGGTCCCCACAATGGGGGTGGGGACCTTCAGGGTGCAATACCGAGGGCGGACGCGGCAACTGGACTTGCTTGTGGTCAAGGGCCCCTACATTAGCTTACTGGGATTGGCATGGTTTGGACCACTGGGGCTAGCTGTCACCGGGGTGAACCACACTAGCTTACAAGTGGACGTGGACGCCATATGCAAGGAATTTCCAGGGGTTTTCAATGGGAAATTGGGACAGTATACGGGCCCCCCCATTGCGCTACAGCTTGACCCCGCAGTACGACCGGTCAGGCTCAAGGCCCGCCGGGTCCCGTTCGCCTTGAAACCCCGTATAGACGAGGAATTGGACCGACTCGTAGAGCAAGGAGTGCTGGAGCCGGTGCCTAATGCTCCCTGGGAAACCCCAATCGTCACACCCGTCAAGCCTAATGGTTCGGTCCGCATCTGCGCAGACTACAAATGTACCATAAACAAGGCCCTCACGGCCCACGCATACCCAGTGCCAGTGGTCAGCCATGTCCTTGCCACCCTGGCTGGGTCGAAAATTTTTGGCAAGCTGGACTTGGCCCAAGCATATCAACAGCTGCCAGTAGATGAGGCCACAGCAGAGGCACAGACGATTGTGACGCACAGAGGAGCGTTCAGGGTAAAGCGGCTGCAATTCGGTGTCAGCGTGGCACCAGGCATATTCCAGAATATAATGGACTCTCTCCTTAAAGGGATTCCTGGCGTCACCCCCTTCTTCGATGATGTGTTGATTGCCGGCCCCACACCAGAGGAGTTTGAGGACCGCCTCCGCACCGTTCTGCACCGTTTCCAGACGGCGGGTCTCAAGGTGAAGCGGGAAAAATGTCTACTAGGAGTGCCTCAGGTGGACTTTCTGGGATTTATGGTGGACGCAGAAGGGGTCCACCCGACTGGGGACAAGGTACGGGCCATTTGTGATGCCCCAGCGCCCAAGAGCAAGACTGAACTTCAGGCCTTCTTGGGACTATTGAACTTTTACCATTCCTTCCTTCCCCACAAGGCGGCGGTAGCGGAGCCCCTACACAGACTCCTGGACAAGCGGGCCCCTTGGGTGTGGGGCCAGCGCCAGGAGGCCGCATTCCAGGCAGTCAAGGACTTGCTTGTCTCAAACTCGGTCTTGGCACACTTCGACGAGAGGCTGCCGGTGGTGCTAGCATGCGACGCCTCACCCTATGGCATTGGAGCTGTCCTGGGGCACCAACTCCCGGATGGAAGAGAGGTACCGGTGGCGTACTTTTCCCAGACACTCAACACAACCGAGCGGAACTACTCGCAAATCGACAAGGAGGGTCTGGCAATCGTAAAGGGAGTAAAAAAATTCCATGATTTCTTGTACGGGCGGCCCTTCACCGTGGTGACTGACCACAAGCCGTTGCTTGGCTTGTTTGCCCCCGAAAAGCAGACCCCCCAAGTGCTGTCTCCTCGCGTCCTCAGGTGGTCAATTTTCCTTGCCAGCTACCAGTATGCACTGATTCACCGACCTGGGAAGGCGATGGGCCATGCGGACGCCCTCAGCAGGCTACCACTACCGGAAACAGGCCCTGACCCAGCACCTGCACAAGAGGTTATGAGCCTGGAGCTGCTTCCCGACCGCCCCATTCAGGCACAAGAAGTTGCACACCATTCCAAGAAAGATAGGGTCATCTCCCGGGTCCTGGACTGGGTGTGGAGGGGATGGCCCAGCAGCAGCCCCGGGCCAGAATTCGCCGGCTACACAACCCGCAAACATGAACTGTCGGCTCACAAGGGGTGCCTGTTATGGGGAAGCAGAGTCGTTGTTCCCCAGCCCCTCTGCAAAAGGGTCCTCACAGCCCTACACGAGACACATCCAGGGGTAGTAAGAATGAAGGCCCTTGCCAGGAGTTATGTGTGGTGGCCGGGGATCGATGGAGAGATAGAGGCCTGGGTCAAACACTGCCAGGCCTGCCAAGAATCCCGCCCAGATCCCCCAAGGGCCCCAGTCCAGTCCTGGGAGTCCGCCCGAGCACCATGGTCACGCCTGCATGTGGATTTCGCTGGCCCCTTTCAGGGGAAAACATTCTTCATAGTGGTGGACTCCTACACCAAATGGCTGGAAGTCGCACTGGTACCGTCCACTTCCACGTCCGCAGCCATCCGGGTACTACGCAGGCTGTTTGCAACCCACGGGCTCCCTGACACTCTCGTCTCAGACAACGGGACTGCATTTACGTCAGGAGAATTCCAAACCTTCACAGCGCAGAACGCCATCCGCCACATCCGTTCGGCGCCGTTCCACCCTGCCACCAATGGCCAAGCAGAACGCATGGTGCGGACCACCAAGGACACCCTTCGCCGCATGACGCAAGGGGACTGGGAGTACCGCCTTGCCACATTCCTTCTAGCACAGCACAGCACCCCCAGCTCAACGACTGGCCGGAGCCCCGCTGAACTACTAATGGGTCGGCGCCTTGCAATCAGATTGGACCGCCTTCACCCCGATAGAGCTCAGGATGAGGTAGTGGTGGGGGAAGGCAGGAACCCCCGGACCTTCGAGGCCCAGGACCCAGTGTACGCAAAGAATTTTGGGGCAGGCCCAGCATGGGTACCCGCCACAATCACCAGGGTCACTGGCCCCGTGTCGTACGAGGTGCTAACGGATGGGGGGCAATGCTGGCGCCGCCACTGCGACCAGATACGGCGACGATTCCCGGGAGAAAACCAGGAGGAGGACAGGTCAGAGGAGTCCCAAGGGAACAGCGGGGCAGTGAGGCCCATAGAGCAGGAGGGGCCAGCAGGAGAGGCAGAATCAGTAAATACAGAGAGGACCCGTGAGGCCGAAAGGACACCGGAACCAGAACCACGACTGAGCGAGCCGGTTGCACCAGACCAAACAGCCGCATCACAGCCAGCATCCTTGGAACACGAGCCAGAACCCGGAGCCCGGACCAGGGAACACCCCAGGCCACAACGCACACGTAGGCCGCCGGCATACCTTGAGGACTATGAATGCGACCTCCCGGGCAGGACTGGAACTTAGAGGGGAGGGGTGTTATGTACTGAGTTGAATAGGATCCAAACTGTAGCAGTCTGATTGGTCCTAGAACAATAGGATCCAAAAGGCAGCAGTCTGATTGGTCCTAGAACAATAGGATTCAGAATGCAGCAGTCTGATTGGTCCTAGAACAATGCAGCAGTATGATTGGTTGGCAGGAACCACCCAATCCTGCTCCAGATAGAAGTGAATCCACATCCTGATTGGCTTACAGTAGAATTCCAGAATTAGCCAATCATGTGCAGCCCATTGTGTAAATAATGTATATAAAGCAGATACTGTGAGGGGACATTCATTCATTCCTCCTCACCACTATGAGCTGAATAAAGAGCATGAAATCACTTTGCGACTCTGAGTATATTTCAACTGCACACCTTTGTGAAATATTGCTGGCTTGAGGCAGCAGCCATTTTGTCTCCTATTAAAATCACTCAGTTCCACAGGAAGGAGAGAGTAGCATTGCCACCACTGGGGGGAACTCTAGTGCTAACCTAATAAAGGGCTTATTTAAATACAACTCCTTGTTGCATAGGTTTAAAAAAAATATAAAAAGACACAAAAACAAAAGAACCATCTGGAGTCATAACTGGAAGATATGACCTGACAAAAGGAGGAGTCCAGAGGCTAGTCCCAGATGGACATAGGAAGAAGAAACTGTGTTACACGAATGTAGTCATATTGCATATCTGAAATGGCTGAGAGTCTAACTACAAGGGAGGCTATAGTTCACATATAAAAGAACTGCACAAACTCTTTGAAAGAAATGGAAAACCTTGTATAATTTGGATTTATTAATACACTGGGTAAGAGGAGAAAAAAGAAGACTCAGGAAACTACCGGCTGGTGAGCTTGACATTGATACCGGGAAAGGTACTAAAAATAAGTCATGCCAGGCTAATCTCTCTCTCTCTCTCTCTCTCTCTCTCTCTCTCTCTCTCTCTCTCTCATTACAAGCTTGGTGGATCAAGGGAATGCTGTAGATGTAGTGTATCTTGATTTTAGTAAGGCTTTTGATAAAGTCCCCATGACATTCTTGCAGGGAAGCTGGCAAAATGTGGACTGTATGAGATATCTGTTAGGTGGATTTGTAGCTGGTTGACTGACTGAACCCAAAGAGTGCTCACTAATGATCCCTGGTCATCCTGGGAAAAAAGTGACAGGTTGGGTGCTGCAGGGTTCTGTCCTGGGCCCATTGTTGTTCAACATCTTTATAAATCACCTGGATGGAGGTATTGAGGTGGTGCTTATCCAGATGACTGGGAGGGGTAACCAATGCTGCAGAAGACAGAGTCAGGATTCGATATGATATAACAGATTGAAAAACTGGGCCCAAACTAACAAAATGAACTTCAATAGGGGCAAACGTAAGGTTCTACACTTAGGCAGGAAGAACCAGCTGCACAAATACAAGATGGGGATCACCTGACTTACCAGTAGTCCATGTGAAAAGGACCTAGGGGGTCTTAGTATACACAAGCTTAACATGAGTCAGCAGCATGATGCAGCAGAAGAAGAAAGCTAATGCTATTCTAAGCTGCATCAACAGAATCACAGTGTCCCGAACAAGGGAAGTAAAAGTCTATTCTGCCTTGGTCAGACAACACCTTGAGTACTATGTCCAGTTCTGGGTGCCACAGTTTAAGAAGGGTGTTCACAAGATGGAACATGTGTAGAGGAGGGCAACCAAGAGGATTAGAAAGCAAGCATTATGAGGAACGGTTGAGGGAATGGGGTATATTTAGCCTTGAGAAGAGGGACTGGGAGTAGATACGATAGCCATCTTCAATTAACTAAAGGGCTGGCACATGGAAGATGGAGCAAGCTTGTTTGCTCCTGTTCCAGAGGGTAGAACTCAAACCAATGTATTCAAAGAAAGAAGATTCCAACTAAACATCAGGAAGACCTGTTCAACAGTGAAACAGACTCCAGGGAGAGGTGGTGGGTCCTCCTTCCTTGGAAGTTTACAAGCAGAGGTTAGATGGCCACCTGTGTGTGATTTAGTTGAGATTCCTGCATTGTATGAGGTTGGACCAGATGACCCAAGGGGCCCCAGCTCTACAGTTTTATGATTCGATGATAGCTTAACTGTCTCCTATTATTTTTCATGTAAACAACCCCGGTGTCCTTGCAGGGTTAGCCCTACCATTAGGCAGAGTGAGATTATTGCATCATGTAGCAAATGCTGGGGAACAATAGCACTAACCTCTCCCTGAACCATCTCCCTCTGTTGGAGGTCGATGCTGTGTGTGTGTGGCATGTAATCTGTCCTACACCCCCTATGGTGTAGTGGCAGCTGGCCTATTAGGGTAAAAGGGTTCCTGCTCCACCAGCTTCAGCCTGCCCTCAGCCTTCCCTCAGCCTGCCCTGCCCACCTGTCTGCTTCCTTGTAATTGGTCTGTGCAGTCATTAGCTCTAGCGCCACCTACTGTTAGTCTCCCTGCTTTCCACCCTATCTGTTCTGATGGGCACCAGCCCATGGCTCACAGGAGATATACTATCATTGGTATTGAGGTAAGATTCAACTACAAAATCTGCTAACTTAGAGGAAGCTCCACCTTGTCCTTTGCCTCAGGCAGTAAAATGTCCTGTGCTGGTCTCTGAGGTTGGCTCGCCAGGTTGTTTGCTCACCTTTCCTACACCTGGAGAGTCTGCAGTAAGGTGACGTTTGTCAGGAGTGCATGCAGGAGCCAGGCCCTGTGACCAGTAGGGCTTTGCAGGACTGGGGCCTGCCTAAATTTGTTCTGGAGAGGCAAGACACGGCCGCACAGGTGAGGCCGCTTGGTAACTCACTGCACCTGGTGGCAAGAGCCGGGAAGGGATATAAGGTCAGCATTTCACTTTGGCTCCTTGCCACAGCAACACATTTCCTGCCTTGCTGATTTGGCTTCTTGGCTTCTTGCTTCCTGATCCTCGGACCCTCAGCTTCTTGACTCCTTGCTTCTTGACCTTCGGACCCTCGGCTTCTCGACTCCTTGCTTCTCGACCCTCGGACCCTTGATTTCGTGACTCCTTGCTTCTCGACCCTCAGACCCCTGGCTTCTGGACTCTTGTTCCTGCTCCCACCCCGCCATCTTGCCCCTGGTCCTGACGTCCTCAGCCAGGACTTCGATCGCCCGTAGACCGGACCGTGATAACGTTGCACCGTTTTAATTTTGGCTTCAACTCACATCACCTCTAACAGTCCCCAGTGCTGACTGGCACTGATGGATTGGGGTTTATACAATATAGGGAGGGGCATAGGTTAAAGCTTTGGATAACCACATGGCTCCCATCCTACTTTCCCTTCCATGTTGGCATCATACCTATAAATACATCCTAGGCTCTTTTTTGCACAACAAAAGTGTATCTCTAGGTGTCAGCTTGCCCCTTAGGCTGTGTACACACCCCACATGATAAGCATATGCCTTCCCTCAAAGAATCATGGGAACTGTAGTTTTAAAAGGGTGATGGGAATGGTAGCTTTGTTAGGTGTAAACTGCAGTTTCCACAATGCTTTGAGGGAAGTCATGTGCTTCTTATGTGTGGTGCACATGCAGCTGCCACTTCTGCTCTGAAAGGGGAGGAGGCATGCCTTGATGCTCCCCAACACATAAAATATATCCCAAACCGACAGGACCAAAATGGTTTTATCCATCTGTGTGGCAAAGGAATGCCAGATGTTCACCATCAGGAGCTTGGTGCGAGGTACTCTCCCACAGCACAGCAACCTTCCCCCCCCCATGCAACCGAACTCCATCCAGAGTTGGTTTTTATTACCATTAAATCAGCCTTAACCTGCTTCAAGAGAAAGCCCTTTCTACCAAGAACGGCTCATTCCCTCAGTCTTTGGTAAAGTTGTTCAAGGGCAGACTTCTCTTTTTCAAAATTAATTTAATCCAAGTCATTAACTATGGAGCCTGGAGAAGTTTATAGACCTTAAAAATACAAATAACAGAGTGTTCTGTGTCTTTAATTAGTAACACTCCAGATCTGAAATGGTAACCTAAAGGTATAAGGCTCCATACTCCATTACCAATCCCTTGAGCCATTCCCTTCTGTCAGAGGGCCTTTTCCCCTTCAAGTAAGACAAAGGGAACCTGTAGTAATTTCACTCTTCTCATCCTTTTCTGCTCGCCAAACACTTTAAAACAGCTTTGCGGGGAGGAGGCGGGGGGAATCAATGTGTGTGAAATGCAAAGTGTGTTTAAAGGGAAGAGACAGCCACCTTCTGTCACGAGAAAGCTATTCTGCATGCCACAACTAGGATGAAGGAACACAATGGCATAACAAATATAATTAAAACACTCCACACTTTTAGCACCATGTTTCTGCAATGAGGTTCATGAATGCTTCATTCGTGCTGGAAATCTTTTTGAAAATGGCCCAGTAAGACAAATTTCCAGTGCCACATTCTCACCATGATGCCACCATGATGAAGTCATGCCTTCCCCCAAAGGATGCTGGGAGCTGTGGCTGGTTAAGGCTGCTGACAGTTGTTTGGAGACCTCCTAGTCCCCTCAGAGAGCTATGGCTCCCAGAGTTCTCTGCGAGGAGGGATTGATTGTTACACCATCTGGGAACTGTAGCTCTGTGAGGGGAATGGGGGGAGGTCTCCTCACAACTCTCAGCAGCCTTAACAAATTACAGTTCCCAGGATTTGATGGGGGAAGCCATAGCTGTTCAAAGTGTTGTCACAGGGCTTTAAATATATGGTGAGAATATGGCCAAAATGACCATCTGAAGATTGCATATACTATACAGCAGGTTTCCAAGACTTCAGACAGGAGACATTCCCAATCCTACTTGGAGATACTGGGAATTGAACCTGGAACCTTCTCCAGATAAAACATGTGCTCTGTCACTGAGCTACTTCAAGGACTCAGCCTATTCAATCATACCTGCTCCTCCCCTTCTATGTGTGCTCAGCATAACAAGTGAGCGGTCTTACTGATTCTTTTTTATTTTATTCTGTTAAATTAGTTTTTAACAAAGTTTTTTATGCTTCTAAACTAACAGATTAAGGGTAAAGGTACATGTGTTGCCACCACATTCAATTTGTAGTCATTTTCACAGCTATTTTGCATTGACAGAAGAACTTAAAACCTTCACAACAGGCGAACTTCACAAAATCTGAAGCTATGTGCTTCAATACACAACCCCATATCCCAAACGAACACCACAAAAATAAGACTCAGCCGCACCAGATCTTAGATATCTAGGAGCACAAATAACTAGAAACCACAACAAATTATTGCTTCATTTTGATGAAATCTAATATTATTTATGGGACACGGGTGGCGCTGTGGGTTAAACCACAGAGCTTAGGACTTGCCGATCAGAAGGTCGGCGGTTTGAATCCCCGCGAAGGGGTGAGCTCCCGTTGCTCGGTCCCTGCTCCTGCCAACCTAGCAGTTCGAAAGCATCTCAAAGTGCAAGTAGATAAATAGGTACCACTCCGGTGGGAAGGTAAATGGCGTTTCCGTGCGCTGCTCTGGTTCGCCAGAAGCGGCTTAGTCATGCTGGCCACATGACCCGGAAGCTGTCTGCAGACAAACGCTGGCTCCCTCGGCCTATAGAGCAAGATGAGCGTGCAACCCCAGAGTCGGTCATGACTGGACCTAATGGTCAGGGGTCCCTTTACCCTTTTAATATTATTTATGCAATCCCTAGAAATATGGATAGGAAACTAGTTTTTATGGAGTCAGATCCAGTAGCAGCTGGTGGGGCAGCAGGACAAGGACAGGACTGTGTTGCTGCTAGTTGCATAGGCGGTTTTAGGGTAGCACAACTGGTTCCCCAGCACTGAGTGCCAAGTGGTAAGCACTTGGGAGAAGGAGGTGTGAGGGCTCTGACGGGGTCCGAAGGTCCTCCTGCCTCCTTTCCAAAACCAAGTTAGTGCTTGCCCACCTTTGGGAAGGAGGTGGGAAGGCTCTAGGACCCTGCTGCTTCCCAAAGTCTCAATAAACACACAAGACATAACCGGCAGTGCTTTTGAATAAATAAGGTATACTATTCATTGTATCAAATTGTAGATTTCAACGGAAGTTTCATAAAGTTCAATGAAAAAAGCAGAAGACCCAGCAGATCAGTTCATCCTCTAGTCAGTTCATGCATAAGGTTCATACATGTATAAGTGTCTATTCCACCTGTCTGTTCATAGAGTCCAATAATCCACATGAAGGGTTGTTACAGTTCCACAGAATCCTTTCACAGAATCCAAGACAAGGATTTCCAGAATATTAGCCTTATTTCACCATCCTAGGCTTCATCAGTAGAACAGACTCTAGGTAACTAACAACCCTTCATGTGGATTATTGGACTCTATGAACTCTATGATTATTGGACGACAGGTATGGCGCCTCACATTTAGCAGGAGGGAATACCATAGGGTAGGGGCCCCCACTCTAAAGGCCTGATTCAGATTTATAAATCTGAACAGTCCAATGGGACCGAAGTGCACCCACAATCTACCCAGAAAAGAAATGTACTCAAAGCATTCACACACAAAGAAACGTCCAAATTTTCCAGGGAAACTCTTGCTGTGATTATAGAAGTGTTTTTGGAACAATATTTCTAAGTCCTGCTCCTGTATGTGTTTATTTTCAATCCTGGCAAAACTTTTCCAAAATATTTGTCATTAACTGCCAATTAAATTTTCCTTCTAAATTAGCCTTGTGATCCTTTCCCTGCTTTGAAATCAATGTGACTTTAAACACTAGTCCATTTATTAAGGGTTTTTTTATTAGGTTTTTCATTATGCATGCTTGTAAAGATCTTAATAGAGATGTTAAATAACGAAATTTTGCAGGTTTCTAAAATCTCCATAAATCTCCATAAATTGTCTCTTTATGAGAAACCTGCTTTCATTGTGTCTGACTTTTCTTTATTCACATGCAACAAAAAATGTTAATATACTTTAATTACGCTAATATGATTTATCTCTTCACTCATTATACAAGTTAATTTTGTTCTAAAGGAGTTCTGTTTTCAAATTCTCTCCAGCAATGGAGAATTAAAGTAATTATGGTTTAGCACAGGAAATTAGTCATAAAGGTCTATGATTTCTAAAATAAATTGAAGTTTTCACAGGGCAGATTAGGCCATATGCCTTACGGAGACAAGGATTAGACCAAGGCAGTTGCTTAACTTTGCAGTCTTATATGTCCATTGGAACTCAATAGTTTTAGCACGGAAATCTAAAGTAATGGCATACTTTGGCAAGGAGGCGAAACCACAAAGTGTTTGGGTCCAGTGTTGAATTCACACACTTACTTGGACTGAAATAACAGGCAGGTTTGAGTCCTGGGATATTCCACACATTTTATTTATTTAGAAACAAATATATAAACCTCCCCTTAAATAAAATATCAGTGTGGAATGCAAAAAGTACAATAAAACATAAAAAGCCATCAAAACAAAATAATCATAAAAAACACTGAAAAGGTTTAAACATCTGTATAGGCCAGTCAGCATAAAAAGGCCTTCAAGAAACTAATAATAATAATAATAATAATAATAATAATAATAATAATCTGACCCTTACCCTAATATCCCAAGGTGGGTTACAGCAATTAAAACACAATTTATAAACAGTTTAAGACAACTTGCATTCACAGAAATAAGGTTGGTCCTAGAAACCTACAGTTCAAGTTTCAAAGCCCATGGTAAAGGGGTGTCATTATTAGTGAGGATGTCTGCTGAATCTCATGTACATGTACCAGTTGAATAGTCTGCACTTAATAAATATATATGTAGTACATGTGTTCCATATCCCTGGAGTCCTAATCATGACACATGGGGTGGAGGGCACAGATGGGGACCATACCTCCTGGTCCCAGCCCAGGCATTATGTGCTTGGCTGGCTCCACCCCTCTGAGCTCTGGGCACCTATCCACATGTAAACTCTTCCATGCAGTCCGAATGCCGAATCACACAATTCTCCTGATCTCAGGTACAGTTGGGTCCCCCTCCATGTCTTTGCCAAATGTGCCGAGAAAGCCCTTTCACAGGTTGTCACCAACTGCAGCCTAATCTGTGCTATTTGCGGTGATAAAACATTAATGGAGGTAAAGACTGTTAGGATTCCTGCTCCGTGTTTGCAGTCATGAGTTTGTTGTCTATCACATGATGGTGTATGTTTTCATTCCACAGTATGGGAAGTGACGGAGACAGGATGTTTCGGTATTACTGTGTTCCATGAAGTGGGACTATTGTCCTTTGTTCTTTCTCTCTTAGCTCCTCTTTCTCATCAGACAGCAAAGTCAGAATGCTCCAAGTGTATTACATGAAATAAAGTAGATTAGCCAAAATGCTGAGCTATTGAGTCTGTTACGCAAACTGCCAATACTCTGCCGATCCCTAAGTGTGCTGATGCTTCTTGGTATCAGTCGCTGTGATGAACGGGATAAAGAAAACTTTTGAAGCTCCTGAACGAACAACCAGGAGGGAGAGAAAATGCCAGTCGGGCATGTGTCTCTGCCAGGGTCCTACACAAGAGTAGGACGATCCTAACAAAGACTACCAATAGCTGCTCGCTGCGATGGCTATACAGTGGTACCTTGGTTCTCAAACTTCCTTTCTGGAAGTCTGTTCCAAAACCAAAGCGTTCCAAAACCAAGGTGTGTTTTCCCATAGAAAGTAATGCAAACCAGATTAATCCATTCCAGACTTTTAAAAACAACCGCTTGAACAGCAATTTAACATGGATTTTACTATCTTACGAGACCATTGATCCATAAAATGAAAGCAATAAACAATGTACTGTACTATAAAATAAATAGAACAGTATTGTAGATGATAAAAATTAAAATTAAAAAAATTCTTACCTGCACTGATGATAGTCCTAGTTTGGATGGGGGGCTTTTATCCATTTCCTCAGTCACACAATCAATCAATCAATCAATCAATCAATCAATAGCTGCACTGGGATCCACAGAGTCACAAAAACAAATTAACTGAAAAAGCCTGAAAATGAAAAAAACAAAAAAAATAGCTGTCAGGGGTTCAGGGACAGAGGCACAGGGTAGGCAGGAGATGGAGAGCGATGGGGATGAGTCCCAGGACAGCGAGGAAGAGGATGACAATGACTCTAGAGATTCCATGAGTCTTTCCAGCGAATCAGAGGATTCCCAGAAGGGGGCGTCGGTGGTCAAGGCCAGGAGAGCCCCAGGGGGGACGTGTCAGGAGCAGGGGGCCAGCGGGGGATCCCAAAGTGGCAGCTGGGCGTCAGGACCAGCCTCCCCGCCAGAGTGCAGCGAAGGGGGTGGAGGTTCCAGTGTATCAGGGGAGGCGGCTCCGGCAGTAGAGAAAGGAGGGAGGTCGGAGCAAGCCACCCTCCCGGAAGGGGAGGGGAGTAGTGAAGGGAGTAGCGTAGCTGTCAAAAGGAAAGTTAGGGGATGGGCGCACGCGCCAAGTTCAAATGTAGAGGCGCGCGGAAGTACAGGGAGCCCGGAGGAGGGGCCAGGTCCCAAAGCCCGCAGGAGGGGGCAAGAGCAGTCTGATTCCGCGTCGGAGGAATCCAGGAGGGGCGAAACCCCAGCGGGCAGAAAGACCCTGCGGAAAAGGAAAGAGAGAAAGAGGTGGAGCAGCGCAAGCCTCTTAAACTGGTGCAGGGGAGGGACGGATTCAGAAGGGACTTCAGCGGTCTAAGCCTAACAGACGTAGGGCTGCGCGCCTCGGGTCTGAAGCAAACAATGAACTGCAATAAACACTTTTGTATATAAGAAAAGAAAGGCGTTGGTCTTTTGTGAGCTGAGACTTGAGGCAGCCCTGACAGTAAGTCCCTTCTCTCAAAACTGCAAAAAAATTTTTTTTGCAAAGCTCACGAAGTTTGGCAGACATGACTACTGAGGAGCAGATAACGACCCTGCAAAACGCAGTCGCTGAACTCTCCGTTGCAGTACGGGTCTCTCAGAAGACAGTTGCCGAAGCAGAAGCGCGATGCCAGGATCTGCAAGCCAGGTGGGATCAGGCGTGCAAAGAGGGGTTCCCGGGGTCCAGATCAGAGGGAATCGGTCTCGGACGGAGGGGGGGCAATTTAGTAGCCCACTTCGATGGGAACCTGAAGCATTATCCCAATTTCAGAGCAGACGTCCTATACGCGCTGCATTTGCTTCGAAAAGACTTCAAAGATGAGGAGGAGAAAGTAGGCTTTATTGTGTCCCATTTGCATGGGGAAGCTAGAACCTGGTTACGCAATTTGTGGCGCGAAGATGGTCTTGCCCGCAGGGACTCTGACGAATTTATCAAAGCCATGGACGCTTGCTTCCAATCTACCGTTGACGTTGATGTGGCGCGCCAGGAGATGCATGGATTGCGGCAGGGCAAGGCTACAGTGCGTCAGTACCATTCTCGCTTTTTTGCATTGCTGAATGTGCTGGGCTGGGAAAAGGACTCCCTGGCAGTAAGAGACTTGTTCTGGGAGGGGCTTCATGGCTCAGTAAAAGATGAGCTGGCTAGGGGAGACAGACCTCAAACCCTAGCAGACGTCGTGCAGAGGGCACTCACGATAGGGGTGCGCCATGAAGAACGCCCTTGGCACAGTGAGGAGGGGCGTCACGTCCGCCCACCAGCTAGAGCGCCTCCTTTTCTTCTTCCCAGGGACCTGGGACGTACAAATCCCTCGCCTATGCTGAAGGGAGGGGAGGAACCAATGGATCTGGGTCGTGCAAAGGCTCAGCCAGCTGCCGGAGCCTCAGCGTCCGGAGCAGTCAAGGCGAAGCCTCCTAGAGGGACCAGGAAGTGTTACATCTGTGACAGTGCACAGCACATGGCTAAAGAGTGTCCCCAGAGGCTCCAGAAGCACACTGCAGCCTTAGCAACGGTAACAGGGGAAGCGTTCCAAGGAGAACAGTTTCAGGGAAACGAGAATGCCTGGCTGGAAGCAGAGATGCTGGGGCTCCGCCAGGCAAGTCAGTGAAGCAGTCCCCAGCGCTTTTGCAGCCTACAGACCCCTTACCACCCAAGCCAGTGGTGCAGCTCACTGCTACTCTCCAGCTACCTAATGGACTCACCCTGGAAGTCCCCATTACGATTGACTCAGGGAGCAACGCAGACTTCGTGGGGATGCAGTTCATCAAGCAGCATCGCATAGCGCTACTACCAGCCACGCTGCCTCTGAACGTCGTCACGGTAGATGGCAGAAAGTTGCTGGGTGGGCAAGTGGTACAACAGATGCCACCCATGCTGCTGAAAATTGGGAATCATCGCGAGGTCATCAGTTTCAATGTCACCCAACTGTCAGACACGCCTATAGTGTTAGGCATGAGTTGGCTGGATAGACACAGCCCATCATTAGCGTGGTACCAGCGGCAGCTCACCTTTGGCTCGTCCTACTGCGCACAACATTGCATCCAGACCGGCCAGGAGGAGGAGGGCCAGGAGGAAGGGCAACAGTTGCATCTAGGCATGGTGCAGGCAGTGCCCCACAAGTACAAGGGGTTTTTGGAGGTCTTCTGCGAAAAGGAAGCTGACCAATTACCACCCCACCGGCCCTACGACTGTGCAATTGACCTCTTACCAGGGGCGACGCTGCCGACTGCGAAACTGTATTCCATGTCTGAAGATGAGATGCCGGAACTCCGGGAGTTCATAGATCACAATTTGAAGCGGGGATTCATCCGAGAATCCAAGGCCGTGGGGGGCAGTCCTGTGTTTTTCGTGAAGAAGAAGGACACGCCCCAAAAAAGGCTCATTGTGGACTATAGGGCCATCAACTCGATGACAAAGCCCAAGGCCTTCCCCATGCCCAAGATTGACGACCTGCTCGCGACGGTGAGGAAGGGGAGGATCTTCACCAAGTTGGATCTACGCGGAGCATACAATCTAATACGCATGAGGGAAGGTGACGAGTGGAAGACGGCCATGTTCACGCCGCTGGGCACCTATGAATACAGAGTTATGCCGTTTGGTCTCCAAAATGGCTCCCACTGTTTCCAAGCATTCATGCACCACGTGCTAGCAGGACTCCTCTACAAGAAGTGCGTATGCTTCCTCGACGACATTCTGATCTTCTCAGAATCGCAGGAGACTCACGAGAGAGACGTAAAGGAGGTCCTGCAGAGGCTACGGGAGCACAGGCTCTACGCCAAACTGGAGAAGTGCCAGTTCGACGTGACGGAGGTGGATTTCCTGGGCTACCGGCTGTCCGACAAGGGACTAGCCATGGACAGCGCCAAAGTCCGCGCGGTGTTGGACTGGAATAGCCCGCGCAATCGGAAGGAGGTCCAGAGGTTCATCGGTTTCGCCAACTTTTACCGCAAGTTCATCAGGGGTTTCGCGAAAGAGACGGCAGCTATCACGGACACCCTCAGTTCCAAGAAGAAAAAGTTCACCTGGACGGACCAGGCGGAGCAGTCCTTCAGGAGACTTAAGGGTCTCTTCGCGTCCGAAGACCAGCTGCTACACGTGAATCCCGGCAGGCCCATGCGGGTTGAGACTGACGCATCTGACAGAGCAGTGGGGGCCGTCCTCTTGCAGGAAGATCCGCAAGGGAACTGGAGGCCCTGCGCTTTCTATTCCCGGAAGCTCAGCAAGTCGGAACAGAACTACACCATCTGGGACAGGGAGTTGTTGGCCATCCACGCGGCTTTCAAGGCGTGGCGGCACTTCCTTATCGGAGCCAAGCACACCGTGCAGGTCCGCACGGACCACAATTACCTAGAGTATTGGCGCACGGCGAAGCTCCAGAGCCAGAGGCACATGAGATGGGCGGAGTTCTTTGCGGATTTCGATTTCCGGATAGAGTATATCCCGGGAGACAACAACGTCATAGCGGATGCACTCTCCAGGAAACCGCAGTACCTCGAGGAAGCGGCACCAGTGGCAGCCAGGCACATTTTCGCACCGCAAGCGTGGGCGTGCGCTTCCGCCGCCGTGGACCTGGACGCGGTACGACGCGCGCTACAGACGGATCCGTTCGCACAATCCAAGATGGAGGAGGTGCGAAGAGGGACGGCAAAGGACGGCGACTTCCAGATACGCGACGGCCTGCTGACCCGCAAAGGTGCTCTCTTTTTTTTTTTTTGGCAAGTAAATTTTTATTCAGAATTTGTACAAAAAAAAAGAAAAAGAAAAAAAGAACTAACAAATACAAAAATAAACATTTTAACATAAATTATTCATCCTATTTTCATACTCTACAAAAAGGAAACATACAATCATACAAAAAATAATAATATAACCATTAGGCTCTCCTTAGCCTTTGACTTCCCTTCACCCTTTTGGTAAGTATCAAATAAATCTCGGATTGCGTAATTAGTTTATTAAAGTTTATAGTTATTAGCTGATAAAGTTTTTCTAATACCGCCAGTTCCTCCTATATATCCGTTCCAATATAATTCCAAAATTTACTCCAATTTTTTTGAAATTTCTGGTCGTCTTGGTCTCGTATTCTGCCTGTTAATCTATCTAGCTCGGCATAGTTGATCATTTTGACCTGCCAGTCACTTATGTTAGGAATAGTTTCTATTTTCCAGTTTTGTGCCAGCATAATTCTTGCGGCTGTGGTGGCATAGAGAAATATTTTTTTATCTTCATTTTTTATTTCCTTACCCATTATTCCCAGCAAAAAGGCCTCAGGTCTCTTGGGAAAAGTATATTTAAAAACTTTTTTAAGTTCATTATAAATTGCTTCCCAAAAAACCTTCACCTTGTTGCATTGCCACCACATATGGTAGAGGTCTCCCTCCACTTCACCACATTTCCAGCATGTCTTATTTTCTGATCTATAGATTTTAGCCAATTTTGCCGGCGTAAGATACCATCTATAGAGCATTTTCCAAACATTTTCTCTCAAACTCGTACAGGCCGTAAATTTAATATCTCTATTCCACAATTTCAACCACTTTCCAAACTCGATGTTATAACCGAAGTCAATTGCCCATTTAATCATTGCCTCTTTGACTTCCTCGTCTTTTGTATGCCATTCCAGTAATATGTCGTATAATTTAGACAATGTTTTGTTTTTGCCTTCTATTATTTCTATATTGAATTTTGATTTCTTGTCCTCAAAGCCCATTTTTCTTTTATCTTGTTTTAACATATCATTCACCTGATGATATTGTAGCCAACCGGTGAATTGATCCTTTATTTCCTCATACGGTTTAAGTTTAAGCCCTTGTTCTGATTTTCTTACCAAATCTTCGTAGGTGGCTGTCTTCCCTTCCATGTTGTTTTTTTTTATTGTTAAGACCTCTACTGGTGAAATCCACCATGGTGTTTTTCTTTCGAGAAGGTTCTTATTTCTTTCCCAGACCTGATATATTGGTCCCCTGAAAATATGGTTTAAGAAAGCCCTATGGACTTTCACCTTCTCGTACCAGAGATATGCGTGCCACCCATACCGATTATTGAAACCTTCTAAATCTAGTAGGTCTCTGTTCTCCAATTTTATCCAATCTTTTAGCCAAAGTAGGCACGCTGCTTCATAATATAGGCTCAGATCTGGGAAAGCAAAACCTCCTCTTTCCTTTTTATCAGTTAGTATTTTCAGTTTAATCCTTGGTCTTTTCCCCTGCCAGATGAATTTCATCAGGGTTCTCTGCCATTCTTTACATTGTTTTAAACCTTTAATAACTGGAAGAGTTTGAAATAAAAACAACATCCTCGGCAAAACGTTCATTTTAACCACTGCTATCTTCCCTAAAAAGGAAAATTTCATCCTCCCCCATATTTCCAGATCTTTCTTTATTTTTTTCCATGTAACTTCGTAATTATCTTTATATAGGTTTATGTTTTTTGCCGTGATCCACACTCCCAAATATTTCACTTTTTTCACCACCATGATTTCCACTTTTTGTTCTAGATCTTTCGTTTCTTCCTTAGTTAGATTTTTAACCAGCATTTTAGTTTTATTCTTGTTTACCTTAAAACCTGCCACCTCTCCAAATTCCTCAATTTTTTGTAATGCTTCTTTTACACTATCTTGTGGATCTTCCAAAGTCAGAACAATATCGTCGGCAAAGGCTTTAATTTTGAATTCCTTCTTTCCTACTCTAATTCCTTTCACTTCTGTTGCTTCCCTCAGTCTCTTATTAAGTACTTCCAAAATTACAATAAATAATAAGGGGGACAGGGGGCAACCTTGTCTGGTCCCTTTATAAATGTTAAAATATTCTGTTGTATTATTATTTATCACCAGCTTTGCTTTCTGTTCTTTGTATATTGCTTCTATGCCTCTTCTAAATTTTTCGCCAATTCCCATCCTTTCCAAAACCTTCTTTAGGAAGTTCCAGGAAACATTGTCAAATGCCTTTTCGGCGTCTATGAAAACCAGTGCGGCTTTTCTGTCTATTTTCATGTCCAGGTATTCAATAATGTCAATCAAATTCCTTACATTATCCCGTAATTGTCTCCCTGGGAGAAATCCTGTTTGATCACCATGAATTTTATTAATCAAGACCTTCTTTAATCTTTCCGCCATTATGTCTGCAAATAGCTTATAATCATTATTTAATAATGAGATTGGCCTATAGTTCTTTACTTCCATAGTGTCCACCTCTTTTTTAGGGATCAATGTAACATAGGCTTCCTTCCAGGTATTAGGTATCTTTCCTTCTCTCAATATATTGTTCATAACCTCTCCCAGCACTGGTGATATTTGGTTAATTAATATTTTATAATATTTGGCCGGAAGGCCGTCCGGTCCCGGCGCCTTCTCAGCTTTCATCTTTTTAATAGCCTTTTTTATCTCTTCCTGTGTTATTTTCTCCTCTAGTGCTGCTCTTTCATCTTCTACAATTTGTTCCAGATGGTGTTTTTGCAGAAATTGATCTATTTCTTGTTCTGTTTCCTCTCCTCTTTTGTACAAATCCTTATAATATCTTTGGAATATTCTTTTTATTTCTTTTGGTTCTTCCATAATCATATCTCCTTCTTTTATTTTACTGATCGTACTCAACTTCTTCCTTTCTCTCAACTGCCACGCTAGATATTTCCCTATCTTATTTGCGGACTCAAAGTTCTTTTGATTCATCCTCTTAATTTTCCACTCTATCTCTTGGTTAATTATTGTAGCAAATTTAGCTTGTAGTATTTTTAAGTTCTGTTTTAAACTTTCTTCACTAGGGTTAACAGTTAATTTTCTTTCATTTTCCATAATCTGTGTTAAAATCTGCTCTTTCTTTTTTTCTTTTTCTTTTCTTAATTGGGTATTTTTCTGAATCAAAAAACCCCTCATGACCGCTTTTCCTGCGTCCCACACCGTCTCTATGGAAGTTTCTCCATTTAAATTCCACCTAAAGTATTCTTCAATTGTTTCTATAGCCTTATTTACTATCCTTTGATCATTAAATAAATATTCATTCATTCTCCATCTGGCTGTTTTAACCTCTCTACCTTTTAACTCCATGGAAACCGCACTATGATCAGATAAAGTTCGGGGCCAAATTTCAGACTTAATTAAGTTCTGTACCAATTCCCTCGAGACCCAAATACTGTCTATCCTCCCCCAGCTCTGATTCGGATTTGAAAAAAAAGTGAATTGTTTTGCAGTAGGGTTTTTAAACCTCCAGACATCCGTCAAT
Source organism: Podarcis pityusensis (assembly GCF_964106645.2). NCBI lineage: Eukaryota > Metazoa > Chordata > Lepidosauria > Squamata > Lacertidae > Podarcis > Podarcis pityusensis. The sequence goes on along the minus strand of NC_138037.1, from coordinate 15,859,998 downwards.
CCCAAATTATTTACCATGTCGAAGAAAGATCGTGGTAGTTTACCTTCTTTCCCATCTTGTCTTTTTGTTAATCTATCCATATTCGGCGTCACCACCCCATTAAAATCTCCCATCAATATCATTTTCTGGTCCATCCATTCCATTAGTATATTATCTAATTCCAAAAAGAAAGCTGATTTTTTCTCATTCGGGGCGTATATTCCAACCACAACTATTTTTTCTCCATGAAACACCATCTGTACCACCACTATTCTCCCATGTTCATCTTTGTACAGTAATTGCGGGTCATATTTTTCCTTTATATAAATTACTACCCCTCTTTTCTTAACCTTGTCGGAGGTCACAAAGTCCAGTCCCAATCTCTTATTACTTAATACTCTCTTGTGTTTTCCTATAACATGCGTTTCTTGAAGACAAATTAAATCCCAATTCTTTTTCAACAATACATGTGCAATCTGGTTCCTCTTATTTTTATTATTCAAACCTTTTACATTCCAGGTTATTGTTTTTAAAGCCATCTATTAAACTATTCTAGCTAATTTAACTAGATTAAATAGGGACTACTGTTCCTTGCTTTCCTCCTCTTGTTCTTCTCCTTCTCCTGTTAAGCTCGCCTCTTTTTCTTCTTCTTCACTCCCTTCACCCTCCTCGTCTCTCTGTCGTTCCTCCCTTTCCACCTCCCCTTCAACTTTTCCCAGGTCCTTCTCGTATCTCCTCGCAAATTTTTGGAGTTCAATACTGGTGCTTAATTTAAACCTTTTTTCCTTAAAGTAGAATGAAACGCCTTCGGGAAACTCCCATCTATACAATATCCCATTCTTCTTCAATTGGTTTGTTAATTTTTTGTATGGCTCTCTCCTTCGAAGAAATCTCGAAGGAATTTCTCTAAAGATAATAATTGGGCTTCCTCCAATATATAACCTTTTTATGTGGTTCTGTTGCAGTATTTCATTTCTTATTTCCAAAGTGTTGAACATGACAATTACCTCACCTGGCAACTTTTTCTTTCTGGCTCTGTCTAATTTTGGTCTTATTCGAAAAACATTTACTAAATGACAGTTTATCTCCTCCTCGCTCTTATTTAACCAAGTTGCCAGCTCTTTTATCATTTTAGATCTAATATTCTCATTTGGGGTCTCTGGTACACCCCTCAGTTTTAGGTTGGTTTGATTTTGTCTCATTTGCGTCATAGCCATATTGTCCAACAACTCTTCCTGCACTCTTTCTATCTCTTTAACTTCTACTCTAATTCTATCCACCTCCTTCTTACTAGTTTTCGTATCTTTTTGCACCTTTTTCATTGAATCTTCCAAAACCTTAGTTCTTACTGATAAAGGTGCTCTCTACGTGCCGGGAGACGATCTCCGCGCGAAGGTTTTACAGCAGTTACACGACGCACCCAGCGCGGGTCACTTCGGCAAAGAAAAGACGGCGGACTTAGTAGCCAGAGACTTTTGGTGGCCCCAGATGCGGGGAGAGGTCGCGGATTACGTCGCCAGGTGTGACACTTGTCAGAGGTCCAAGCCAGTGCACAAGAAGCCAGCGGGATTGCTGGAACCGCTGGAGACGCCACTACAGCCGTGGGAAAGGGTGGCGCTGGACTTTGTTACTGATCTGCCCAGTTCGCGGGGCAAGACGGCGGTGCTTGTGGTTGTAGACCTGTTCACCAAGATGGCGCACTTCATTCCTTGCGCGAAGGTGGCAACAGCGGAACAGACCGCCAAGCTGTTCATAGACCACGTGTTCCGGGTGCACGGCTTACCGCGGTCCATCCTGTCCGACCGGGGTCGCCAATTCATTTCCAGTTTCTGGCAGAAGCTCCTGGGCATCCTGAATGTCAAGATCAACTTAGCGTCGGCGAGACACCCGCAAACCAACGGCCAAGCGGAGAGGGTCAACGCCATCATGCAGCAGTACCTGCGATGTTACGCCAATCAAAAGCCTGCAACTTGGGTGGACTACTTACCGATGGCCGAGTTTGCCTACAACAACACGAAGCACGTGTCAACGGGGGTGACACCGTTCTTCGCCAACAATGGGCGACATCCCAGAACCTTCCCGGCGTTGGAGACAACGACGCAGGGGGAGTCGCAGGGAGCTGAGCATTTAGCAGCAGAATTGCAGGAGGTCCACGAGGAGCTACGACGGCACTTGGAACTAGCTAAACACGCCTACAAAGTGCAGGCAGACAGGCACAGGAGGGCAGGAGAAGACATCCAGGTGGGGGACTGGGTATGGTTAGCAGCCCAGGCGGTGCCGGCCAAGTCGTTAGCTAAGAAGAAGCTAGGACACAAACAGCTAGGGCCATACCAAGTCGAGGGCAGGATCAATCCCGTAGCTTTTCGGTTGACCCTCCCAGAAGGTTCCCGAATGCACCCGGTCTTTCATAGGTCGGTGCTTACACCCTACAAGGCCCCACACAGATTTCAGGAGCCAGGGACGGCACCAGGCCCACGTAGAGAGTCACCGGGGGGGGAAGTCACCGAGGACCCCGACACTCAACGAGGTCACGGAAATTCTGGACTCGAGATGGGGGGAGGAGGGAGTGGAATACCTCCTCGCCAGGGAAGGTACCCCGGCCAGCGCCAACAGTTGGGTGCCAGATTATGCTCTGGAGGAACCTCTTCTTAAAGACGAGTTCCATGCACTCTTCCCACACAGGCCCATGCCAGAGGAGTATTTTGACGACTGGCTTTTTACGCCCACACTTTCAGGCAGCACCTTCCGGGGGTTCTCCTCCGCAGAGGAGACCACACCGGAATCGAGCCCTCCAAGGGGATCGTGCTCGGGGGTGGACACGGACCGCTCTTATTGGTGGGATGATCAACCAGAAGTGGGGTGGCGAAGGGGGCCTTGGCAAGCAGCATCGCCTGAAGTAACAGGGGGAGGGAAGGGTTTGGATGTGTTGGGGGAGGACCCCGGTTTTGAGCACGCATACACTGAACTGGAAGCAGAGGAGATCGACGTCGATGAACTGTATCCAGCATCTACCCCCGCTACAACGGAGCTCCCGGAACCTGCGCCCGAGCAGCGGGAGGGGGGAAGGGGGGGCTTCGAGGGGGGATGGATGTCAGGGGTTCAGGGACAGAGGCACAGGGTAGGCAGGAGATGGAGAGCGATGGGGATGAGTCCCAGGACAGCGAGGAAGAGGATGACAATGACTCAAGAGATTCCATGAGTCTTTCCAGCGAATCAGAGGATTCCCAGAAGGGGGCGCCGGTGGTCAAGGCCAGGGGAGCCCCAGGGGGGACGTGTCAGGAGCAGGGGGCCAGCGGGGGATCCCAAAGTGGCAGCTGGGCGTCAGGACCAGCCTCCCCGCCAGAGTGCAGCGAAGGGGGTGGAGGTTCCAGTGTATCAGGGGAGGCGGCTCCGGCAGTAGAGAAAGGAGGGAGGTCGGAGCAAGCCACCCTCCCGGAAGGGGAGGGGAGTAGTGAAGGGAGTAGCGTAGCTGTCAAAAGGAAAGTTAGGGGATGGGCGCACGCGCCAAGTTCAAATGTAGAGGCGCGCGGAAGTACAGGGAGCCCGGAGGAGGGGCCAGGTCCCAAAGCCTGCAGGAGGGGGCAAGAGCAGTCTGATTCCGCGTCGGAGGAATCCAGGAGGGGCGAAACCCCAGCGGGCAGAAAGACCCTGCGGAAAAGGAAAGAGAGAAAGAGGTGGAGCAGCGCAAGCCTCTTAAACTGGTGCAGGGGAGGGACGGATTCAGAAGGGACTTCAGCGGTCTAAGCCTAACAGACGTAGGGCTGCGCGCCTCGGGTCTGAAGCAAACAATGAACTGCAATAAACACTTTTGTATATAAGAAAAGAAAGGCGTTGGTCTTTTGTGAGCTGAGACTTGAGGCAGCCCTGACAATAGCAAAAACAAAAGCACCAAATATAAGCTCCAAATATCACCTCAGAACACTGCTATCGGAAACGGGAGGCTTGAATTACAATGGGGGGACGCAAATTAACAGTGCAACAGGAAACACAGGGGAACTCAAAATGGAGCATGTTTGGCTTCCAAAATTTCGAAAACACGAACACCTACTTCCAGTTTTGAAGCGTTTGGGTTCCAAGTTGTTCGTGATCTAAGCTGTTCGAAAACTGAGGTACCACTATATCTAAAGCAGTGTTGCGCCAGTTTCAACAGCCATGGTTTCCTCCAAAGAATCCTCAGAACCATTTGTGCAGTAATTGGATGAAATAAACTTAAGGAAAATGGGGGGGGGGGGGTGAGAGAAGCCTATACTGAGTTTCATTCATCCTCACTAAGCTGTAATTGGCTGGAATTTCAGCTGAAGTCGTCTTTTATTTGGGGAAGGGTGTTCCCACAATCATTCTTCATTCATTCCTGGGGAACAGGAAGGTTAGGAAACTGGGATCCTGCCTCAGTTAAAGCAATGCCTGTTTCTGGTACTCCATAATATCACAATTAGATTATTTTTTGCACATTCACCGTATTTTCTGCTCCCACTGAATGAAAATGACACCACCATGTATTTTCTTGTCTGCAGATTATGCATCTTCTTTGATCCTAGGAAGGAAAACAGCAACTAGCCTGATTGATTGTAAATAAATAAATAGGATGTGCTGTCTTTGAAAATACCTATATTTAAAGGAAACCACATTAACCACAGGTGGTATTTTAAGATTGCAGGGATGTGTATTCCACTGGCTGATTGCCTTATGGGGATATTAATTCCTCCACCCCCCTTTACAAATGGCTTGCTTGTTGATGGACAACATATTCGCCTGCATGTTTGGGTGCTGAAATCTAGGTTATTGTTACCGCCTGCCTGTTTTCTACCCATAATGAGAAATAAGACATTGAATGGAAGCAAACATGACAGAACAGTAATATACACAAACAAATGGTTTCAAGGTTGGCAGGCATCATTTGGGCTTCAATCCTAACCGTGTCTACTCAGAAATTAGTCTTATTGAATTCAGGTAAGCAGGGTTAGGACTGCAGGCTTAGGCTACTTTCTCCTCCACCTCTTCAGAGACAGAGAGATAAAAGGTGCAAACTCTTTGACAGAAAACATCAGGGTGGCTTCAGAAGTATGGTGGTACCTTAGTTCTCAAACGCCTTGGTACTCAAACAACTTGGAACCCAAACACTGCAAACCCGGAAGTAAGTGTTCCGGTTTGCGAACTTTTTTCGGAAGCCGAACGTGCTCCGTTTTGAGTGTCACGCTTCTGTTTTGAGAGCCAAACTTCCGTTTTGAGTGCTACACTGAGGTCTGTCTGTTTTTGCTATTTATTTTGCGTTTTTGTTTTTGTGGCTTTTTTGTTTTGTTTTTGTGACTGTGTGGAACCCAGTTCAGCTACTGATTGATTGATTGATTGATTGATTGATTGTGTGACTGCAGTACATTGTTTATCGCTTTCATTTTATGGATCAATGATCTTGTTAGATAGTAAAATTCATGTTAAATTGCTGTTTTAGGGGTTGTTTTTAAAAGTCTGGAATGGATTAATCCACTTTGCATTACTTTCTATGGGGCAGCGTGCCTTGGTTTTGGAACGCTTTGGTTTTGGAACAGACTTCCGGAATGGATTAAGTTTGAGAACCAAGGTACCACTGTAAGAAGAAGCCCCACCAAATGGACATGCAAGTGTCTTGCACATCTACTGCACACTGAGCTAGTTTCTCCCTTGTACAAGAAGCAGAAAGAGCAATCGTCCACCTGCCTTCCCCATAGCAGTGATTCTCAAAACCTTGGCAGTCTGGAACAGAAGCAAGTAACCACTTTAATTTTAAAAGCGCCATGGCTATTTCTGATCTCCAGGTCCAGAGGCACTATTTTCCAAATGCCAGCAGCTGGGAGCAGGAGAGGACTGTTACCTTTATGCCTTGCTCGTGGGCTTCCCTTCAGCTGCCCTCAGATGTAGTGGGTCAAGGAGAGGGCATTCTCTGTCATGGCCCCCAAGTTGTGGAAAATCCCTCCCTACAAAGGTGTGTCTGGCACTTTCACTGTTGGATCACCAACCTGCAGTCACAGCACCACTGCCCACTCATGAGAGGAGAGTTTCCAGCTACTCCACCCATTGCCCTTGGGAAACTGCTGCAAGGGAGAGACTGTAACATCATTGGAGGGGGTTTCTAGGACTAACATAAAACTGTGAAGCTCCCTTATAATTTTTGCTGTTGCTTAAATAATATTGTTATATTTATAGTACTAAAATGTGTATTTCTTTGTATGTTGTTATATTTGCTATTGTTTTGCTGTGTTATAAGAAAGCTGTTACTATGTTAAAATTGTTTTTGCAGTGTTTATTTGAAACATATTTCTGCTTTTGTATTGTAAGCTGCTTTGAGGATGATTTTGTTTTTTCTTTAAAAGCAGTATACAAATAAAATGAATGAATGAATGAACGTTCATGTTCTGCAGCGTGGTGACTATTTCATAGTTATCCCAGGGTGGTGATTATGAGGTTGTCCCATATTTTTCTTACAACAATGAGATTGGTTAAGCTGAGAAAGAAAGTGACATGTCCATGATGAAGTATGAACTGAGGTAAAAGGTAAAGGTAAAGGACCCCTGGACGGTTAAGTCCAGTCAAAGGCAACTATCGGGTTGCAGCGCTCATCTTGCTTTCAGGCCAAGGGAGCCGGCGTTTTTCCACAGACAGCTTTCCGGGTCATGTGACCAGCATGACTAAATTGCTTCTGGTGCAACAGAACACTGTGACAGAAACCAGAGCGCATGGAAACACTATTTACCTTCCCACTGGAGCGGTACCTATTTATCTACTTGCACTGGTGTGCTTTTGAACTGCTAGGTTGTCAGGGACAGAGCAATGGGAGCTCACCCCATCACGGGGATTCGAACCGGCAACCTTCTGATCAGCAAGCTCAAGAGGCTCAGTGGTTTAGATCACAGCGCCACCCACATCCCTATGAACTCAGGTATCCCAGGATCAAGCCCAAGTTGAACTGTCCAACACACAAGCTGTTATATCACAGTAGCTCTTCTCTTCATTATAAAAGAGCAACTGCTAAAAGGTGCTAACAAAATGCACATGCACCACTGGCTTATTGATTTATTTAATGTCTGGACTCTATGAGTTTCTTCTTTCCATGTTTCACTGCCCTAGGTGTTATGCCGAGTCACGTGGCTTGGAAACACCATCTGGGAAGTGACAGATAATAAATGTTACACTGGCCAGTGCTTCCAAATAACAATGTTGTTAAAAGTTCACCATTGTGTTAGAAATGACAAAATGCAGGATTCATTTATTCCCCCCCTTTAAGCCTTTTTTATGAGCCTTTAGTCAAAGCATTCCATATATTATAGAGTATATTATCACAAATAAAATAGGTTGAAACACTGTCAGCAACCGGGAACTAAGAACACAGAGCTTTCCCCCCTCTCTCCCCCCAGGGCTGTGTTTTCATTTTAAAGTTAGGGATATCAGTAGGGATGTGGCAGCAGCAAGAGTGGAAAATCTGTGGCCCTCCAGATTGTGCTATACTCCAACTCCCATTAGACCCAGCCAACATGGGGATTGGTCTGGGATAATGAGAACTGCTGTCCCCCAGCATCTAGAGAGTCACAGGTGCCCCATTAAAACAACAGTGTCCTGCTTCCTCAGCATGAGAGCAGTGTCCATACCAGTACCAGCAAAGAAAATAGGTGCTGATGCTATTCTAAAGGATTAAGGCAACCGGGGCAGTAAAGCACAGTCAGCCTTGACTTCAATAGTATTCTTAGGCGTTCCACTTTAGAGGAAGCATAGCTCACTGGCTGAGCACATGCTTTGCTTGGAAAAGGTCTCAGGCTCAATCCTGTTAGAATTCCTGCTCCATGATTGCAGTCATGGGATTGTTGTCTATCACATGACAGTATATGTTTTGACTCCAGAAAGTGGGAAGTGACGGAGACAGGATGTGTTACTGTGTTCCGTGAAGTGGGACTATTGTCCTTTGTTCTTTTTCTCTTTGCTGTCTGATGCTCGAGAGAGAGGGAGCCATGTTGTAGTGCTCCGTGTGTGTTTATATGTAAATAAAGTAGATTAGCCAAAATGCTGAGTTGCTGAGGTCTGTCACACAAACTGCACAGACTCTGCGGATCCCTAAGATTGTCAATGTCTGTTGGCATCGGTCGCTGTGATGTTCAGGCTGAAGAAAGCTAATGAAGCTCCTGAACGATTGACCAGGAGGGAGACAACATGCCAGTCGGCCATGTGTCTCTGCCAAGGTCCTACTCGAGTGCAGGACAAGCTCCTGACAAGTCCCTGGCATCTCCAGGTAAGGTTAAGAAAGACCCCAGAGAGCCACTGGCAAGTCTGTGTAGACCAGGAGTGGGATAAGTGCAGCCCTCCAGATGTTAGACTCCAAATCCCATCAGACAAAATCAGCAAAGCCAATGGTCATGGATGACAGATGTTGGAGTTCAGCAACATGGGGAGGGTCACAGGTTCCCCATCCCTGGTGCTGATAATACTGAGCCAGATGGGGAAATGGTCTGACTTGGCACAAGGCAACTTCCTTGGTTCCTTTATTTCTCCCATACCTGAATAATTGCCATTCACTCTTATGAAAAAGGTAAAGCATTGCACTTAAGGATGGACATCCACGTGTCCATCTAAGACTGGCTCTCACTGACAGGGTGGTTCCACTTCTATCACTGGGCCCTGACATATTTTTCCAGGCCCAAGCAGAACCTAGTCACTGGGTCCACTTGCTATTTTTAATTCCCCAAAATGTTCCAGAGTAATACTGTGTTTAGGCCATTGATAAAAATGAATTTGTAGCTGATTTCAGTGCTACTCAGAACACTGGGCTGGATTAAATGAACCAAAAACAGTAGATGTCAGCAGTGGGTCCTACTGGGATACTGGCACCCTGGCAACTGCCCAGAGATGCTAGGTGGTGATGCCAGCTTTGGTCATTGACATGGGGAGAAGTCAGTGTCTCTCTGTGCAGAGCAGACAAAGATGCTCAGAGGCTCTTTCAGTATAAAGCCATCCCTCCAAGATGCAGGGTGCCTGTCATAAAATGATGGGTCTCTTGCTAGTTTTCTGTATATATTCTCTAGTGAGCAAGGATTCCAGCTAACAAGCTTACTTTCCCCTTCTACTTAGACTATGATTTAGCACTATAGTCTATTTCTGATTATGAACAATAACATTTCAGATAATACACCAAGAATTAATGATGCATGGAAGACACAATGTAATGAGAAAAAGAAGAAGCTGTGCTTTGCTCATTTTTACATTTTGCAGTGGTGGTTTTTCTTCCATGCCTGCTTGCTTAAATCTAAATTATTTGCAACTGACTCTAAAACAGAGATAGCCCTGAACTTTGAATAAGCCTTTACTACAAATTAAGGACACAATTCCCCCCCCCATCACACACACTTCCTCCCCCCCCCTTTTTTTTGCAAGCTCATCCTGTCTTTGCATGTTGCTCTCTGCCATTTGGTGATACCATATGAAATCATTTAATTTTAACTGTATGTTTTCAGATGGGAATTCTGTGCAGGTGTAGTGGGCAAGGAAATGCCGTCTAGATCCAAGCATTTCTCTGACATGAGCGGTGGTGAGGTTTATTATTTGCCTTTCCAGTTATCTGTTTCCAGCACCTGCCTTTTGCACCATGATGGGTTTGGTGGTCTGTGAACCATGGATGCAGTCTCCAAACCTAGACTCTGGTCTGCCATTGTCCAGCCATCACACATAGGGAAACGAGCTGTATTTAACATAGGTAGCTATTGAAAGTGTATCATAAAGGTGAGGCACTTTACAGCAGTGTATAAAAGGTAAAAAAATAGATAAAGGACCCCTGGATGGTTAAGTCCAGTCAAAGGCGACTATGGGGTTGCGTCGCTCATCTGAGCACTCCGATATACATATGGGTTTTTCAAATGAGTTGTGATTTTCCTCCCCATTCATCTCAGTGCATAAACAGCAATGGTACATATGGCGTCTCTGTTCTCAGTTCAGAGTCCTTTCTATAGGTCAGTTTCATTCGGTGTGAGACACTGCTGTCATAGACATTGTGAGGTAGGGGAGGAGTGAATTGGGGAGAGAGGGGGAATAAGGTTGTAATGATTTTCCAATCTTTTGCTTCAATATTAAGATTCAATACAGGAAACCTTGCAGAGGTACCATCTAGTTGTCTATTAAAGGTAAATGTACCCCTGCCCGTTTGGGCCAGTCTTGCCAGACTCTAGGGTTGTGCGCTCATCTCACTCTATAGGCCGGGAGCCAGCGCTGTCCGCAGACACTTCCGGGTCACGTGGCCAGCGTGACAAGCTGCATCTGGCGAGCCAGCGCAGCACACGGAACGCCTTTTACCTTCCCGCTGGTAAGCAGTCCCTATTTATCTACTTGCACCTGGAGGTGCTTTCGAACTGCTAGGTTGGCAGGCGCTGGGACCGAACGACGGGAGCGCACCCCGCCACGGGGATTCGAACCGCCGACCATGCGATCGGCAAGTCCTAGGTGCTGAGGTTTTACCCACAGCGCCACCCACGTCCCAGTTGTTTTCTAAAATTATAAGATTCTAGGAGATGCTTTTGGGGTCAAGGCAAAGCATTTCCCCTTCTGCTTTTCAAGTCTCCCTGATTCTTTTCATGCATCTTTGTCATAAATGGTATTTCCAATCTACTTACATATCTTAATGCTTTTGTGCCTTGGATAGTTAATACTGGCACCATTTCTGTTTGCATCTAACCAAGCAAGGCTGATTAGTTGTTTGAAACCGCTGCATAGTACATGATCTATGGGTGTTTTGGATCCCCCCCCCAGCCTGATATTTGTGTGTGTGTGTGTGTGAATTAATAAGATGTTTTCTTTAATGCTGCACTTAGTGCTGAACAAGCTACCCACTGAAGACATAACCAATAGCATCTTCTCATGGTCTAGATTCACCACTGTTACATATCACTAGGAATCATCTCCCTTTTCCTCCTCACAGGATATCATTGCCAAATGTGGCAACCCAATTCTTTCTTGGACTATTCATAATAATAATAATTTATTTATTTATACCCCGCCCATCTGGCTGGGTTTCCCCAGCCACTCTGGGCGGCTTCCAACAAAATATTAAAATACAATAGTCTATCAAACATTAAAAGCTTCCCTAAACAGGGCTGCCTTCAGATGTCTTCTAAAAGTCTGGTAGTTGTTTTTCTCTTTGACATCTGGTGGGAGGGCGTTCCACAGGGCGGGTGCCACTACCGAGAAGGTTCCCTGTAACTTGGCTTCTCGCAGTGAGGGAACCGTCAGAAGGCCCTCAGCGCTGGACCTCAGTGTCTGGGCAGAATGATGGGGAAGGAGACGTTCCTTCAGATATACTGGACTGAGGCCGTTTATGGCTTTAAAGGTCAGCACCAACACTTTGAATTGTGCTCGGAAATGTACTGGGAGCCAATGTAGGTCTTTCAAGACCAGTGTTATGTGGTCTCAGTGGCCGCTCCCAGTCACCTGTCTAGCTGCTGCATTCTGGATTAGTTGTAGTTTCCGGGTCACCTTCAAAGGTAGCCCCACATAGAGCACATTGCAGTAATCCAAGCAAGAGATAACTAGAGCATGCACCACTCTGGAGAGATAGTCCGCAGGCAGGTAGGGTCTCAGCCTGCATACCAGACGGAGCTGATAGATAGCTGCCCTGGACACAGAATGACCTGCACCTAACCCTAACCCTAAAAGTCACTGGCTTCTGTGGCTTTCCTTGCGTCAAGTGAATACAACTCCTTAGAACAACAGCTCCAACACCATGCCTTCTTTATGCCCTAGCCAGCATGGGCAATGGGCATGGATGATAAAAGCTGGACTCAAACCATACCCAGAGGGTATAGGCACACTTGGGCATATGCAACACTATCCCCCCACCCAAAGCCATCTTTCTATCTGGCCCTTCCTTATTACAGCTGGCCCTTCTCTCACAACGCCTTCACCCCTCCAATATACATGCTCTCCACTATTCTCCCAAACAATCCCATATTCCAACCCTTCCTCTTTCTTGCAGATTCACAGCCTGCTGATGTTCTATGGCTGAATTCTCTTCCTCTGAAATTACAGAATCATTCTATGACTTTCCAAAAGCCCAACCAATATTCAATTTCCACCCTTGGGCCAGGGTGTGGGAGGCTCACAGACACATGCCGTTTGACAGATAATAGGATACCTCCTCTGATTCAAATGGAACATATGTCGTATTTTAGCCTCTGCTTTGGGAAGACTTTCATTTGAGCCATCCCAGGCTGAGTTTATTTCCTTTTCAATAGTTTTGATTAGTCAATAAAACAAGGGTCATAAAGCATAGCCACGAACTTCAGTTGCCCTTTATGAAGATTCCTCATTAATGGTTTTATTAAGTAGCAGCAACTGCTCAAGCTATCGATACCTTTGTTGGAATTACACGTAACATGTTGGATGTGGATGTGACATATTTTCATAATTGTAGCCATTAAGGAAAGTAGACTCACCTCCATCAGGGAACCTCCTTGGCTGCAAGAAAAGATAAGGCTGGCCATTAAACTAATGGCATCTCTCATCATCACAAATAGCATCCATACATATTGTACATAAGCACTCCCCACTTCACTGAGCAATGAAAAGTCCAAGGGTAATTCTCAGTTCTGTTGAGGCTCCTTTGAATAAGGTAGATTGTTTATGTATTTACATAAGTACTTCTAAGTGGGGGCTCCTATTATAAGCACAGTTCTGCCTCCATCCTCTTCCCTGCTGAGTTCTACCAAAAAAAAATTGAGGAGGAAGCTCACAGCCATTGCTACCCTCTGGACTGGGTGGTAGATGTGGGGCATGGAGTGATTGAGGTCAAACTGAGTTTGATGGGGCAATGTCCCCCACCCACTAATGGACCAGCCTCCACTGCCTCTACACAGGCTTTAGAGAGTCAGTAATATAATCATTTGGATGGCCGAGTATCCAAAACAAAGCTTAATCGCCTTTCAAGAAGAATCCCAAGTCATCTTGACATGATTAGGATGTTCAGAGGGGAAAGTAAAATACCAGACTGGCCTCCCACCCCCCTCCCCCAGATCAGATGGAGAGATAATCAGCTTCACATTTGCAGTGAACTTGCTAAACAGCTGAAAATACAAGATTTTGAGAGAAACCAAATAGATGTTGATTGTAAAAGGAAAAACGACAGAGCCTCAAATGGAAAGTATTCAGGCAGTGAGCTTAAAGCAATTACTGAAGTCACAAAGTTCGTTGTTAAATGAGTCAGCATGGCTTCTAATATTAAATGTTTAGTACTATTAAAAACCACATCCAAGTCTTCCATTTAAGCCTAAATGCATAATACTAACCTTTTTATTCTCCACCTTTGGCCTCTAAAATTTCACGTTGTACATTTCAGAAGTGTAATTATCCTGGCTGCCTTCTGAAAAAGCACAGATGTGGTTGACACCCACAGATATATTCCACAATACTATTTCAGAAGAGGGTTTTTTTCAGGGTGGGTGGGAGTAGAGTCTCTTGGCTTCTTAAATCCCTTCTTGTCTTATCTGCAAGATTGCTGACAGCAAGAACAGGCCGACATCTCTTGGCCGTGCTCACTGCCATCCTGATTAGGTTTTATTGGGGAAGTTAATGCTCCTAAACTGTGCTTTTAATAGAAGGACACAAGGAGAATCAAATAGCCTTGGCAATTGCTGGGGTCCCCCTAAGCAGGAGACACAAGTTATGCCTGCCCTGGGACAACCTTTAAATAAAACAAAATGCACTGCGTGGCTGGGTCTGAGTGCTGCCATTTAATTTCCTACTTCGTCTCTGATGTAGCATTGCTCCATAGCAGTGTTGGAAATGAAAATGACGGCCCAGCATGGGAATCTGAGAAGCATCCCTTAAATTTCTCACAGTTCCCTGGAACAAAGCTACACCAGGGGCATTTAGAGTCCTGCTGCCTTATACTGAGCCAGACCAATATTGTATTCATTGACTGGCAGTGGCTCTCTAAGTTTTTAGGCAGGGATCTGTCCCAGGTGGACTTGAACCTTCTGCATGCAGAGCAGAACATCTACCACTCAGCCATGGTCCTTCTGCTAAGGAGGCCAAAGCAGAGGAGGAGTGAGGGACACCCTCCCATACCCTCCAACATTTCTCTGATGAAAATAGTGATGTCCTATTCCATAATAATGATAATTTTATTATTTTTACCTCGCCCATCTGACTGGCTTGCACCAGCCACGTTGGGTGGCTTACAACAAACATAAAAACATAATAAAACATTAATCAATACAGGGCTGCCTTCATATGTCTTCTGAAGGTTGTATAGGTACTTATCTCCTTGGCTTGGGGGTTGCCTAACTCCATACCCTCCAACGTTTCTCCAATGAAAATATGGACATCCTAAGGAAAAGCAGGATATTCTGGGATCAAATCAGAAACCAGAAGGGCTTCTGTAAATCTGAGATTGTCCCTGGAAAATAGGGACGCTTGGAAGGCCTTCTCTACTAATGGCCCCCTCAAAACTGGAAATGGCTCTGGGGAAAATAATAATGTTCAGAGTCACATGCACTTCCAATCAGAGGCCTAAATTCTTGCTGAGAGCATAAAACTGTGTCTGGTGTATATCAGAATTGAAAGGCATATGAAACTGTTCCATACATACACTATCGTCATCATAACCACATAGAAAACTGCAGAGAAAACTAAATGGCAGGTGGGGAGGTCTTTAGTCTTACCTTCTTTCTGACATGTTAGTTTTCTCTGTGCAAGAAGTTAATGGTAAAGAAGAACATGCAATCCTGGAAGGCAGTGCCTGCGTTTCACCAACTAGGCTTGAGTAAGATATCAGGATCAGCATGGAAGGGGAGGTTGTGCTAAAGACATAATCGAGCTGAGTCAGGGAGAAGGATCAGTGGGGAGTAGGAAGAACAGAAAAGCTTTGCCTAGAAAGGGGATTTGGAAAAAGAATTTGAAGATGGAGGAGAAGGTGACATCATGTCACTGGATATAAATAGGAAGACTGTTTTAGGAATACTAAATAGCATGGTCAAAGAAGGGGGAGAGCAGAAGCTGAGTGTATATATATATTCAGCAGTGACCACTTCTCCCTTCCTCCCTCTCCCAAAATCATTGTACTGATGTAATGTCACAATTTCTTCACACACAGGCCACTTCCTCACAGTATATTTAAAGCAATATTATACAACTTCAAATAGTCATGGCTTTCCCCAAAGAATTCTGGGAACTGTAGTTTGTTAAGGATGCTGTAAGCTTCAGTTCTCAGAGTGGTTTAACGATAAATCCCTTTTCTCAGGGAACTCTAGGAATTATAGCTCCGTAAGGGGAGTATTTGGGTATTTGTCTCAGTGGAATCCACGCCGATTTGCAAAAGGACCTTTGGAAACACATGCGAGTTTCCAGCAGGTGACAATAAGCAGCTCTAAAGCGCTACCCCCAGGGAGGCTTTTGAAGATGCTTCCTTTCAGGTGACAACATAGGTCAGTTATATCTTCATTCTGTGTAGGTAGTGAGATGCCTTCAGAAATCTGGATCCAGGAAGCAGGGCATTCCCAGTATCCCAAAGGAGCCATCTCACTGTAGAATCGAAATGCAAATGGGAAGGGGACAACTTATGCCGTACACCTACAAGGACAGTCCTACAGTGCAGTCAAACACGTATGCGTAGGAACTACAGAGGAATAGCACATTATGGACTAGGAAGACCTCAGTGGTTCACAGTTGAATCTGTGGATCTGGAGTGCCCCCCTATTTTGAGTGGGGCTAGAAATTCCATAGCCTGTTCCTCGCTCTCTAAAATGACTTCTGGACTGCAAGAGGCCACTAGAGTAGATTCTAAACCATTTTAAAAGCTTCTCATTGTGCGTATGTATGTGTTCGTTCCTACTTCATTTTGTCTGTCCTTCATTCACTCATCTCAAGGAAATTGTGGCCCTATAGGTGTTATTGGACTACAAATCCCATCATCTCAGGCTGTTGGTCATGCTGGCTGTGGCTGATGGGAGCTGCAGTCCAGCAACATCCGAAGAGTCAAAGGTTCCCATCCCTGAGCAAATAGCATTGCCATGAGTGTCCTGTTTCCATACCTACTGGCTACCAGTCTCATTTCTTCATTATTATCAGACGTCATATATGTAACCGGAATATGTAAACAAGCCTCCTTTGTGGGTGTATTTATGTGTACTTATTTGAGGTTCATCTGCTCTGCCAGCTCTTGAACTAGAGCAGTTTGAAATTTTCTGGTTGGTTGGTTGATGGCTCAAAGGGACAATTCTTCTTTCTTAGTTTCTCTCCAAATATTGCTAATGGACCTTTAGAAATAAACGTGCAGCTCTAAAGAGGATGGTTAAAAACCCTAGTGTTGGAAAACAGCTTTCTGTAATTCAACTCTTAAGTAGAACAACTCCGCTATTGCCATTATTAGCGATGAAAAGTAAGGCACACAGTTACTTGGGATATAATCTGAGGTTGAACTAAAGTTCTTCTATTTTGATGTTAACAGATATGAATATCTGTACATACTTCAGTATGTCCAAAAACAAACTGGGTTATCTGAGAGTCAGAGCACAGTTTTGAAGGAAATGGGTAGAATGAAACAGTGCTTGGAATGAACTAGTTCGGTTTAACCAAAGTCAGTGAATTAGTTCAAAAGTCTCTGAACTCCACCTGAAATAAGTTCTCATAATTCCCAATTGAACAGGGAGTGAATTAAATGTATTTGTGGGTAGATTTCTGAACAATTTTTAGTTCATCTTCAAATTAATTATTGTACTTTTTGTTCTTTTTTTATTTGTTTTGTTTTAAAAAGCACTCTTCAGACTCTTTGGGCCTTTAAGATTAAAGATTGTAATGGTTGGAAAAATAGATTAAACAACTGGTATTCCTATATGTGTGTGTTTTCATGTTTTCTTAGTCTCCTTAAGGCTTCAGGACAGCAGCCTGTAACATTCTGAACGCTGATTTTTTAATTTGGCTAAGGATCATTTGAATGAATTTGAATTGTCTGTGAACTGAACATTACCCAAACTAGTTCATTTTGTCAAGGGACAAATGTGAATTGGAATTAGTTCTTTATAAAAAAAAAAAAAGTCAACTGCTTCCTTTTCGCAATGATTATTTCCAAGTTTTGGAAGAATAGAAGATGTCCATCAAGGAGATTAATAGAACTTGATTGCACTTTGGATGAAATGACCATCAACTCATTTTTGAACTCAGATTATATCCTAATCCATAACTTTATTTTAAATCATGTTGGGTTGTTTTTTTAAAAATTGACAGATGCTGATGAATAAAGTAATCTCCAAAACAATCACCACCAGAAGTCAAAGGAATCAATCACTAAGTCAGATATGGATGATGATAAAAATATCATTGCCTTCTGGTTTTATTCAGATGTAAATCAGGGCCAGCTCTTGAGGGCAGAAAAATGGGAACATTGTCAGCTCTGCGGACAAGAAGATGCCCAGTGATGTGGTCTGAGAAAGCTGGGACAAGATATATAGGAAAGGTTCTAAGCTCAGGTAACAGATGCTAAACCTACAAAATA
Organism: Podarcis pityusensis; assembly: GCF_964106645.2. Lineage (NCBI taxonomy): Eukaryota > Metazoa > Chordata > Lepidosauria > Squamata > Lacertidae > Podarcis > Podarcis pityusensis. Next base: position 15,842,525 of record NC_138037.1, on the reverse strand, counting down.
ACATGGTATTTTGGTTTGCTTGTTTACAAAAGTGACCTGAGCAGAGGATTTTGGGAAGCTCCCTCCATTTCCCATTTCCTACCTTCTACCACTTGCTGGCTAAGATGTGAATTTTGTTGACTACCACTCAAATTCTGATTTTTTCACTGCTGTCCCTCATTCCTCTAATTTATCTGGCACAAACTTCTGCAAAGATGTAGTAACTGCTTGAAGCTGTAGTAACTGCACAATAACCTCATCAAGGTCCTGCTCTTTATCGTATACCTCTTCGGAGTGTAAGTCAGATTCTGTATCTTTGGAACTCCCCTCTGTTATTACCAAACAAAGGTTGTGTGTACATGCCTCCCCAGGCCCACAGTCTGAGAGGAATGTTCTATCGACTGGTGGTTTTGAAATATTGTCAGCCCGTTTTGTTTCTTTGCATTGTGAGGAGAACTGTGTTAAATGTTATTATCTGAAGTCATCACTGCATACATGCTTAGTGTTCTGCAGTTCTGTCTACACTTCATAAATTGGCTTCTAAATTCTCCAAAAATAAAGTCCTATTCAGGCATCAGTTTCCCTCACATGATTATAATTTTGTGGAGGAGAATGAGGCAAGTACATAGCTCTCCTCCTCCTCGAACATTTATTTGCAAGTATAACAAAAACAAACAGATAAAAACATGGCCAGTAAACAATAAAAATATTCCAATTTTAAATGTATAGATTACTAGAGGTGGGTCATATGTCCAAAAAGAGTATTTAAGGGAGACTAAGGATTATGGGTATACGGAGTGTTAGGGGAGGGGTGACTTGGTTGTTGGTACCTGGGCAAAAAGCGAGAGATGCACACTTACCCTGTCTTGTCTCACCTTCGCATTTCCTTCCACGACGAAGAACCATTTCCCGCCCCCCGATCTAACTGCGAGACTTGCTGAAGGGAAATTGGGAGGAAAGCAAAAACAAAATAATTGGTAAAAACCAAGAGTAGGTGTTTGTTTGTTTTTTAAAAATGGTACTGATGTGGAGAAGGTCTGGCTGAGCGTGTGTACATTAAGGGATTTTTAAAAGGCAGCAACCTAACGGCAAAAAAAGACGGAAAAACAAAACAAAACTCCTGAATGCCTTCTTCAGACTACATTAACCTGAACATCTTTGAGCACACAGCAGATGTTTCAAAATCTCAAATACTGTTTGCAAATTACAGAAGACATTAGGGAACCATTTTGCTAAAGAAACCGAGAGCCCCATCTGCAGTGGAAACCAATCATGCTCCGCCACCGCCCCTTGCGCCGGCCTCTCGGGGACCCCCATCTCTGATTGGGAAGCGTAATGTGTGTCCACCTTTACACGGAGATGATGAGAGTGTTGTTGTCACCCTTAAGTGACTACCAGCTGGTGCTATCAGATCAAAAATAGTTGGAAAAATTGAGAGGGACACAGGAAAGTAATCCTTTCAAATTGCTGCAATATTTACTGGAAAGAGAGGCTTTCAGGGGAAATCAAGCATGTAATCCAGTAAGCCCTCTGCCCAGTCCTACCTTGAGCACACAGGGGGACTTATTGAAATATGGTAATCGTCGCTGTGCCGAAGCCCAGGGAAGGAATGGAAATGATGAACACCATTTACAAAGCTGAGAGGGAGGCTAGCCTGCTTCCCTTTCTCACATTTGGCGATATTCAGAACGAAAGGCAGACGGTGGCGACATTAGTTAGCCTTGCTGTGGCATTAACCGCTGCTCCTCCCGCTGAAGTACATTACCTGCGATTGGTTATGAGGCTCTGTCAGCATTGGTGGGGCTTTGGCGCAAAAGGCAGTGGCAGGGTTCCGCCCCAAGGAGCTTGCAATTCAGTAGGGGAGAGGGGTAAATGGCAGGCACTGTTTGCAGGGCACACCACTCAGATTTCTTCATTTCCCCCTCATTTGTAGACTTTTATTTTGATGAAATTATATAATAATAGTAATAGTAATTAATTAAATAACAACAACAACAACTTATACCCCGCCCATCTGGCTGGGCTTCCCCAGCCACTCTGCGCAGCTTCCAACAAAATATTAAAATACAGTAATGCATCAAACATTAAAAGCTTCCCTAAACATATTTCATATTTTGAAATGAAGTTAAATATGCAGGCAACAAAAAGAATAATACACATAGCAATGTGCATCACAGGAGGTTGGACTAGATGGGCCTTGGGGTCCCTCCCATTTCTATGATTCTACAGTGCATTAAGAACTATAAAGCAGGGGTGGGTAATCTTTGGCCCTCCAGACTATTGGACCACAACCCTCACCATCCCATTGGCCATGTTAGCAGGGGCTGGTGGATTCAAGGCAGGGGAGTTTGATCCCCGGGGCATCACAGGGCAGATCGGGGGTGCCTGTAAAGATCCCTAATACAAAAATGCACATATGCACATATTAGTGTAAATAACATACAAGAATGAGCTAGATTAGGGGAAATTGCATTGCAAAAAACGTGCACATTAGGGGAAATTGCAGTGAAACAAGTATACATTAGGAGCAAATCACACAAGACGCTGATGATTTTTCATGAGCAAATGCAAACCGATATGGAAATGTGGATCACTGAAGATTTGCAGAATGAGGGAAACTGAAATTGACAGCTTCATCCCATCCATACTTGTCACTTAGGTAAAAGAGTAGGACTTTACATAGTCTCTTGATCCTCCACCAAATTCAGAGCAGTATGATTTCCATAGTATAGCTTCCTTCTGTTTTGTGTATTGTTTCAGGAAGTGAGCATTAGGTAGACTTGCATTAAAAGGGGGCAGAACAACATTTCTCTCCCCCTGCCCTTCCAATCTCAAGCACTGGGCTTTCAGTTTCTATTCTGTGCTGCAAGCAGCTCTCTCCACACATGGCGTTTTCCTCCATCAGACTTATGTATTAAAGCTCTTCTTTTCTCATCCTCTGTGTAGCTTCCTCTTCATTATATTTTTCACAGCAAAACTCTGCAATGCCCTTATCACATATTATTTTTTTAAAAAAATGTGGACCCGGCAATCCTTGTGCGTGCTGTCTTCTTTCAGATTGTTCCCATAACTGGGCAAACAATTGCTAAGGTACCAAAAATATAATGCTATTTTTTTTCACTTTGACTTAGAGGGGTGGATGCAATATTTTAGGACATGTTTATTTCCTTGTTAGCTGCTGCCAGATTTGTGGTAACACAACTGTAGAAGAGCAAGAGGAGACATACTATAGATCTCTGGTATACTAAATTTAGAGGGACACGGGTGGCGCTGTGGGTTAAACCACAGAGCCCAGGACTTGCTGATCAGAAGGTCGGCGGTTTGAATCCCTGCAACGGGGTGAGCTCCTGTTGCTCGGTCCCTGCTCCTGCCAACCTAGCAGTTCAAAAGCACGTCAAAGTGCAAGTAAATAAATAGGTACCACTCCGGCGGGAAGGTAAACGGCATTTCCGTGCGCTGCTCTGATTCGCCAGAAGCGGCTTAGTCATTCTGGCCACATGACCCGGAAGCTGTACGCTGGCTCCCTCAGCCAATAAAGTGAGATGAGCGCCGCAACCCCAGAGTCGGTCACGACTGGACCTTTTTATACTAAATGTATTTATCAAATCAATGGAACAAAGAAAATGGTACACTCCCCCCCCCCATAGATTAGCTTTCTTTTTCATATTAATATTACCGACAGTAGAAGGACACATCTAGTCCAAAATGTGGTTATTGGGGGGGGGGATTAATGATTCAAGTGTTTGGGGGAATGACCGCTCTCACATCAAATGGGGGTGCCTTTTGCATCGTCGCATGCAGCCCTCCGGATCCCAGTGTGACTCCTGGTAGTTTGGGCTGGCTTCATCCTTCTCAGGCTGGATACCTGGAGGTCTCCGCCTAGAATGTGTGGGGATTGTGTTGGCTCTGGAGAACATATGTTCAAGCAGAGATCCTGCTCCCTGCTTCACCGCCGTTGGAGGGGAGAGCAATGACAACCTCTCGGCGTATGGCTAATGCCTCCCCTCAAGACCCCTTTAACGGGGAACCCTGGTATCACTGCCACAAGGGGGGCGTGGGTCACCGCTTCATGCCCCACTCCTGGTAGTTTGGGCTGGCTTCATCCTCCCCAGGCTGGATACCTGGAGGTCTCCGCCTACCTCAGCCAATCACCCAATCCTGCCTGGCCTGGGGAGGCATTGCCAGGGGATAGGCCAGGTAAGGGGAGGGACTGTCCTGCCACACAACAGAAGGTGAATCTTACCTGCAAAGTGGCAGTCGGCTACAGTTTTTTTATGATCCCTTAAGTCCCTTGACAAACTTTACAGTGATGGTTAAGGGTCTGGAAACCAAGCTTTATGAGGAACAGTTGAGGAAACTGGGTACGTTTAGCGTGGTAAAGTGGAGATTTAATAACCATCTTCAAATGCCTAAAGTGCTGGAAAATAGAGCAAGCTTGTTGTTTTCTTTCTGGACGATGGGACCTGGACCAATGGCTTCAAGTTACAAGAAAGGATTCTGACTAAACAACAGAAGGAACTTTCTGATGGTAAGAGCTGTTCAACAGTGTGATGGACTCCCTTGGGAGGTTGTGGGCTCTCCTCCATTTGAGGTTTTTAAGCAGAGGTTGGGTGGCCATCTGTCATGGATGCTTTAGCTGAGATTTGTGCATTGCAAGGAGTCGGACTAGATGACCTTCAGTGTACCTTTCGAGTCTACAATTCTATGGGGAGGCTGCTGTCTTTTCCCCCCTGACTGGGTTCCTGCACTTTTAAAAGTTTCATGGCAAAGACAAATATGGGAAGCAAAGCATTTCCAAGTACAGTGGTACCTCAGGTTACAGACGCTTCAGGTCACAGACCCAGAAATAATACCTCGGGTTAAGAACTTTGCTTCAGGATGAAAACAGAAATCGCATGGCGATGGCGCAGCGGCAGCAGGAGGCCCCATTAGCTAAAGAGGTACCTCAGGTTAAGAACAGTTTCAGGTTAAGAACGGACCTCCAGAACGAATTAAGTTCTTAACCTGAGGTACCACTGTATGCAGACGCAAGCACAGGCGTACCTTTTGTATCCTAGATTTCTGTTTTTCCTGCCCCTTTCAAGGACACAGGAGACTAGCTGGAAAATTATGGAAACCATGAGGGCAACACTGCATTCCTTCCAGGTGGTTCTTGTGACCTGCATATCTTCAGGTGTTAGCTTTTAGGCAGCTCAGTTCACAAGTCTATTCTTCTGGACTACATAGATTTTAAGCCAGTACGGAGGGAGCAAGCCACAGTAACGAAGATAGATACAAGTTCTTTCCCTCATTGATTTCCGTGTGCCTTTGATTTCCAAATGCCATTTGAGTTCCATCCATGAAGTCACAATAGCACCACACTTGCTCCTAACTTGCTTCGGTGTGTTTGGATTCTGGACTATTGATCTGAGAATCTCAACAGAATTATCTGCAACCAAGTATCTGTAGTTGCATTTGCCCACATCCAAGCCTCACCACCCTTGTCTAGTTACTCCTCTCACTTTCGTCTTTGTCACTGCCTATTTCAGATTGTGCAGTCCTTGGATCGGGAACCCGATGCCTTGCTTCATTGCTTACAAAACTGCAAAGCATCCCAAACGCCATTCAATTTTTTTTCCAACCAAAACTAGAGTTCACCAGCAATTTTGTAACTAGTCAACTAGTAGTTTGTATTTCAATGCACTAAAAATAACAGCTGAGGCCAGTCTTAGCGCTAGGAACTCTATTGCCCAGCACTGCAGAGAAGGAGAGTGTGTCACTTAGAATTTTCAGTGGCATCACAGAAATGTCAGCTTCGTGCTGAAAACGTACAGTGAGACACATTCCACCTGACCCAAACTCGTCACATCAGTTTGAGTTCATGAGAATGTCATTTCTGGCTTGCTTCTTCCCCTCCATTCCTTAACCAATTTCCATCCTGAAAGGATATTTTCCTCCTGTTCAGCAGCCAGTGCAGATCTGCTCTCTGAAATCAAAGTCCAAAAGGATTATTGGATTTCTCTAAGTGACACTCCAGCATCACCCTCGCAGTCTACCATACCTTAATGGATAGGACAAGATTTTGGCTCATAAGCCAGCCTTTTCTTCACACACCCATGAAAACACGGATATCTGCATTTCATAAAAGGAATACACAAGTCACATTGCTGCAATCCCGCCCTACAGACATAAATAGCAAAACTCATACTTGATTATGATGATGCACGATTGCTGTCTAAACCTTTGGGGTCTTTTTAAAGCCAAGTTTCTGAATTGTTGGTTGCCTTTTTAGCAACCGATCAGCAAAACAATCTTTAATAGAGACATATCATTGCATTAAAGTATTTGATACATAATATCCATTTCTAATGTTATCTGATCACATTATAATTAGCCAGTGACTCTTCCTAGTGAGCTTTTAATGCAGCTGATCTACTATTATTTCTATGCTGTTTCATTTACTCTGGAACCAAACTGTAAGGGAAGGGGGGAAACCTAATTAAGTCATGTAAAATCTATCATCACTTTAGTTGAAGTAGCATAAGACGGAGGTGACCTATATGGGGCTATAACTCAGTAGAGTGACCCATCCAGCCTCATCATCAGAATAATATTGGAGAACATGGAGGCATGAGAAGAGCCTGTTGAATCAGGCCAATGGTTCATCTGGGCCAGCTTGTATTCTCATGGTGGCCAACCAGACGTCTGTCAGAAACCCACAAGCAGGATTTGACCACAAGAACATTCCAGAAACTGGTATTCAGAAGCATTGTTACCTCCAAGGCAGAGCCCAGCCATCATGGCTAGTGGCCTTGGATAGCTCTCTCCTCCATGAATTTGTCTGATCCTGTTTTGAAGCCATCTAGGTAGGTGGCCAACATTGCATTCTGTGGGAGCAAGTTCAATAGTTTAACCATGCACTGTGTGAAGAAGCCCTTTCTTTTATCTGCCCTGAATCTTCCAACGTTCAGCTTCACTGGATGTGCACGAATTCTAGTAATACAAGAAAGAGAGAGAAAATCTCCTCCAGCCACCTTCTCTGTGCCACTTCCACACCTTACATTTAAAGCACTATTATAACGCTTTAACAGTAACCAATTTCCACGACGAATCCTGGAAAATGTAATGAAGGATGCTGAGAGTTGTTAGGAGACCCCCATCCCACTCACAGAACTACATTTTACAGACTTGTTCAACAAACAGTCCATCTTCCCAGGGAGCTCTAGTAATTGGAGCTCCATGAAAGGAATAACTCTCAGCACCCTTAACAAACTACAGTTCCCAGGATTCTTTGGGGGAAGCCATGCCTTATTAAATAGGGTTGCCATACATCCAGAAAACTCCAGATATCATCGAGATTTTGATTCTGAAAATGGCATCTGGGTGAAATTTTCAATGTCCACTTTAAATGTCTGGGGAAACCCATGTTGTAAATGGTTTTTTTGCCGATTTTCTTAAAAATAGCTGAAAAAAGGGTCAACAATTTTTTTGACTGGATTTTCACTTTCTGAAATATGGCAACCCTATTTTAAAGTTGTATGATACTGCTTTGAATGTATGGTGCAGATGTGAGCTAAGGGACAATATATATCCATCTCTACGTACATTATTCAGAAAGTTGCTTTTCCATCATTGTTTTACATCTGAGCAGCAATTCTTCTGAGATTAAGTTTGTGGTAGTGTTTTTTTCTTCACATATTTCCATCTCATTACCACAGTGAATCTTGTGTGTATTTTTATTTTATCTCTTTTGTACACTAACGCATGCACACAGTGCAAAATTCATCCTGCCATTCCAAATGACATACAGTTTATCTGTGCTGTCATGGCTGTGCTCAGCGCCAAGCAAACATGTTAGGTCACTGACATTTTGATAGCTGCTGGCCAGGAGTAGCATAATCTAAGCTGATGTCTTCTTTTATTTATTTACAGATGGGCTGGTAGGAACTGGTCACATCTTATCGCCACAAGCACCCTGGGAAAGGAAGATGAGGAATGCTCCCGTTTTCATATTTACATGAACAGATCAGTCCGCCATAAGAGTCACCAGCCTAACTTTTCAAATCATGACAGGTACTGTCAGAAAGAAACTAAGACATAGTTTGTCTCCTTGGTGGTGATGTGGGAGAAAAGATCTTTATGTGAACCTGACATTGAATGACATTGCGTTCCTTTTTGGAAGGCTTGGATGAAATATGCTGACTGACATATAAGTGATTCTTCCTCGATGCATCTAATAGGAAAAGAGGTTCACTATACCACATAGATAGTTTCTGCAGTAGTGATCAGTAACTGAAGTCCTCAAGGCCAAATCTAGGCCACTGAGCTGTGCCTCCATATCAGTTGCCAACGTGGAGATAGAGGTTGTAGTGGCTTTGACATCAGGGTTTGTGGGCATTCTCTTTTAGGGTCAATTGATGGGATCCTGGCATTGCAATTATAACATCCATTGTTTATCAGCAGTGAAGATATCTGGAATGTGGGAACTCATAACTCCTGAAAAGATTGAAGTGTCTATCAATGAGGATGGTCCTATCACAGGTCTCTCAGGAAGCTCTGAAGACACACCTGTTTATCTTGGCCTTTTCTTGAGGTATGCTTCTTGGATGGGTAGTTTTAGTCATATTCTTATTACAGTGGTACCTCAGGTTAAGAACTTAATTCGTTCTGGAGGTCCATTCTTAACCTGAAACTGTTCTTAACCTGAGGTACCACTTTAGCTAATGGGGCCTCCTGCTGCTGCCGCGCCGCTGCTGCATGATTTCTCTTCTCATCCTGAAGCAAAGTTCTTAACCCGAGGTACTATTTCTGGGTTAGCGGAGTCTGTAACTTGAAGCATCTGTAACCTGAAGCATCTGTAACCCGAGGTACCATTGTATTGGACTTCTATTATATTATGCATGGCATTCCGCACTATGTACATGACCTATTTCCCCCTGGCCTATATGTGCATATCCCCTGCACACATCTGGGTATGTGTGCCAACAAAAACACACCTCATTGAAAAGGCTAAAACAGGGTGAGATACTGCTGGACGCCCATCATCCCTTATCATTGGCCATGCTGGCTGGGGCTGATGGGAGCTGGGAGTCTAATAACTGGAGATGCACGCAGGTTCCTCATCTCTTTGCTAGACATTCTCAGGGTGTGGGGGGGGGGAGAGACTGAAAAAAGATTATGGCACAAAACAATGCATTGTGTCTTTTGCAAGTTTTCTCTGATGGAAAGCACCCATGCTGCAAATGCCTCTCAGCGTACCCTTCCATCTCGTGCATGTCTGACCCATGAAAAATGCAAACTAGTGACCACCCCAGTGGTTTTTAAAACTATCAGCAGATAGTAGTAAAGCATGAATAACATACAGTTTAATAATGCACCCTTCTCTACTTGGCTCCTCTATTTTTCCTGGTTGCCACCTCTTCTGTTTCGGAGGATTGCATGTGAGTGGGGGAAAAATACTTCCTAGTCTCAGGCAACTGCTGAAGCGTCAGATTAAAAACACGCCATCTAAGAGTAGTCATAAATTTGCCCAGCTCTGTTTGAAAACTAATCATGTCCTTTGCCCTACATTGACTGTTCTTAGGAGACTACTGAAGAACTTCTCTCCTGTGATGGATAATATCCTTCATTAAATTCCATCCCAAAGCTGAAATAAGAGCTATCGGAGAATGAAGTTCTCGTCCTTTTCTTTTATGTTCCACGCGGACCAAAATTCCAGCCTCAATCACAAGGTTTCAATGGAGAGAAGTTTTATTGAGATTTGAATGTGGCCTGATATAGCTCAGTCCTCAAAAGCATCACACACTGCACCCTTTTATTGGCTTCCAACAGCACAGTCTGCTAAATATTCCTTAACTCAGGCCCACAGTGCATTATAAGAATGGCTTGCTAGCTGCTTTCTCACACAGTGCATAGCACATGATGCATCCAATGTGTCATTTCCATTGCTGAAAAATATTTAGGGTCCTGCAAGGGGAGGGGGGGCGGTGACAGCCAATAGAAATAAAATGATATAGACAATGGACAACTAAAACAATAATCTGCAAATAAAGAGACTAATTGCCAGTGCATACTCACAAAAGCATGGGTTTTTAAAAAATAGACATTTAGATGCTTTCTGAAAGACCCCAGTTTGGGGGCTATGCAACATCAGGAGGCAAAGGGTTCCACAGTCTGAAGTCTCATGTCCTCTGGTTCCTTGAACCACCAACAAGACCTTTCCTGATCCTCTTAAATCCTGGACCGTTCTGTAAAAAATGAAGCAATGTTTCTGGTACTTTGGCCCCAAGTCGTTTAGGGATTTATATTTCAGATTAACCATTGACTTGAACCCAGAAATGAAAAGGCAAAGGTATGCAGGCATATAAGCCTGTCTTGTGCCAAGCCAGACTAAAGGGTCAGCTAGCTTACTATTATTCACGCTAACTAACAGTGGTATTTCCCACACCTGTTGCCTGAGATCATTTTTAGCAGAGAGCCTTGGGAGTTTCTTCTTACGAGACATGTGTTCCACAACTGGGAAGTGCATCCTTTTTAGAAGGGTGAGTCAAAATCAGGGATGAGGAACATTTGCACTTCCAGATGTCGTTGGGCTACAACTTCCAGTATCTATGACCATTAGCTATGCTGGCTGAGGCTGATGCAAGTTAAAGTCTAGGAACATCTGGAGAGCCACAGGGTCCCCATCCCTGGTCAAAATGGAAGGCCCATGCATGAACATAATAGCATCATTTTACCAATACACAAGTCTTCTCATGGGGAACCAATTGCATGTTAAAGCATCATTGTATGCCCATTGTACATGGTTTGCTCGGTGACTGCGATATCTAATAGCAACCCCTTTTTAAAATCCTTGCATAAAGAACCCTAGGATGGAATAAGTTTGAATGCACTATTACTTTCCCAGAGGGTACTTAAAAGGGGCTACCTAAGGACTTTTGTAGCACCTAAGGGGTGGCAAAAGCAAACAACCCCAAGCAAAAATGAAGGAACTCTGGTGCTCTGTATTTTATGGTGACTTATTTGTTTTTAATATTTAAAAAATGTAAACCAACTTGGGTGCAGTAAATAAATTCAAAAAAAATGAATAAATACTGCTGTTTCATTTTGTTCTGGGATATTTTCTCTCTTTTTCTCTTTTCTCTTTTCTTTTTCATTTTAATACATCACATACAAAAAAGAAATATAAAAATAAACAAATATCCTTTCTGGGATATTCTCAAACCAGTGGAAAGTGTAAGACGTATTTCAAAACAAACAGACTCTTTAAAATAAACTTCCAGTTTCTTTGGAAACTTGCCCAAATAAAAAGGTTCTACTTACATAACTTTTGAAAGATACAAGCTTAGGCTGTGATTGAACTTTGGACCACTGGAACTAGCCAATGAGTAGGATCCCTTTTCTCTACCCTGCCCTTTAAACTGCTTCATGACGGCCACCCACAAAGACCTGTAAATTGGTATATTACACTGTCCAGGTCTCTTGAAAAATGCAGCCTTAATCCTGTATTCTTATTTTCTTTTTTGCTGGCATTGTGAAAAAAAATCTACCAATTTAAAAACAACAACAACAACCCAACATAATCGGATTAAGCATCACAGTTCTCACCCCCTATTGAAGCAAGGTAGGCTAGCGTTGGGAAAAGATGGAGGAAAAATAACTACTAGTCACACATAAATTATGGAATCCACTCCCACAAGATGTAAAGCTGAACATGAACTTGGATGCCTTAAAAGGAGTTTGGACCACTTATTCATGAAGGATAAGTGCTGACACTCTCAGGTATTGCTTGTGGGCCTTCCATAGGCATCTAGTTGGCATTTATGAGAACAGGAAGCTGGACTGAATGGGATTTTGGTCTGATCCAACAGGACCCTTTTTACAATCTTTACCAGGAGTCAAATTTAACTGAACTTCAGCAATCTGTATGAATACAAGTACTCTGAACAGAAACAATATCAGTTCTGGTACTGTTAAGGGTATCCAGCTCTTCAAGAGGCAGTATTTAAAAGCTTTGAGCCCCTTTGCAACAGTGAAAAGGAAGCCAAAATGTAAAGTTTCTGCAAGAAGATTTTTATTTTTCTGAGGTTCAAAGGAACCCACAGTCTGTAGCAGAAAAGCTTTCTGCACCCATCAAGGAATCCGGGAACCGGCTAACTGTGAATCAACCCATTTCCATTTCCTTCCTGACTTCTGATCTTGTCCTCCGCCCATTTCCAAATTCAAGCTTTCAGCCACTATCAATGTTACAGTGCCTATTAGAAGAGGAAGAGAACCAAAGGCCACTCTGCTAGCCTCCTGGAAGGAAACCTCTTGTTTGCAATGTTGTGTGCATCGCTGGCTTGATTTACAAGTATTGATGAAATTCTGCTATGGTTGCCTGCCTTGCAGTTACTCCACTCATTGCCTCCTGCCAGTTCTCCTGGAGCTGCTGTGCCTTGCAAGTCAGCCTTCTATTTTTCTGAGTGCACTGCCAGATTGGCAGTGAGCTTTCAGATTAGCAGGATGCTCAGAGGAACTGTGAACTGTAGGGGGGGGGGCAATTCGGATTTGCTATTCAAGTCTTTTAAAAGAACGCTGATCTTTCTTCCACCTTCCTTCCAGTACCACTGAAAATATTTGCCTCCTGTGGAGGAATTTTAACCTCTTATGGTCCTTCTGCAGTGCATTTTCTAATTATGCCATTTATTTATTTATTTATTTATGTGTGTGTGTGTGTGTGTGTTCTTTAGTTGAAAAGCACTTAGGGTAATAGCGTGTGCAATTTCCATCCTGGCTGCAGTGCAGATGGAAGGAAGGAAAAGTGTGTTTCTCCCCTGGCTTGGAGTTGTTTTGGTGAGAAACAGATAAGAGCTATCAGAGAGAGCAAGAAGGGACACATTAGTTGTCATGAGGTTGGCTTCTCTCTCCAGTTAGGCTACAAATTAGACTCAGAAAAACTGATATCCTTCCTCCAAAACACAGGAAAGAGCTCAGATTACCTTGAGACCAATGGCAAGCTCAATCAGATCCTGTTGTACCCAACTGAGGTCAAAATGGGGCACACAACTCAATTCCTCTCTCAACCACCCATGACCCCCCAAGTCTCTCCATCTCACCTGTGAGTCTCCACAACCCCTTTCCACATGGGCACTTGAGGAGGGTCAGATAGGTTTCTGATTGATAGGTCAATGAGTCTTAGCAGAGGGTGGGAAGGGTATACAAGTGGGAGGGGGTTCACATTTTAAAGCCAGGAAACGTGAGTTTGGGCTACATCAGCACAGCATATTACAGCACTGAAATGCGGCGTGATCCTCTGCAAAGGCTGGGCTCACCGACTGATATTAATGCATAGGAAATTCCATGCAAGAGAAGGTGTTCTTGCAGGTATGTGGTCCTCAGGTCTTGGGGGGGCTTTAAATAGCAAAGAACTCCAAGTAGCTTCCATGCTGCACTTTGAGTTAAAAGGGCTTCTTGGGTCTATGGATAAGCTGAAGTCTGTGGCCTTGAATATTTTCCAGCCAATTGCTCCTAACCACCATTCATTAGCTGGATGTCTCAAGATCAAAATGCAGGGCATTTGGGTACTGACATGGCTCACAAAGCTTCAAAGCTGATAGACTAAGGCCAAGTGACATAAAAGCAAGAGGTAAACCATTGCTCTCTGGGGTTGTTGAATTATTCATTTCGGTCAGAAGTGTCAAAACTGGCACTTTTTACTCTCTGCACTTAGCACACTAACCCTTCCTTCCTTGCTTGCAAAGGTAGAGTACTTTATTTTCCAAACATTCATTCAATAAAATAGAACACTCCGTATTGGCTATGCCTTCGCTCACCATTGGCTATGCTTTCACTCACTATTGGCTAAAGGCCTTCCAACTCCTTCACTTTGAGTAGGGTTCCCCCCCACCCCAGTGTAGGAAAATGAATATATTATAATACCATCAAAAGTCATTCAGGAATTTATGCAGTATAAAAATTAATGTCCATTTCAAGTACTTTAGCAGCAGGAAGCTCAATCAAGCAACTCAACAAGCAAAACCCGATAGCTCTCATCACCAAGTGCCTGACACTATAATGGTTACATCTTTACTTGGATATGTCTGCTAATTGTGTCCCTCTGGACATACGGGGCCCTACTGGAATAAGTTCAAATTGTCCTACATTGTATGTGCCTGGAGCTACTCCAAATGAATCTCATCCAAAGTAAATTGGAAGAACCTTAACTCAAACTACAGCACTCTGTTAATATAAAACAACATTTCCAACCAGCCCACTGCTCATTTTCTATATTTTAGCATTATCACTTTTTTTCTATTAGCCAATCAGATGAACCTAAAGCTTATGACCATGTGCCATGTCTCCAGTGGCTCAATTATAAATATTCGCTGCCAATTTAAAGGAGATAAAGAGTGTTGGAACAAGCACTGTCTCTTCCCATTTTGGGCCCAGGACTGCTGACACAGCACCTTACAAAAGAGTAACTGTGCGAGGAGCCGTATAGATGCAAACTTTGGATTATATAAATATATTTGGTCAATCTATTCAGAAAACTTCGTCCTGGAAAAAAGTAAGTACTGGCCACTTACTGCAAACATATGTATCCTATACCATTACAAACGAACACCAGTCACCTTTTCAAGTTACACATTTGTTTTATGGGGCACAAAATGAGTAATTACAAACAACTGTCTTTTGATCCATAGGTCATTAAGTATATGATAGCACCAGTTTACCTGCAGCAATTTAGCTACATTTTGTGTAGACCACACCTCAAAACTCCTAGGTTCTGACATCCTAGACCCCTGCCAAACAGCTGGTTTTCACTGATCTGAAGATCACTTCAAGTTATCTTGAAGTAAGGTCATGTCAGCAACATGAAAAAGTTATAGTCTCACACTAGATTTCCCAATACAATGCTTGTAGGCGCATAGCATAGCATTATGCTATGCATAGCATTGTCCAAGCCTTGGAGAGTTGTTGAAAGTTGATGTTGTGTTAGATCAGAGGTCAGCAAACTTTTTCAGCAGGGGGCCAGTCCACTGTCCCTCAGACCTTGTGGGGGGCCGGACTATATTTGAAAAAAAATAATAAAAATGAACAAACTCCTATGCCCCACAAATAACCCAGAGATGCATTTTAAATGAAAGCATACATTCTACTCATGTAAAAACACGCTGATTCCCGGACCATCCGCAAGCCGGATTTAGAAGGCAATGGGGCCGGATCTGGCTCCCAGACCTTAGTTTGCCTACCCATGTGTTAGATGGACCAGTGGTCTAAATAAGGCAGGTTTGTATGTTCAGACAGTAAACACTTCTCCAGGATTTGGACTTCCCCCCATCTTCGGTACTTGAAATCTTATTTTCTTTTGTTTTCTGGAGATACCAGGGATAAGCTGGTATGGGTTTTTTTGCCAGCATTGAAACCAACTGATGTTGGTACCAGATGCGTTTCAAGCAGGAGTGCATTCTACAGCAGAGGAGTCACCACTGAGAAGACTCTTTTGTGAGCTGCAGTCGTACAAACATCTCACAATGATGGACTTAACAAGCAGGACATCTCCAGCAGACCTTATTTTTGGGGGGGAGGATAGTACAGGGATGTGCTCTACCCTAAGCTATGGCCCCTCCTCAAGTTACCCTCTCGGGTTTGTTATTCCCAATTTGGAAGATATCTGCAAGTTTCCTATCCTGCACAGTCAAAACTCTCAAGGCGACATCGACATAAATCTTTCACAATTAATTTTATTTTCCTCACAGGATTCCACCACCCCTATTAAAGACAATGGCGAGCGATTGTGTTGTTATGTTGCTCAGAGAAGATGTAAGGCATACCTGAAAGCATCACTGGGCTGCAATGTATATTAGATTCACCTTTCAGGAAGTTCTGCTCCTTCAAAACAGAATGCTACTAACTCTCCTTTTATCAGAGAACGGCAGCCTGCCAGGCCTCTCTCTCCCGCCTCTCTCATTTTCCAGGGGCACCAGCAGACATCGGAAGAAACACCAGGAGGTCAGCATACATTAAAACACGAGAGAACCTTAGACGGATTGCACCCAGAGGCTCCCTTTAATAGTCTTCTTCAGGCAAATGTTCTTGAATAAATTTCACTACATGAATGCCTGCGAGCAGGTTTGTGGAGTTTAAAAGAAGCACGGGGAGAGATGCATAATAAAGACAAATAAGAGGGGTTTTTTGGGGGGAGGGGGGAATGACCCAGAAATAGAGACTTCACATGGAAGTCCCATGACGAGAAGCCAGCAGGAGACATGTACACAAATATGAACAAAATCAATATTGGCAAATAATAGAATTGAGCCAATTCGCACATGCAAAGAGCATCAAGTTGTTTGACTTCTTCCATGCAACGACAACCAGCGATTCCTGCAGTTATGGGAACTGCATTCCCTTTTCAACAGAATGACTGCATGTGCTGTATCTGTTCCCTGCCTTGGAGAAGAAAGATCTGGTCACCATCATTCATGCCATCTCAATACCCATGTGCTGAGGACCACATTGCTTCAGAGGTAGTCTGTCAGGGGCCACATGCTGCTGACGGATGAAGCCAGAGCTGATGCTTTGGGTGGAGTCAGAGACAGAAGCATTCTGGATTAAATAATCTGGAGTAAACGCCACCTTGCTTCAATTTTCACCATGGCTACTTCCCAGTCCTGTAAATGTAAGCTCTGCTGCACTTGGGGGAGTTATTCTAAAATAAGTATGCAGAGGATGCCCCCCCTGTACCATATTTCTTTTAGTACAACCGACCAGTACAGTGGTACCTCAGGTTAAGAACTTAATTTGTTCTGGAGGTCTGTTCTTAACCTGAAACTGTTCTTAACCTGAGGTACCACTTTAGCTAATAGGGCCTCCCACTACCGCCGCACGATTCCTGTTCTCATCCTGAAGCAAAGTTCTTAACCCGAGGTACTATTTCTGGGTTAGCTGAGTCTGTAACCTGAAACATCTGTAACCTGAAGCGTCTGTAACCCGAGGTACCACTGTACAACTATGATTCCAGATAGCATCCAAAATTTTAGACACACACAGGACAGAAGCAATCAATTTGTTCTCAGAAACCTCAGGGTGGGGAAGAAATTATTTTCCTCATAAACAGGAAAAAGTAAATAAAATTCAAGCTAATTTTAATCAAATAAAATACATTTTCCCCCAAATATTTGGAAAAAGAAGGGAAAACACTAGGGGTGTGCACATCCTCCCCCCAAAAACCCCCACTCTGTGGCTATGATCCAGGGCCCCCACCCTGGGCCAACTCAGGGACCTCCCACCTACCCCAGATCCAGTCCTAAATTTGTTGGGGGGAAGGCAGGGCTAATGGTTATTAGGTCTTTCTATCTATTTGTGGGGTTTTTTCAGTCCTTATCTGGCGTGGTCAACCAGATGCCTATGAGAAACCCACAAAGCCACTTCCAAGCTTGGGAGGAGGTGGGGTTGCGGGCTTCATGCCCACCCCACGTGCACGGGGGCTGTTCCCAGCCCCTGCGAGAGCAGGGGAATCCTCGGCCGCGTCACCCTCTCAGCCAGCCAATCGGCTGGCTGGGGAAGGGGGCGTGGCCTGCCCTATTTAGGGCATCTGCGCCAGCCAGCTGTTCAGTTTCCCACCCTCCCTCCCCTTAGGTAGGCTCCCTGACTTGCTATGGACTTCGGTTGGTCGCCTCGGGGCCTGGTAGGAATTTTTTCCAATTGGTAATTGGCATATACAGCCAATCGGTTTTTCGCCTACCTTGTAGCAACTCGTCACAACTCCTCAGCATTGGCGGTTAGGCATTGGCAAGGGAGGGTTAAGTGTACGTGAGGGGGGGAGGGAAGCGCCATCGCCTCCCCCCACATAAAAGGGTAGTCCGATAAAGGACTCCGGGGGGCGTTGCCCTGTCCGAAGCCCATGGAGGTGTGGGCCCAAGGCATGCCCCCAAGTGGTGACTCCGGAGGAGTTCCTAGTTGACGTGCCTCAGCAGGACTCCCCCTACTGGTGGTTAACCCTTGCCAGTCTTCATGCAATCGGGCTGAAGCCGGATAGACAATAGGACCAATGCCTAAGCCAATACCACTCATTCCTGTAATCAATAAAGTTGTGGCCTATTTCGCCCATTAACCTTAATTCTTGGTGTCCTGTGTCTTTATTTTTTCCTGGGAGGGGGTGGGAACTCGCCACGCAAACAGCACTTGTGATTCCCAGCAACTAGCACTCAGAGGCACACTGCCTGCAACAGTGAAGGCAAATTGAGTAGAGGATGACACACTGGGGCTGGACAACTGGCCTTTGCCCTGCTAGGTGTGTGACATCATACTGGGTTCATAAGGAAAGGGTTAACTAATTGTAAAATGACTAACCAATGGGAACCCAAGGGGCAGGGTTAACTGTGTATAAGGTTTAAGCACAGATGCTTTTGGGGAGTTAGGGTTAGGGTGGTTGAGAGACAGCTTGGAGTTAGTAGAGACAGAGAAGATAAGTCTGTAGGTTGGGCTAGTCTGGTGTGAGAGATTGAGAGAATTTGTTAAGAGGGGTCAGTCAAACAGTTGAGATAATCAGTCAGAAGGTATTAGGAATGTATAGGCCGGCAAAGAAACTAAAGTTAAGATACCGACAGGAATTTTATCTGAGAAACCATAAACTTGTTAATGTTTGTAAAATAAACTTGTTTTTTGGTTCACTTTTAGCAACTGTCTGGACTCAGTGTTTTACTCAAGAGTAATGGGTTGGTGGCAGCGGGGAAGCGAGCACAGTGGTGGCACAGGGATCAATAGACCGCTAAACGTCCGGGGACCCTGGGTGATTGCCACAAAAGTGGTGGTAAGCGGTGGGATAACATCAATACGCCGGTGGGATCCAATCAATACCCTGTGGTGGGATATTTATCTACTCAGTGGCAGAGGAACCCTCTCTGGCACCCAGGGTGGGCAGACAAGGGGCAGGGCAAACCGCCCAGCGGCGCACGTGCAACGTCCGTACAGACTGCGCACGCGCAGCAGCCCATACAGTCGCCATGTGAGAGGCAACCTGTATGGATGCCCGTATGGACGGTGCGCACAAGCGGCGCCCATACTGACTGCACGCGTGCCCTTGGCCGCTCTACAGCTGGGAGAAGGCAGTGGGCCATCTTGTCACACACACCCCAGAGTGGTACGTGGGGCGGCCCGCCCCTCCGCCCCCCCTTTGTACACCCCTGTATGTACCCTCCCTCTTGCTGGGGCACTGCTGCTTTCCAGGACAGAGGGCAGGAGGGAGGGAGATCAGCACAGGGCATATGTACTGGGGAAGCCAACCCAGTGCTCCTGCCAACGTGTTTGCACCGTCCCAGCCCTGCTGCCACAATGAAGCCCCGCCATAGTGTCTGCCGCTGTGTAAAACATATCATCATGGCTAGCGGCCATTGGTCATGGTATAGCCTCTGTGTGACACCCATGTCCCAAGCGCAATCAGCAGCCCATGTTGAGAAAATGACCCACAGTCATGTGACTTGTCCTTCAAGAAATGGAATTGCCAAATCAATGTAGTTTTGCAATTCTAGAGCTTTTGTGGCATTGTACACACACACACACACACACACACACACACACACAACCTTCCCTTCTTGATTTCCAGCCTCCATACAACTACCATAATTGTATGATTCAATCATCTCCCTGACATTATTTCAGTGTCTTATTGATGAGAATTGTACCTGCTATTCTCCTTTTTATAATGGCTCTGATTTTTGTTCAGGTTCTTGCTCAGCAGCAGAAGCAATGGCGGAACAATGCAATTAACATTTGCCATCCCTTTGTTCCCTCTCTCATCTCCCATGTCCTCTTGGTACGTGCAACTCCCTCAAAATTACGCATCTCTAGCAAATGGAGGTGCAACAGATTTCTGAAGCAAAGGTGAACTTTGTTTCTGGCACGTCCAGAAAATAAGTAAATGAAAAGTCATTGAGGACAATGTGCCTGGCCTTATAGCCCTATGATCTAGTAACCTGGGGGTAATGCAGTCTGCAGAATCAAAATTGAATTTGGGGGGGGGGGGGGAATATTGTTGTACATTTCCTGCAAGCTATAACTGCATTGTTGTGTATTCCAGGATGTATACTACAGCCACCCATGATCAATGCAAGTGGGTAAGCTGCTTGCGGCGGAGCATCCTGTACCTTGCAGGATCAAATCCTCTGCTCAACACATCCCCACATGTTTTGAGTGGAGGCATCAATTGTGTGGGGTACTGCTTCAGGGGGCAGAGCATAAGGCAGGAAGGTGAGTCAGGCGGTGTCTAAAGGGGGATAGGAAACACTAGCTGAGATAGGAACATGCCACATCCAAAAGCATCCACCACCCCTAGCTTCTTCCAGAAAGAGGCAACAAGTTGGGTAGATCCCTCCTACTTTCCATGACCTTTTCTTTTCACAGGAGGGGAGAGTGTTCTTATGTTCAGATCCTGCTTGTGGGCTTCCCATAGGCTTCTGGTTGGCCCTTGTGAGAACAGGATGTTGGACTAGATGGACTATTGGCCAGACCCAGCTGGGCTCCTCCTATGTTCTCATCATCATCAACAACAACATCATTTATTATTTATACCCCACCCATCCAACTGGGTTTCCCCAGCCACTCTGGGTCATAGCTCGGGTTAGATGTGCGTTGAGCGTTTTCAAGTTACGCTCCACGGCAAACCGGAAGTAACGGAGCATGTTACTTCCGGGTTTCACCGCTCGCGCATGTGCAGACTCTCAAAATGACATCACTTGCATGCGCAGAAGCGTGCAAAATGCGAGCCGCGCACACGCAGACATGCTGTCGCGTCTTATGTTTTACTCAGGATGTGAACGGGGCTCCGGAACAAATGCCGTTTGCATCCAGAGGTACCACTGTATTAAAAACACGATAAAACATCAAACATTAAAAACTTCCCTAAACAGGGTTGCCTTCAGATGTCTTATAAAAGTCGCATAGTTGTTTATTTCTTTGACATCTGATGGGAGGGCGTTCCACACGGTGGGCGCCACTGCCGAGAAGGCCCTCTGCTTGGTTCCCTGTAACTTCCCTTCTCGCAGGGAGGGAAACACCAGAAGGCCCTCAGAGCTGGACCTGTGTCCGGGCAGAACGATGGGGGTGGAGACGCTCCTTCAGGTATACCGGACTGAGGCCATTTAGGGCTTTAAAGGTCAGTACTAACCCTTTGAATTGTGCTCGGAAACATATTGGGAGCCAGTGTAGGTCTTCCAGGACCTACATGAAGAATATTTCAGATTACTGAATATTTCAGTAAGAATATTTCAGATTGCTGAATATTTCAGTAAGAATATTTCAGATTGCTGAATATTCCAGTAAGAATATTTCAGATTACAGCCCTCGAGAAGCCAGTTTCCAATAAATAAAGCAAAATATATATCCCAAAAGTGCTCAAATCTACCAGTCCCTTCTTCCCACAATCTGATTTCTCTAGTACATTTCTATTCATTTTGCTACAAAGGACCTGTTTAATCAGTTCTTGGTCAAAGAGGAAAAATCAATTCATTTACTGCACTTTTCCTATATTAATTATTGCCTGTACTTTAAATGCATTTCACCAGTACCCTAAGCACATTATCTTGGGAGTCCCAGTGGAAACGTACGTCTCATTTCAGCAAAGCCTATCAACCATTAGTGGTGGCCATTGATAGCTTTACCCTCCATGACTAGAACTATCAATAGCTACTAATCATGATTATTTACTGCATCTATTTATTAATGATGGCTATATTACCCAGGCTATACAACCTGGAAAGGTAGCCCATCTAGGAGATCACAGGAGCAAATTCTAGGGGCCAATAAAATATTTGAGGGGACTGGGACTCCCAGAATTGATGGGCATTACCATTCAAATGTTGGGCTTTCACCATTTCATTTGATCGATTATGCAGGGTGAGGCTTACCTGGGCCCCCCAATATTTTATTCAAGTTGACTCCAACCCTAAATCTTTGCTGTCTTGTGGGATATCTTTGGGAGAAGAAAAGGTTAAGGAGTACACAACCTAAGACGGTTGAAAGGTGCCTTGTATATCTCTTTCCAGCAGCTCCTGCAGCCAAGCTGGTGCCAAATGTATTACTCTGCTTCCCTTTGGGTCGCATCAGTGAGACTGAAATATACTTGGAGTCGAGTGTGGATTTCATGCTCTTTATTCAGCTCATAGTAGTGAGGAATGAAAGCTCCCCCAAAATATCTGCTTAATATACATTATTTACACAATGGTCCACACGTGATTGGCTAATTCCGGGATTCTCCCGTGGGCCAATCAGGTTGCGGATTCACTTCCACATGGAGCTGGATTGGGTGGCTCCTGCAGACCAATCATACTGCTGCATTGTTCTAGGACCAATCAGACTACTGCATTCTGAATCCTATTGTTCTAGGACCAATCAGACTGCTGCCTTTTGGATCCTATTCAACTCAGGACATAACAGAGACCGAGAAGGGGGTCTTGTTGCCTAGGCAGCCCCCCAGAGAGGTCACTTCGGTGCTGCAATGCAGCGGTTTGACTTCACCCTTGGAGGCACACTCCATTGTCTTTCAAGACAGACAGATGCCAACAAATACCCTCAGGGTCAGTGGCATCTTGTCTCTGAATACCAGTTGGTGGGGAACAACATCAGGAGACAGCTATTATGCTTTTATTTTCTTTTGGGGGTTTCCAAGAGGGGCTTGGTTAGTGTGGGAACCAGATGTTGGGCTAGATAGGCCTTTGATCTTATCCAATAGGTCTCTTCTTATTGTCTTAAGTAACAACTATTTTCTCAGTTGTTCTCTTTTTTTGTTTTTCACACAGGTACCACTAAATCTCTTCTTTCCTTTGGGGAATATACTAATGCCAGGGCTCAACCCTTTCCTGATAACCAGTTTCATGTACCTTGCTAAAGAAGTTGCGTTGATGAATTAAACATACACACACACCATTCAGGGCTAATGAACTGTGAGTATACCCCCCATTCATCTATAGGAAATCTCTCTCTCTCTCTCTCTCTCTCTCTCTCTCTGTGTGTGTGTGTGTGTGTGTGTGTAAGCTCTCTGTGGCAAGGGTGCCACCCTCTACCTAATGTTGTCATACAAATGCCACTCTCTGGCTTCCAGTTACTGAACCAATTCGAGCATAAATACATCTGTAATTTATGTTGTTCAACATTTTGCGAGAAAATTGCCTATTGTGCTCAGTTTGTACTTTTTCATTAGTGGCATGTAACTCTGCTTCCTCCAAGATTAAAATCAAAGATGAATAACTTTGAGCGCATCTAAATCACGCTGCTTGCTAATTCATCTGAGATCAATAATGATTAAATGAATAATTTAATGAACCTCAATGCACACATTCAAAACAGCTTAAGTTTGCGCTGCAGAGAAGTCATGTTATTTGCATCCAGAAGAATCAGGAAAAGGAAGGCACTGTTATTATTATTAGTAGTAGTAGTAGTAGTAGTTTATGAATCACCTTGTACACAATCGTCTCAAGGAGATATACAATTAAAACAACAAATGATAGGTAAAAACACAGAGAACAGCACATACATTTAAAGGCAAACTAAAACAATACAAAACAGAAATTCCAAAGACGCACCTAACCATCAGGGAAAGTCTTTCTTGGGGGGGGGGGATGTCTAATTGTTTCCAGAAAATGTAGATAACAGGCCCCTGTCCTATTCTTTAAAAAATATTTTTATTAAACAATTTCAGCATAACAAATTATCAGTCCAAATAATCAATTACATTAATTTCCTCCCTTCCCCCACCCCTCCCTCCCCCCACCAAGGACTTCTCTCAGCTCCCCTCTCTGATTTTTCTTTGCACATATTGCTCTCTGCATGTTATAAAATTGTACATATCCTTGCCTTATCTGTCATGTGTTCAACTAATAAATTTGTGGATGTTTATTCAAAACCTGCCAAGGAGTCCAGATCATTTTTCTGTCTTTTTAGGTAATTTGTAAAAAGTTCCCATTCTTCCTTGAAGTCACAATTGTCCTTATCACACAGTTTGTATGTCAATTTGGCCAATTCCGCATAGCTCATCAAATTTTCTTGCCACTGTTCTTTCGTTGGGATTTCCTCATTCTTCCATCCTTGTGCTAGCAAGACTCTTCCTGCTGTTGTAGCATACATAAACAAGTTCTTCATTTTTCTTGGCAGGTCTTGTCCTACAACCCCTAACAGAAATGCTTCTGGTTGGTTTTTTTTTACAAATGCCCCTGTCCTATTTTGACAGGAATGCCATTCCACAGGCAGAGAAAGCCACACTAAAAGCCCTGCTCCAAGTTACTGTGAAGTGGGCTTCTGAAATCTTTGGAAATTGCAAGATAAACTTTCCCAAAGACCATCTGGATATGCTGGAGCATATAAGGGATATGGTGGTCTCTCAAGTATCCTTATCCTGAGCTTGATCCAGTAGCAGATTGGCAGCCAATGCAAATCCCACAAACGGCACATTATATAGAGGCAGTAATTTGTCCCCCACAAACACAATCTATTACTATACACTCATCTGAATGAATATACACTCATCTGAATGAATGAATCTGTCATTTTCTCTCATTTCTCTCATTTCCTCTTTTCCCCAGTTTTAAGTTCAGTCCTTCATATGTTGACCTCACTTTGCATTTTTTTAAATCACCGGCATTTTTGAGCAAATTTCTCCTAGCATGCACATTTGTGTATGCAATTTCACTTAATATGCACATTTTTGCAAAGCAATTCTCCCTCATATAATGCATTGCTGTATGTGAGTTTTTGGGTGAAGGGGGCTGCAGACAGTTTTATTTGGGAATCAGATAAAATGGAAAGGAGTGCTGAACATGAACTACATCCCATTAGTTTTCCAGAAATGGCTTTTGCATCATGTGAAATATAATGCAGAAATGAAGAGTTATGGAAATGTCAGGGAAACAGAATAAACTGTTGTGTGAATGCAGCCTAAGTTAACCTGAATGAGCCTGTTAGCTAGAAAAGGGACATTTCTACACATAATAGTAATGATTCAGAACATTAATCTTACCTACTATAACAAACTCTATTTTAAAACACTATTAATTTAGTGTACAATATTCAGTTCTCTTAGTCATATGCTTTAATGTATGGCTTGCTTCTCCTTGCAGAAAAGATTTCTGTGTTCTCTTTGTTATAAAATATCCATGCAAACCTAAAAGCTTAGAAATGTTCTATCTATTAGGGTAAGGCAATTATCTTTGGTTTCTGAGAATATTTGTAAAAGAAGAAGCAGCCACAATGGATATTCTAAGTACCTATTTTTTTCTCTGTTATAGGCAATGACAAGAAATGTAAGGTGTTTGTGTGTATACACACTATAATAAAGATTTACCAATCTTAGGAGTGGGGAGAGAGGAAGGTGTTCCAGAAAGGCGGTAGCTTTTCATAAATCAAATTCCTTAAAAATGCTGAGTTGGTTTCAAAATCATTTTCTGCACTTATCTATTTGAGTCTCTTCTTGCAGCGCTAGAAATTGTCTAGTGAGTTCTGTATAAAGTGTGGAAATGGATTTGTGGTCTTAAAAAAGGGGGGGGGGGACTCAATCAAAACCACAATAGTGGTGGTTGTTCCAGACAGAAGAGGGCATGAAGAACAGAAAATTAGCCTTAATGCAACACACTTGCTGTTGGAGGAGAAAGAGAAAAACAAAAATTTGGTAAATATTATTAAGCATCAAAACTATACCTTCTTCATGATTTATTGTAAGAGAAGTTCTTTTAGTGAGAAGCTCTACATTGTGGCTGGATCTACACTGATCTGGAAAACGCTATATAGAAAAAACGTAGTATAGCTCTCAATGCAATTTTACATTGATAATGGCTCGCTCTCTACATCGCCCTCTGGTGTCACATTTTTATAAAGCATTTTTAACGTTTTAACTGACCTGTATTCAAGTTTTGCCAAACCCTTCTTTGCAGCCTTACATCTTTGGATGATAAGTTACTTTTTTTCTCTCTCACACACCAGCAACTTGCAGCTTGGCTCAGTTTCTGAGTCACCTAGAGTGGAGAGACCTGCTTAACAAACACTCCCAAACAGCATACTGTTGTCATCAGAATATTAAAGGCTACCTTACACCAGGCCTTCTATTTGTCCATTAAACCCATTGTTACCTACTCTAGCAGTGACTCCCCATCATCTCAGGCAGTGAGTATTTCACATCATCTGCTATCTGAGATCCTTATAATTGGGTTGAACCTGGCACCTTCTGCATGCAAAGCATTGCTCTGTCACGGAGCCACAGTTCCCCAATTGCAAAGGTTAGGAAGGTCTGAGTCATACAGTGGTACCTTGGTTCTCAAACTTAATCCGTTCCGGATGTCCGTTCCAAAACCAAAGTGTTCCAAAACCAAGGCACGCTTCCCCATAGAAAGCAATGTGAAACAGATTGATCCGTTCCAGACGTTTAAAAACAACCCCTAAAACAGCAATTTAACATGAATTTTACTATCTAATGAGACCATTGATCCATAAAATGAAAGCAATAATCAATGTACTGTACTATAAAATAAATACAATAGTATTGCAGATGATAAAAAAATAAAATTATTTCTTTTTCTTACCTGTACTGATGACAGTCATTGTTTGGATGGGGGCTTTTTATCCATTTCTGTAGTCACACAATCAGTAGCTGAACTGGGTTCCACACAGTCACAAAAACCAATTAACCAAAAAAGCCACAAAAACGCAAAATAAATTGCAAAAATAAAAGCACCAGACTTAATCCATTCCGGAAGTCCATTTGACTTTCAAAGTGTTCAAAAATCAAGGCGCAGCTTCTGATTGGTGCAGGTGCCCCCAAAACAATAGCCAACAGCCGCATCGGGCGTTCAGCTTCTGAAAAATGTTCGAAAACCAGAACACTTCTAAACCCCCCTTTAAATCCATATCAACAAAAAGAAAAGTACTCACTCTGAAACTTACCTACAGATGGTACCTAACACCAAGAAAAATAGTGCTAATACGCCCAGGAACCTCACCAAAATGCTGGAGAGGGTGCACCTCCACAGGCACATACCTCCACATGTGGTGGGAATGCCCCAAAATCCAATGCCTTCACCCCGGTCTGGCTCCCCTTTATTACATACACAGCCCAACAAGACAATGACAAAAATTCACCAACAGCATACAAATCAGTATGGCTAACCTGATCCAAAACACTCACCCACCCCACTCACACATGTAAACAAAGATCACCACAGCCAATCACAGACAAACAACCACACCCTAGGCCAACCCCAACCTCTCTCACCACCAAAGGAACACAAGTGAAGAGCAGAGAACCTGCACAAGCGACACTGACACAAAACCCCACATATATTCAGTAAAATAGAAACATCGCCACCCGACCCCACCCCCACCCCCACTCCACCTCTTTCTCTCTTTTCTTCCTAATGTCTCAACAAATGAAACTGATCTGTAAAAAAATGTTACTTGGAAAAAAAGAGAGAGAGAGACATTGCACGTACTTTTGTAAACCAAGAAAATCTTTAATAAAAATATATTTAAGAAAAAGAAAAAGAAAAGAAAACTGGAACACTTACTTCCGAGTTTTCGAGGTTTGGGAACCAAGGTGTTTGAGAACCAAGGTATCACTGTATTACGATTTCTGGAGAGACTACTTCATCTGCTATATATGGCATTCTTCTGCCACAGGAGGAGGCAGAAGGAGTCTGTCCTCCACGGATCTAAAAGCAAAGTAGCTTTTTGTTCTTTTGGCTGAAGATATCAACCCCCTTCAGATGTTCACACACTTAGAAACGCAGGCAGGGAACAATGGACACATATATGCCCATTGGCCTGCCTCCTCCATCACAGTCTCTTCACTCGACTGTGCAGCCTTGCTGGTGTTGAAGGCTGAGCTTCTGCAGCCCTCCCTGCATGATCTAGAACCCTGGAAGATTCCGCGTCATGTGTGAACAAGCCCAGAGCTAAACTCACTTGAAAGCAGCAGGACACAATTTGGCGTGGCATCGCAGCCTAAATTAACGAACGTAGGGCAGTGCATTAGAAACAGCCAGTGAATTATTGCCCATCATCTCTCTAATTTGGCCTTCTTCCTGTTATAGTGTTATCCTGAAATGGTTATTTTGAATTTTGAAAAAAAAAAAAAATCTTATTAAGCAGCACATTTATATTGCTAGAAGGCCTCCTATCTTATGCTCCTAACCAGCTTCATTACAGTGTTAACTTGTGCTTTGACAGTGTTTTCTGCCGTGAGCAGTTCATATGACTAATTAAAATGTGATTCTCCATTCTATTTGTTATTACTTCCATTATCTTGCTCACAGCACACAGGCCTAGCAACATGTTTATGGGGTTCTGCAAGCTCATCTAATTTAATATTTCTTTCGGAAATGAAATATCCTCATTGGGCGGCGGCTGCCCTTGGAACTGTAGGCTCACTTTCAGCTCATCTGTTAGGGTTTAACCAATTTTAAACCATGCTTTCCTTCTTCCAGTGCAGAAAGATTCATTCTACTGGGGAGAGAGGGATACAGAAAGAGAGAAGGAGAGAGAGAGAGAGAGAGAGAGAGAGAGAGAGAGAGAGAACAAACTATAATATTAATCTTCATCCACATACCCTCCAACATGCCCTATAGGAAAACTGGCAGGGGGTTTTTTAAGCAGGAACTCGGGGGAACTGAGTTCTCTTGGTCAGCATCGCCCTTGAGCCATTGCCACGAACTGGATTCATCCACTTCAGCCCCGACTGGGCTAGGCGAGCTGGGTAGCACTTCCAGAGACCACCTTCTGCACAGGAACAGGTCAAAGTGCTGTGGACTCACAGCTTAGAGTTGTGAGCACCGGATTCACTTCCACAAGAAGACAGTCGTCGCACAGCAGAGTATAGCAGAGTACAGCAGAGCATAAACGACTCGGAGAGCAGCTCTGTAGAATATCTTCTTTATTCTATCTACAACTATAATACAACTATATGCAGAGCTAAATGAGGTCTAAGCATAAATGAATGCTGAACTGCACTGAGTGTCTGCAGCTGCTGTTAGCAGCAACCTTATCTATACACACAATCTCTAACACTCAGTCTCTCTCTCTGACACTGACTGACTCTTTGATGTTAGGCTGGAGCAGAATAAGTAAAGAGCAGAACACAGCCCCCTCCTCTCTGGAAAATCACCAGACTCATCAGGAGATTCTTGGATATGGGAGGGGTGAAATCTCCTCACTCTTACCCTTTTAAATTAAATAAATTTGGGGAGCAGGGGGCTGGAACAGATATATACTCAATGCCCGAGCCAAATTCCCACCTATATGTGTAATAAATAAATTTGTGGCTATTTCTTATACTGATCATTATCTACTTTAATTTATTAATCACATCTTACATTTAGCCACTGTCCTGGGGGGGAGGCACTATGATTGGACCTGCAACAAACAAATAAAGTTTGTGGTGAGTTCCCCCACCTTTTTCTCTCCCAGAAAAAAAGCCCTGAAAACTGGGGTGTGCATATTTCGAAGCCGCAATCTGGCGGGAGCTGAAATCTTATGGAAAAACATGTCTCTTTTTCTTAGCTTTCTAAGATGAGGGAAAGCATGCTTTGTTTCTCTTTTTCTTTTCAAGGAGAGCAATATAAACCTACTGTTTGGTCACCTTTTAGTCAGGTAGCTATGGTGCTTTTCACAGTGGCTGCCAGCTAGTGGCCATCATTTTATTTCCCAGAATGCCCTCTGAACAATGCTACATCATTACTTAGCAGTACTCCTAGGGGGTCCTGGGAAATTAGTACTACTACTGTTATTACTATTATTCCTTTTACAGGTTGCTTGCTATCAGAAAGTCTCAAAATAAAACCTGCAAGCCTCTATTAATGCCCCTTATTTATTTCCCAGAACTGGCTCCCCTCAGAACAATTCTATGGCATGACATCATTCCAAGGGAGTTCTGGGAAATAAGCATGAGAGCCTCTATTACTCAGATGGGCATAGCTGTCAACTTTTCCCTTTTCTTGCAATGAATCCTATTCGGAATAAGGGAATTTCCCTTAAAAAAGGGGAAAACGTTGACAGCTATGCAGATGGGGGCATGGGAAATAAAAATGGTGGCCTCTAGTGGAGATGAGGTTGAATTCAATTTTGTTTGCATTTAAAGTCAAACCTACTTAATTTGCACATTCCAAAACAAAACGAGGTCTGGGATACAGCAAATGTTTGACATTCAAATGCAGTTCTCCAACTGACCAATATGTACAAATGCACACACTGGGTCCATGTAATGCATATATTAGAGAAAACAACATAAAAATGCACTATTATCTGGTTAGGGTGGAAATTGCTTTGCAAAAAATGTGTATATGAAGCAAAAATACATAGAAACGTTGGTATATTAGGAGAAATTCACACTAAGACTGATTAATTTTTCACAAGGACCTTTTTTAAAAAAAGCAGACTGATGTGGAAATGAAGAGAACTGAACTAAAGATGGGGGGAGGAGGGGGAAGAAACCAAAACTTGCAGATTCACCCATCCCTACAAGAGGGTTACTGCCATGCCAGGACATATTCTTTTTTGTATACTAAAGGGGGCGGGGATTGTTGAAACATCCCACCATCAGTATAATGTTTAGAACAGCAACAAGGAAGGAACAAAAAGCTAACTGGGTTTATTATTTATTATTGAAAATAATTTCCTGTGTCAGAGAGTTCCACAAGCCAACTGTCCACTGCAGGAATGTTAACCTGCTGGTTTTACCTTGACTCAACAATCTGACTCAACCCTTTTGTGATAGCCATGGTTGATCGTCTGATAACCTAGCAAGAATATTCCTCCATCTTCCCCAGATAAGTCCTAGAGGCCCATGCTGGAATCTGTGTTCTAAAGTTAGTAATCCTTTAGTAATCTGCAGCAAAACGGTTAATGACATCTGCAGGCCCTGATATGCAGTTAATTACTGTAATGTAGAACATCTTGAAGAAGAACGTTGCATGTACATATTACCAATTAACCCACAAATCTGGGAAGCAAAAGACAGCAATTAATAGAACACTCTCCTGTCATTGTAATTACAAGCTCCGTGTGAGAGTCCAATGTAAGAAGGATATGAAATCCAATAATTAGTAAAGATTTCAAAAGCAGAGAGAAAGCAGAATGTTCTAGGTCACATAGCAGGGAGGAATATTATGGTATTGGGAGCAGGAGAGAGAGTGGTGGTGAATAGCAGATTGCAACACATTTTGGAAAGGCTCTTTGCACCTTTGCTTATGGTCCAACCACGTGTAAATCTGTTCTTAGACTCTAGAACAAGGGCCAAGTCTAATCCTGCCTTAGTACATTCTGAAAATCCCACATCTTTTGCTAGAGCAAGATCATGGGGTCACTTGATGAAGATGTAGACCTGGGGCTGGTTCACACCAGAGCTTATCCAACACAAAACTAACAGCCTTTGACTTCCTCCCAAGAATCCTGGGAACTGTAGTTTGTGAAAGATGCTGGGAATTGCAGCTGTGTGAGGTGGAAACTACAGTTCCCAGGATTCTTTGCAGGCAGTCATGTGCTTTAAATGTGTGTTAGGTGTGCTTTAAGTAGGTCTGCCCCTAGCGTGCAGCAGCTGTGAAAAATTTGAATTCTACATTAGGGATCATTAGGAAATGGACTGAAAATAAAATAAATAAATAAATAAAAATGTCAGTATAATAATGTCATTATAAAAATCTATGGTCCAATAATACTATGTACAGTTCAAGTCACCTCACCTTGGAAAGGATATTGTAGAAATGGGGAAAGTTACAAAAAGGGGGCAGTCAAGAGGCTGAGAAACTCCCCCATGAGGAAAGGTTGTAGCATTGGGCCTCTTTAGTTTAGAGAAAAGACAATTAATGGAAGACATGACAGAGGTGTCTAATTCAACTGCCCAATTATACACCTCCAATCATTTCATTAGTTAAAGCTATGGTTTTTACAGTAGTGATGTATAGAAGTGAGAGCTGGACCATAAAGAAGGCAGATCGCCAAATAATTGATGCTTTTGAATTGGAGTTGGAGGAGACTCTTGAGAGTCCCATGGACTGCAAGAAGATCAAACCTCTCCATTCTTAAGGAAAACAGCCCTCAGTGCTCACTGGAAGGACAGATCGTGAAGCTGAGGCTCCAATACTTTGGCCACCTCATGAGGAGAGAAGACTCCCTGGAAAAGACCCTGATGTTGGGAAAGATGGAGGGCACAAGGAGAAGGGGACGACAGAGGATGAGATGGTTGGACAGTGTTCTCGAAGCTACCAGCATGAGTTTGACCAAACTGCGGGAGGCAGTGAAAGACAGGAGTGCCTGGCATGCTCTGGTCCATGGGGTCACGAAGAGTCGGACACGACTAAACAACTAAACAACAACAATCATTCCATTGGCCATGCTGAAGGGAGATGGAGTCAAGCAATCTCTAGAGAGCACTTTTTTGGCTACCCTGTGCTAATGCATTAATTCAGATTTCTCAAGCCAGGAAAGAAAGCCTTCGTTATAAGCATACCCTGTAAAAAGTTTAACCCTGCTACAAAAAGTCTTTCATAACAACAAGGTCTTGCAACATTTTCTTTTGGAGGGGAGTAGCGAAGTGCTCAGATCTGGGCTTTGGAGGCTCTCCAGGGAAACAAAGTTTCACAGCTGCTTATTTTGAGAGACGGTAAAACGATCTTCCTGTGACAACTTTATCATCTCATTTTCACATGGGGAGATGTTTGTTTGAAATAGATGGCACATTTTAAAAAGTTACTATACCAAAATGAATGCCAGTTCAACAAGAGTAAGTTCAATGGAGGTGCTATCTGCAACAGAGGCTCTAATGACCAGGGGTCAGCAAACTTTTTCAGCAGAGGGCCAGTCCACTGTCCCTCAGACCTTGTAGGGGGCCAGACTATATTTTGAAGGGGGGGGAATGAACAAATTCCTATGCCCCACAAATAACCCAGAGATGCGTTTTAAATAAAAGCACACATTCCACTCATGTTAAAAACACCAGGCAGGCCCCACAAATAACCCAGAGATGCATTTTAAATAAAAGGACACATTCTACTCATGTAAAAACACGCTGATTCCTGGACCATCTGCAGGCCGGATTTAGAAGGAGATTGGGCCAGATCCGGCCCCTGGGCCTTAGTTTGCTTACCCATGCTAATGACCATACTATGGCCTGCAGACATACATCTTAGTGGGTGGGGGCTGAGGTATATTGGGGGGGATATGAGGTT
This sequence comes from Podarcis pityusensis, assembly GCF_964106645.2. NCBI lineage: Eukaryota > Metazoa > Chordata > Lepidosauria > Squamata > Lacertidae > Podarcis > Podarcis pityusensis. Next base: position 15,809,391 of record NC_138037.1, on the reverse strand, counting down.
TGTCACATCGTGATGCCTGCTTTGTCACATCATGATGCCCATGGATCTGACAATTGAAAACACAACCCTTTTACCTGGGTCTTGCTCTGATCACTAATATTGGTTCCTGGTGTTTCTGGTTTCTGCCCTTGATATTTAAACTTTGCTTCACTGAGCTGCATTTTACTGCAATATTTTGTTGAAATGCTAGGGCCTCCTTGCAGGGGTCCTGGGACCTGCCATCAAATCCCAGATGCCCAGCAAGATGGGAAGAGGCTATACCCCCATGTCCTAGGACACCTCCTCACCTTCTCATTGTCCATGTTAAGGTCTTGGACTTGGGGGAAGAGAAAGATATGAGGTGGTGCTGGGCACTCTGGGAATCAAAACAAAACAGAGACAGTGTGGAAGGCAAGCTGTGCCTGCTTTGATTATATTCTCCAAATACGACAACCTTAGTTTTGGCATAGTTACTGTAACCCTTAGATGTTTTTATTTGCACAGTTGGCCAGATTTGACCAGCATCCTTCTGAGTCCAGTTTTGTTCAGCAAGAGCAAGGGATAAATGGGCCGGGAGAAGAAAGAGGGAGAGAAGGAAAGAGGGAGAGAGAGAAGGAAGGGGATTATAATCTCAAGAACACTTGCATACTCTTCACAATCTATTTGCACTTCCACCCTTAGCAACCAAAGGCCAGGGATTTTCAGAATGACAGCCATGTCTTCTGTCAGCAATGCCAGTTGCAAGCTTTGGAGAGCCCTCGGGTAGGCTTACTTGCTCCTTACTAGCATCAAATTACTCACCACCTCTCTGTCTGTGGGACCCCTGAATTGGTGCGGACCTTTGCAGGTGCCCAACGATGCTGATCCTTGATGCTGTCCTTGACAACCATAGCTCATCCAAACTTCCTTTTGTGCTGCATCTGTAGGCAAAGGTCTGGTCTATCTGTGTCAGTGTTCAAGTGCTGCATTTTTTTGGTGGTTTCTTGGTGGTTTTCTCTGGGAAAACCTGCATTTTGCTACTGAATCAGAGCAAAAAGCAATTGGCTTTTCCACAGGAGTTTGGAATTGGAGTTCGCTCCAGTTCAGTAGTAAAACATGGGTTTTCCCCAGGGAAAGTGTCGGAACAAACATAAAAAATCACACCACTCGAACGTCGACATGGGAAGCCTGGACCTGTGCCTGGAAAATGTGGAGCAAAGTGTGGATGAGCCCTCCGTCATATAATATTAGAAGCCCCATTCTCTCTTCTCGGAAGTCTCCACTAGTTCTCCCTCCACTGTCAGAGGTAACAGGCTGTCAGAGCTGGTTCAGCTGCAGGTCAGTGCAGAGATGAGCAGTAAAGTTGACTCTTCATTCAAGGAAGCAGAATACAGACCGGCTCCCAGCAAAGCATTTGCCAGAACTGACCACCTGGGACTCCCACTTCCCCCTAAGTCTCCTCCCTGTCTGACTGTTTCCCCTGCAATTTTAAACTCTGTTAGGAGTCCCCCACCCCATACTCTTTGTTCTGCTACATGCAAATGCCTCCGAGCCCTTGGAGGCGAGGCTGAATACAATAGGACTGGCAGTCTCCTGTGAATCTGTTACAGCCTCAGCCCTCACCTCCTCCTCCTCAGCTGCCTCTTCTACATCTGCAGTGCTTTCTCCCTCTTCTTCCTCTCTCTCACTGAAGCCTGCTGCTTATTCAGCATCCAGCCATTCTGCCTCCTCTCCCCCTTCACCCTTTGCCCTGTCTTCAGTGTCCCATCACCCTGGCTCTGATCCTTCCTCTTCTGAAGCTTCCCTAGGCAGTTCTCCAGCTGGGCCTCCCACCACTCTTCCTCGTCCAGCCAGTCCCTGACATCTTCCTCTGAATACCAATTGCTGGAAACTGCAGGTGCAGAGAGGGCTGTCTTACTTAGGTCTTGCTTGTGGGCTTCCCATAGCTTGTCCACTGGAAGAACAGGGTGCTAGACTCAATGGGTCTCCCCATGGACTCCAACAGGGCTCCTCATAGGCTCTCATGCCTCCAGATTGCTCCCCAGTTCCCTGGGCTAGCAGGAACCCACCCACCCACATTGATCATGGAAACAGAGAGATTTGTCTCCCTTTGTAGAAAACGGCACATTAAAATGCTCTTAATATGTGATGAGAGAGGCAGAACTCAGTGCTGGAATATTCATGCAGCATCTGGAGTGACTGGCGGTAAAGCATCTGTCTCTTCCCCCGCCCCTCCAAAACAGCGGAAAACACCACTCAGTCTGAAGATGCGGCATCCTGTCCCCATTTCCCATCTGACTCCCTCTATGCCTTGGCTCAGCTGCATCCCAATGTTCCCTTTCCCATAACCTGCATGCTTTGGCAATGATGATGAGGCTTTTCAAAGCAGAATCACTCTTGTAGTGCCACAGGCCAATTTGTTTAGCCTGCAGCACACTTGTAATGTTTGGGTTGATTACCGCTTCTAACAAAACAGTCCCTTGCGGTTCTTTGCTGCATTTGAATATATTCCAGTCATGTGTGCAGGAGAGGAAGACTGCGTATATGTGTGCTTTTGAAAATAAGTGGGAAACGAGTCTGACACAAATGATGTTTTAATTAGCCTAGAAAGAAAAGAAGGAAGCGTTGGGGACAAATGTGCTCGACTGAGGGACACTTACCTCCAGGAGAAAGGTCTGGGAAGAAGGAACTCTTTGGGTATTTGCCCCGCAGAGGAAAAGCAGCTTGGATGAAAAGGTGAATTGCAATGCATCGGTATTGACTAACCTGTGTTGCACTATGACATAACACAAAGGAAGCAAATCTTCATTGCAGATTTGCAATTAGGGTCAGGAGCGGTGTTATGGTGAAGAAAAAGAGCCCCACCCTTCTGTGTGCAGAAATCATCTGGGCTGGCAGTCAGGTCAAATTTCAACACCAGCATTGACCCATGGAGGCAGCCATCCAGCCACTCCAGTAATGTCCCTGGGAATTATTGCAAGCCACTTCTTGAATTGGTAATTTAGTGTGGTGGTGATGGTATAAGTTAGATAAAGAACCCCTCAGTCACCTTGTTGAAATTCAGCCCCACCTGAAAGTGCTACCCAGTGCTTTTTTTCGGGGGGGGGGGGGGGGACGCATACCCCTAAACATTTTGTGAATCGTTGTACTTTGTCCATTTACTGTATTTATTTTCCCCGGTTTGAACAATAAAATGGTGATCTTCTTGAGTCAAAATGAGAGTATCCCTAAACATTTTTTGAGGGGGGGGGAAGCAGTGGTGCTACCACTTTTCTGCAGTTCCCAAAGTCATTGATACTGACCCTCCTAAATTTCTTGGGGTGGTGGGAATCAATGGTCCCATGAGACTTCCAGAATTATTTTAAACAGCTGTTGTTCTAATGACATCATGCTTAGGCTGGATCTGTAAAAACGCTGTAAAATAATAATAATATAGCTCTCAGCGCAATTTCAATGCAATTTCCCATTGCTGACTGAACACCGCTCTACAGCGCCCTCTGTGCCACATTTTCATACATTTTCAACATTATAACCCACCAGTGTAGATTGGTCATTAGGTTTTAGATTGTGGTTCTATTGTTATCAGATATATTGTGCATTATGGCTTTGATGTCAGCTATCTTGGAAGACCTATCCTTTAAATGATGGATGGATGGATGGATATAATAGTGGGGAAATTGCCACTTTCCCTCTGAAGTCCACAGTGGGAAGCTTATACTCAAGTTGACCCAAATGCAAGCAAGGCGAACCCTCCATGCAGTTGGAGACTCCCATAAAGCAGAGTTCCTAACACAGGGGATTCTGCTTACATTCAAGTGAGCATTAGTACAAGACGCTTGCAGACCTGCTCCACTCAACATGGGGAAGGCTGGGGCTGAGGGAGCAGAGCCAAGGGGCAGTGCATCCTGATTTGCCACTTGAGGTGAAACGGAAAGTGCCGCCTTGCCCTGCTGCCACTGCCGCTGCCACACCCACCACCACCTACCTGCTGCTGCTGCTGCCACCGGCTCTGATGCTGCCTTTGCATGCTCTGCCATACCCACTGCTGGCAGAGAAGTGCTAATACCATTGGCATGGATTTCAAGGGAGATCATGCTGATTTGGGGTGAGATTTTGCCCCAAATGGATGCTATCTTGCCCACAATTGGCACCGATGTTGGTGCCACCTGGGGAGCTTCTGCCCCCTGAGGCAGTGGTCTCACCCTGTCTACTTGGCTGGGCCAGCTCTGGCATAGCCTCATGCCTAGGGATGTTAGTGGAAGGGCTTGTGTGAACACCCCACCCCCTCCATGGATTTGCCTTCGCGTTTTAATGAAAGATGTGCTCAAAGCCTTTGCTGCTGTTCATAGGTCTCTCTCTCTGTGTTGAATAATACTTTGCCTTGTCTTCAGATGTGCATTATTAAACAAGGGGGAAGGGCTTGGGTTAAGGAACCAATCTGGCAACAGACTGGGCCTACAAGAGGCCAATGGTCTCCCCTTCCTTCATTCCCCTTCTCTTTGCTTCCTGGAATGTGGGTTCCCCAGCTGCAGGATTTGTCCACACTGTTCCAACATGTTTTGTCCAGCTGAGTATTACCTGACTGCAGTTCTAACATGTTAAGACTGCTTTGAACTCTTTTTGCAGGCATGATGACAGGCTGAGCAGTCCGTGACCCTCCTTCACCTAGAGAGCTCTGCAAGTCCTCATTTACCAACCAACCTAAATCAGGCAATGCAGTCTGTGTTCAGGGATTTCAATAACTTTTAGGATCTGTTTAAGCACCTTTAGCAAAGCCCGCCATGGAGGTTTGCTCTTACGCTGTATGAGCCTCCCTCCCTCTCTCCTTAATTGAAGCTGTTTGCATGGACTGTGCTTCCTCCTGCTTACTTATATCAGCAATCTGTGTTTGCCCAGCAATCTGACTTTCTCCACGATCAAGCGAAACAATGAGAAACATGTCAAGGGCGTGTCAGATGGAGGATTAAGGCAGGGTGCTTTGATACAGAGTTGGGGGCAGGCCAAGGGAGCAAACTGAGCATGGCCAGCATTAGAACGTGACAAAGAAGTTGCACCCAAAGCCAACTCGTTTTGCATTCACACTTGTAATTAAAAGCGGTCCTGGCAGCAGCACAGAGCAGAAGATTTCAAGAGGGAGCCAATGTCAATAGAACAGGCTCTCCTTTAGCAACATGCCCCTCTCCCAGGCAAGGATGGCAGGTAGCAGCAATGCAAGGTTGTGTGGCCCCCAGTATGTTCTATGAGGGAATGCCCCAAAAGATCTTTGGAACTTCCCGTCTATTGACATCAAGTACAGTGGTACCTCGGGTTAAGAACTTCATTCGTTCTGGAGGTCCGTTCTTAACCTGAGGTATCACTTTAGCTAATGGGGCCTCCCGCCGCATGATTTCTGTTCTCATCCTGAAGCAAAGTTCTTAACCCGAGGTACTATTTCTGGGTTAGCTGAGTCTGTAACCTGAAACATCTGTAACCTGAAGCGTCTGTAACCCAAGGAACTTTCCTTGTACTTCACATAAAATGAATTATCTGAGGGCACCATTCCAGCCAGGTAAAAACCCTCAAGGAGAGTGCAAAGAAGGGCTGGTGAGGGGGGCATAGCTGTCAACGTTTCCCTTTTTTAAAAAAATGGAAATTCCCTTATTCCGAATAGGATTCCTCGCAAGAAAAGAAAAAAAGTTGACAGCTATGGAGGGGGGTGTCCTGGGGTGGGGGTTGGGGGGCCAGATATTGTTGTTGTTGTTGTTGTTGTTGTTGTTGTTGTTGTTGTTGTTTGTTGTTGTTGTTGTTGTTTTGGCAAAAGCTATGTGCTTATGGCCATCCCAGTGACCTTCTCTCTCTACAAAAATGAATGTGTAAATTACAGCAAAGTAAATGATCTAGCCAGACAGGTAGTGGTCATTGGGAATGCACCACTTACCTGGAGGCCTCCTGGCAGTGATGTTGCTGCCACCTGTTGGGAAAGAGAGGGAGAGCAGTGAGGTCATTGATCTCCCACATTTCCTAGTTGGCAGCCTGAACTTTTTTTTTACAGCGGATTGCAAGTTCTGCTGTTAACATCATTGGAGGGGGTAGTAATTGGGTTTTAATACAGCTCAATTTTTTTTTAAAAAAAGGCCTGCTTTAGCATGCCAGAGCCTGTACCGCTGCCATAAAGCTGTCTCTTCCTTACAAATTATGCACTAGTTTTTAAGTATTTAGGTCAAACACTCCTTTTAAGAGTTGACAAGGAGAGGAGATGAATGCATGCTATAAATATACTTGGAGTCTTGCATTTCCGTTCATCATAACGGTGGCGGAAGCTCTGCTATATCTTTTATCTCTCCCAATGCCCTAGGCTAACCAAATGAAATGCTTGCTTTAAAGTGTAAAGCGAAATCTTAATTCATGTACTTCCTTGTTCCCAGCATCATTATGAGTCAGTATGATCAGGCTTCCGAAGCTGCCTTAAGAAACAAAAGTCTCTGTGGCAGATCAAGGCTCAACAGAATAAAAATAAAGCTAAATCCAATTAGGATAAAGTAACTGTCAACACGATTGGGGGGCGGGGAGGTGGTTGCAGTTTCATAGTTATAGACCAGTTCCCATCCCTAGCAAAACTGGGCATTTCCTGTGCACAATACTAAATGGAAGTGGTACGGTAGTTCTTTGATGGAGTAGACTTCCCTCTTGCAGTCTATTTGACTTTTGCTACTGAGAGCAGTTGTACACCTCTGTAAGAGGGTAAGTGAATGCCTGCTGCTTCTGAAAACAACAACTGTGCATCAAGTTCCCTGTCTCTGACTCTTCATCTCATCTCATGACATCACAGCATTCCACATTCCCCTGCCCTCTGATATCTTAAGATCTCAAGCAGAGGCAGAGAAATAAACATGGGAAGCTGCAGCAATAAGGTGCAGGGCCTTTTAAAAAAACATCCCTACCCTCTATCTTCTTCTTCTTTTCTTTGGCGATCACTCGTAGCTGAGTAAGATTCTCTTCCAGGAAAACAGTCTTAATGGTGAATCCGTAAGTGACCATGGAGGCCAATTCTGGATCCACACATCCTTCCACAGTGGGGACATAAGTTTCTGAGTGGGAGTTGATCATGGTGAGGGTTTGCCAAACGTGCCTTCCACTAATAATAATAATAATAATAATAATAATAATAATAATAATAATTTATTATTTATACCCCGCCCATCTGGCTGGGTTTCCCCAACCACTCTGGGCGGCTTCCAACAAAACACTAAAATACAATAACCTATTAAGCATTAAAATCTTCCCTAAACAGGGCTGCTTTTAGATGTCTTCTAAAAGTTTGGTAGTTATTTTTCTCTTTGACATCTGGTGGGAGGGCGTTCCACAGGGTGGGTGCCACTACCGAGAAGGCCCTCTGCCTGGTTCCCTGTAACTTGGCTTCTCGCAGCGAGTGAACCGCCAGAAGGCCCTCAGCGCTGGACCTCATTGTCTGGGCTGAACGATGGAGGTGGAGACGCTCCTTCAGGTATACTGGACCGAGGCTGTTGATTCGCTTCTCCTTTTTGCCCTGAGTTTGTGCTTCTTCAAAGTCCACGACACCTTTGGTAAAGGCTGTTTTCCAACTGGAGCACTCACAGGCCACTGTATTAGCCAACAGCAATCACAGAAGGAAGCAGAAAGCTTTTGCTATTTGCTCTGCTTCCATTCGATTCCAAAAGAGCTCATTCCTGACTCCTGGATGTATTTCCTGCCCGAACCCAGGAATCAGAGGTTTTATTTCTTCAGATAAAAAACGGACAACTCTGTTTTCTTGTTCCCAACCTTTGGATCTTCCTTGAGCTTGCCCTTGTAGAGAAGCCTGGTGATGCCACATCTTGAGAGCAACGCTTTGGGACACTGCTGCACAGCTCCCTGTTAACAATGCATTGTGTCTTGTGTTTCCACCTGATTCCACATGGACTCATTCCTGACTCTTGGCTATACTACTTGAGCCATGCTGCACATAGTTAAACTATGGAACTCACTCCCCCAGAAGACAGTGATGGCCGACAACTTGGATGACTTTAACAGATGATTAGGCAAATTACAGTGGTACCTCGGGTTACAGATGCTTCAGGTTACAGATGCTTCAGGTTACAGACGCTTCAGGTTACAGACTCCGCTAACCCAGAAATAGTACCTCAGGTTAAGAACTTTGCTTCAGAATGAGAACAGAAATCGTGCGTCGGCAGCGGGAGGCCCCATTAGCTAAAGTGGTACCTCAGGTTAAGAACAGTTTCAGGTTAAGAACGGACCTCCAGAATGAATAAAGTTCTTAACCCGAGGTACCACTGTAATGGAAGACAAGGCTATTAATGATTAGTAGCCATAATGGCTATGTTCTTTCACCATTATCACCATGCCTCTGAATAAGAGATGCTGGAAATTGCCAGTGGGCAGAATGCTTTTGCACTCGTGCCCAGCTTGCAAGCTTTCCACAGCCATCTGGTTGACTACTCTGAGAACAGGATTCTGGACTAGATGAGCCATTGGCCTAATCCAGCAGGCTTATCTTGTGTTTCCTATGTTCTAGCATTGCAGGGGGTTGAAGGAGATGACCATTGAGGTCCCTTCCAATTCTAAAATCCAATGATTCTATAAACTTAAATAGAAATACCTATATAGTTGAGGGTCCCCCCCCCCTTGACAATATATTTTACTGTAGATCATGGCCACTGGTCCCATCACCTCCTGGCAAATAGAAGGGGAAGAAATGGAGGCAGTGAGAGATTTTACTTTCTTGGGCTCCATTATCACTGCACATGGTGACAGCAGTCACGAAATTAAAAGACGCCTGCTCCTTGGTACAAAGGCGATGGCAAACCTAGACAGCATCTTAAAAAGCAGAGACATCACCTTGCCAACAAAGGTCTGTATAGTTAAAACTATGGTTTTCCCAGCAGTGATGTATGGAAGTGAGAGCTGGACCATAAAGAAGGCTGATCGCCCAAGAATTGATGCTTTTGAATTATGGTGCTCTTGAGGAGACTCTTGAGAGTCCCATGGACTGCAAGAAGATCAAACCTATGCATTCTGAAGGAAATCAGCCCTGAGTGCTCACTGGAAGGACAGATTGTGAAGCTGAGACTCCAATACTTTGGCCACCTCATGAGAAGAGAAGACTCCCTGGAAAAGAACCTGATGTTGGGAAAGATTGAGGGCACTAGGAGAAGGGGGCGAAAGAGGACGAGATGGTTGGACAGTGTTCTCGAAGCTACCAGCATGAGTTTGACCAAACTGCGGGAGGCAGTGGAAGACAGGAGTGCCTGGCGTGCTCTGGTCCATGGGGTCACGAAGAGTCGGACACGACTAAACAACTAAACAACAACAAAAGAGGTTTTAAAGATCTGGTTTAGGCCCTTGGCTGGAGACCCCAGATCTAATTTCACATTTTGATTTGGAATCACAGAATTGTAGAGTTGGAAGGGCCTCTAAGGATCATCTAGTCCAGCCTTTCTCAACCTGTGGGTCCCCAGATGTTGTCAAACTACCACTCCCATCACCCCTAGCTAGCAAGGCCAGAGCTCAGGTATGATGGGAGTTGTAGTCCAACATCTGGGGACCCACAGGTTGAGAACCACTGATCTAGTGCAACTCCCTGCAATGCAAGAGTGTGCAGCTGTCCCATAAGGAGATCGAACCTGCAACCTTGGCGTTACCAGCACCATGCTTTATGAGTATTTTTTGTAACCGTTCTCAAAGCAATTCTCCTGGATCAAACAGGCGAATGTCATCAGGGAGCCATCGTTCAGTCACATGGTGTCAGGCTTTGGGGAATCATCTTCCTCCTCCGTGGCAGTAACTAAGAAGAGATCAAACAAGAGGAACATCTTACCAGTTAGATTCTTTAACAATCACAGCAAGAGACAAAAGAACCCAAATACCTAGAATGGTGGTGCTCCCGATTAAGACACACACACCCTCCATCCCTATTAATCTACGTCACTCCTACATCTTGTAATCTGAGCTGGTACCCTCTGCGCTTTCTGTTCTGAGACTTTCTGAGCTCCTCTTGACTTTGGGGAGGGCGCTGGAGGAATGCTGTCAAAAGACTATGAATCTGTTAACCGTCTCTCTCCCAGTGTTTCTTCTCCTAGCTGCTCCCCGTCCAGTATTTCCCAGCTTCTGCCATCTGGACTATGCCCCTCTGCAAACCACTGTTTCAAATCTATACTGCCCTCCTGCTCCTGGGAAGATTCAGGAGCAGGATCAGGGGGAGGGGGTGGCTCCCACCATTCTTCCTCAGTGCAGCCCTTCTCAGCACGGTCCCTGACATATGGTCAGCATTGCAAAATCCATGGTTCAGTTCCAGGCATCTCCAGGTAAAAGGAATGCTAGGATGCTGACAAAGGCATCTGAGGTGTCTGAGAACTTGGGAAAGCTGTTGCCATTCAGAATTGGTAGTCCTGGGCCAGCTGACTCGGTGTAAGACAGGTTAATGCGTCAAAATCCAAATCCATAAAAGCACAACTCGACCTTGATGAAACGCAGGCCATGCCGAGGGCTGACTTATTAGGCTGCAGAAGGCTGGGAGCTAGAACCAAACAGGATGACAAAATACGGCCCTTTCCTTGCTAGCAACAAATCTTGCTGTCCTTGTGGCCGGAGAAGTAATTGCAGAGGTTGAAGTGCATCAAATCTCCCGTGCTGCATTCATATATTGCGAGACTTGTCAAGGGCAAGTAAGAACCCAGGGAAGTGTCCATCCTTCGTGCTCTCCCCATATTGATGCATCCTCCCTCTCCTCCTCCCAAGAACATAATGGAAACCAGCCCGTCTAACCAATAGCAGAGCAGCTCGAAAGCCAGGCAGAAGGATGATCGCAAACTGAGCTCCTGTCACAGCATAATGGGGTGTGATGCATCATTGCAGTGATGTGTCAAGGCTGGAAAATTTCAAAGTGGCCTGGTAAAACTGTCCTAAAATATTGAACCAGAGAGAGGAAAGAAAGAAAGAAAGAAAGAAAGAAAGAAAGAAAGGAAGGAAGGAAGGAAGGAAGGAAGGAAGGAAGGAAAGAAAGAAAGAAAGAAAGAAAGAAAGAAAGAAAGAGGGGTTTTTCAAGGCATCTATATTCATAAATTATTCTTGCACTCTGTGAATTTTCTTAGTTCAGCACAATTCTGCCCCCCCCCCCCGTTTTGTGAACACTGTCAAATGTCCATGCCTCAAGGGAGTGAATACCTGTGTCTCTGGTTTATGAGGCTTTTGTGGCATCAGTTTTGGTATTCTTCAGCAAAATGATAATGATGAGGATGATGGTTTTTTGTGTCTCATTTTTTAAGTTTGCATTTTTTCAAAGTAGAGTTTAGTTCTTAATTTCAGAAACTGTGTTTAGTTAAGTATCAATATCTTTGAGGTTGAATATCTATTGCGTATCTATTCAGTAAATGAGTATCTCTTCAATAAATGGGTGAGCACCATAATGAAAAATGCCTGGCACACCTATGTTTGCTTGCACAAAACTTATGTGGAAGTTAGACAATCATGTCTTTATGGAGCATTCATTCTGGTTTGTTTCTGTAGAGGTTTTAAGACAATGTTCACTCATCCAGATTTGCTTATGTGCTGCATATCCCTGTTAACCCTTTGTTCACCCCCCATTTTTGAGTGCATTTCCACGTTACTTCCCTAACCTCTAACAGTTCATTACTTCCGAGAAAGAATGCAGGGGTTTGCATGGCTCACATGTGCATTTGAAAAAGGACAATCAAGAGTGCTACCCCACAGCAGTGCACTGTACTGAGGGAGAGTGAGATAAAAGTCCATGCACCTTTTTAAAATGCTGCAAAAATAGTCAATTTTTGAGGCAGGCAAATGGAGACACCCGTTTTCAGATAATTCTTTATTGAGCTCTTCTGCTTTTTGATGCTGAAATAAAAATATGGAACCTAATTGTGGGGATAAGGGTGAACAGGAGGAGCATGAACTTTTGTAAAGAGGGGAGCATTAACACACCACTTAATTGGGTAAACTGTTGTTTGATTCCAACCCCCTTTCTCACACACACACTCTTTCTCATTTTGTAAATCCAGGTGCAGGAAGGAAAAAAACAACCACAGCAATTAATATTAACCTGAATGTGATTATTTGGCTCTTCAGCATTTCATTGGATTATGTTGACTTTATAATTTGATTGCTGTGCAGATGTGAACTCGGCTGATTGCATTAAAATATGCAACAGGAAATTGTGGTGTTGGTGGAAGGAGGGGAGGTGGGGAGAAATCTGACGGAGGAGGTGCGCGGCGCAAGTTTGTCTTCCCCACTGAGTTTATTTCCTTTCGGAGAAAGCCAAGCAGAAGGTCAGATTGATCACACCGTAATTCTAATCATTTGGAAGGTGGCTGCTAATTAGGTGGCAACATTTTGAGCTGAATTTAAATGAAGAATATAGCAGTTTTTATGGGTGGAAGTTCATCAGGGGTTTATTGACGCTCCGGGAGGTTTCAAGGGTTCCCCAAAAGTGCACCTGTTGCCCCCGAAACCAGAATTGCCAAAGTGGTCGCCCCAGTCATCTATTGTTGGGTTAAATGGTGGTCTACTACAAGGACAACACTGAGACTTAGGAGGTGGAAGCTGTCAGGCAGTGCCACCCCCCTGGACTGGCTGGAAGTAACCAAACACATAGGAAGGGGGTTGGCTGAAGGCAGATTGATGTAGGTAGGGCCCCATTTGTCCTAATGGAGCAGCCTCCATTTACCCAGGCCAATCTAATGGAGAGGTCAAGATGTCAGCTTCGCCTTTGAGCCAGTGCCACCGACTGGGCTCAACCTCTTCAGCCCCGACTGGGCCAGGTGAGCTGGAAAGCACTTCCAGAGACCTTCCACGCAGGAAGCAGGTCTAAGTGCTGTGGACTCACAACTCAGCGCTGTGAGCACCAAACTCAGATCCAAAAGTCAGCGGAGCACAGCAGAGTATGAACCACACGAACGACAGCTTCTGTAGAATAACTTATTTTATCCTCTACAGCTACTATACAAACTAACTACAGACTAAATGGAGACGCTAGACTGCACTGAGTGTTACAGCTGCATGAGCAACGACCTTATCTATACACAGATAACTCTGACTCCCCCTTTGAAGTCAGGCTGGAGCGGAATAAGTAATGAGCAAAATCTGCCCCCCTCCTTTCTGAAACAACAGCAGATTCTTGCAATGGGAGGGGTGAAATATCCTCAAAGAGCTGGACCAATACTTGACCTCCCATTGGGTTGGGAATGGGTGAGTTGCTAAGCAATTTTGAGTGTATGGACATGGATCGTTGGAAGAGGAGGAGGAGGAAAGAATCAGGGCCACAATGAACATAATGACATTTCCAAGGAAAATGAAAAACTCTAAAGCTCTGAATGTAAATATGCCCTTCATGACATCCTTAAAAAGGAAGAAGAAGCTGTTAATCAGATGTGTACAGAGAGTTTCTAATTGTCTCTACATGCTTCTCTGGCGTCTAATATTGTATTAAACTTCACTGGTAGGATTTTGGTTACTTATGCAAAAAATCGCATCTGCAATTGATAGAAATATTTATCAGGGTGTTCACTAAACTGAAAAACCAGTGAAGCAAGTAATAACATTTAAAACAAATAGGAAAGCACAAATGAAAATGAAGCAACTGAATAATTACACAATATGCAGAATAAATGATATCAAAATTCCAGTTCTGTTTCAAATCAATAAAAGTGAAATGCGACAGCTAGTTGATGATGTCGTGGGATGAATAAAAAAAGAAGAAGCATTAAAAAAATTAATCCAGTCAAAATATCTTTGTAAAATGATTCGAGACAATTGAATCTTTGCCATTGTTCCTTAATGGAAAACAATTGGTTCCTGAAAAACGATTTGCTTCTTCTATTGCTAACAATCCAAGAAATTATAAAACCAGGCGGGTGTCCTGCTACTCAATTCATTGTTTCAATTTGTTTGATAACAAGAAGTAATATGCCTTTGTGTGGTTTAGTACTGGCTATTTGGAATAATATTAAGAACCGACTGAGACATGGAAGTCAACATGAATTTCAACTATAGTCCCAATATATCCAGAACCTCAAATGTGATCTGATACACACATGGAGCTTCATCTGGCAACACAGGCTAGGATCCACCTTCACCATAACTGCTGAGGGCAAGATTAATGGTTCTGCTCAATTCCAGAATATTGAATCATTGGTATTGGATGATGACCTTGTACTTGGATTGCTTTAGGAACTGGTGAAATATCGGAAGGAGTGGCTATCTGCTACCTCCACTGCCAGATGCTAAGCAAATCAGTCTCTTAAGCTTAAGCCAAGAAATAGTATTCTTTATAAAATTGAATATCAATATACGTATCAAGGCTTTGAGATTAGACCACTGAAGAAGCCTGGAAAACTACCTTGGGAGTGTGCTACCTGCAAGCCCCAGTAAAAGGGCCCCATCGGGGGTGAATAGTGGCCTTACTAGGACTGCCAGGGCAAAACAGGCGCAAAACGCCGGCACCCTGTCTACAACTTCACTAACATCCATCTACAACTTCACTAGCATCTCTCAGTATTGTGAACAACACCAAACTTACCCTTTGTTGGTATCTTCATGAACTTACCTAAAAAGATAAAGAAAACAAAAGACTAAGCATTTGCAAAATCTATTGAAACCAGACATTATAAGTTCATCTTAGGTTGGGGAGTTCGTAAGTCTCTGTGGCTTTGCACAAGGTTTTGTATTTTTCTCAGACGATTGATAAAGAATGTATAATTATTTTAGAGAACCACAGGTGGGCAGAGGGTGGTTGTGCTCAAGTCTAGCTTGCAGGGTTCCAACAGGTATCTGACTGGCCAACAGGTATCTGAACAGGATGCAGGAGGAGATATGCCACTGGGCCTGACATAGCAGGCTGTTCTTAAGTTCTTACGAATACAAAGGATGCCCTTTTATGTTCAATAACCATGCATCCTTTTGCATATATAGGAAGGTGCTCTGACACATCAATATACATACTGGAAGGATCAGTCTGCCAGTGCAGGGTCTACAGTTTGGAACTACTGGCCTACTTTGGTTCAGTGTCTAAGCCAGATGAACTCAGAATTCTAATTATTTTCCAGCTCACCTGCAAGATACTCCTCCTCCACTACCCTGAAAAAAATGAAAATATAATCCTGAACATGCTACTAGGGGCACAATTCTATTTGTTTGTGGGGGGGGGGGCAGGGAAGGATGATTCTAACCATGGCTCCGAAGCCTTCTGTTGGATAACACTCTAAAAAAGAAAGGAAATTTGAAAATTACTCTTTATATCTCATAAGAACCAGAAATATAGGTGCTTATGAGGAATAACCAGTGCTCTGAAACCAAGGGAGGGTCCTCCCCATATTCCCCAAACAGAAGACCCAGAATTAGCATACAACATCTGAGGTTCCAGTGTCCCATCACCAGGACCCACTCTTCTACTGGTGCCTGCCTTATGCAAGGTAGTCTGGAGCCTCCATTTTAACTGGACACAGGGTCTGTTCTGAGCATTGCAATGAATTTGTATGGTGGCTCCAAGTTGTCCAGCATTCATTGCAGCAACTTTGCCACGTAAGCCCACTGGTGTCTACTGAGATAGGATAGTGGTTCCCTCAAACCAGCCCTCCTTATAAGGTAGGGTGAGGAGGCTTTTTAAGCCTGGAGGCAGCATTCTCATGTGGGCAACCTTCCAGGGGCCACATACCAGGGTGGGCAGGGCCAGATGCAAAAGTGGGTGGAGCAATTGATGTGTAGGTCTACATTCCAGCCACACTTAAGTCAGAGGTTTTATACACAAACACCCACTCGCAGAAAGAGGATCATTCTATCCTGGCAAGCAAAGATGCATTATCAGAGTTCAAAGACCACATTCCAGTCAGGCAAAAGCATGTAAAGAGGAGGGGCAGAGCAGGGCCAATGAAACACATGGGGAGAATCCCAATGGCCAGATGGAAGGTTCTAGAAGACTAGTTTGGCCTCCAGGCCTGAGGTTTCTCAGTTGTGAGATTTTCCTTTCAATTAAATGTCTACTGACCATCTCACCCTAGGCATGCTCACACAGAACTAAGACCCGTGGGAATCAGTGGGCCTTAATCCCTACTAAATGTGAACAAATTGCAGTCTTAATTGATATTGAATTCTGCCCCTACTGGTGATGCCTCCAATACTGATTGGTTAAGCATGTGTCAAATTACTGAATATCCATACACAATGCAATTGCTCGGGAAACAAAGCTAGGAAGAGACAATGTTTCCAGGGCAATCTCTGTGAAAGAGGGATAGAGCTTGATTTGACTGGGATTAACCCCTCGCACAGGGCCCCGTGGAAAAAGGATTTGTCTAGCTGAATGGGAAGAGGTCTCAGAATTTGAGAGCCTATGGAGCAGAGCAGTCACAGGTGGGGTACCTGAAATAAAGGGGCAAAATAAGCAATTGAGTGAGAATCGGCAACCTGAGAGGAGGGCAGGGAGAAGGATTCCTCTAAGGTTCAGGGACTCTTGGCTAGGGAGCCATGAGGAACATCAGATGTAAAAGTCTGGACCACAAAAGAACTCCTTCTGGTCTTTTACCCGAAAGAGAATTCTGCCAGGTGCTAGGATGGCCAACAGCCAATCCCATGGTTTGTAGGGTTGCCAGTGTCTGGGCAGAAATCACTGAAATGTCTGGGAAAATCTGGATGTTTGGCAACCCATGTCTGAAGTGTAGATTTTGGTGAATTTCATAAAAAATTGCTCAAGAATTACTCTTTTTAAAAGATTTTTGGCCAACAAACAAACAAATACCTAATGTTGTGGGATGCTGAACTTCACATATCAGTTTCAACTAACCATACAATTCTTGGACCACACCCTTTTAGTCAGTTGCCAAATTTTCCAGGCATACTGCAGTCGCAAGCAGTGTCTGTTTGGAAATCAGCTAGATGTTCAGACGTATGGCAGTGTCGGCTCAACAACTTTTCTGTCTGGATCTCCAGTTTTTGAAATAAGGGAACCCTAAGTCAAACTAAGGGACACGGGTGGCACTGTGGGTTAAACCACAGAGCCTAGGACTTGCTGATCAGAAGGTCGGCGGTTCAAATCCCCGCGACGGGGTGAGCTCCCATTGTCCGGTCCCAGCTTCTGTCAACCTAGCAGTTTGAAAGCACGTCAAAGTGCAAGTAGATAAATAGGTACCACTCCGGTGGGAAGGTAAACGGCATTTCTGTGCTCTGCTCTGGTTTCACCAGAAGCGGCTTAGTCATGCTAGCCACACGACCCGGAAGCTGTCTGCGGACAAACGCCGGCTCCCTTGGCCAATAAAGCGAGATGAGCGCCGCAACCCCAGAGTCAGTCATGACTGGACCTAATGGTCAGGGGTCCTTTTACCTTTTAAGTCAAACTAAATCATTCCCATAATCTAAAAAGTGCTATTTAATCTGGCCTCCAAGAAAATGTCCTGGCTGCTGGGTGGAAAGTGGTGAAATCCACAGGAGGTGTTTTTTTAAAAAAAGTCTGTTCATACAAGCACCCTTAACAAACTACACTTCCCAGGATTCCCGGGGGGAAATGGTGTGCTTTAAATGTATGGTGTGAAAGCAGCCCTGTTTGCAAAAGTGGCTCATAACCTCACAACTGGAACACACAAACATAAAAACGCACATCCTCCCATGTCCTCCAAGGTTTCCAGATAAAGTAACTACTGTCATTCATTTCAAGCCCTGATTGCATCCCTTCCCTCTTCTTCTTCTTCTTTTTTAAAAAAAGCTTGCTGAAGAAAACATCAGAGAGCAATGGAAAGGGAGGAGGCTGCTTAGACACTGTGAATCTTTATCTCTGAGGAAGCAGTAGCCAAACTTTAAAAGGGAGAAGGCAGTTAGGTTAGATGCTGAGATGCTAAGTTTAATTTAAGCGAGCATACTTGAAATGAACTTCCAGAGATAATTAGGAAATTGAGGTCTATGTAAGCCCCAGGATAAGTAGGATTTGAAGATACCAAACATCTCACAATGGTTGCAAATACATCCGCTGCGCTTCGGCAGCAGAATAATTGCAGAGTTGTGATTTGCACCTCTCTCTCTCTCTCTCTCTCTCTCTCTCTCTCTCTCTTTCTCTCTCTCTCTCCCCCCCCCCCCCCCCATCAACCTGGAAATCTATTGATAGTTTGTAATGAAATAACTGGAAGGGAGTGGAGAACATCCCCACCCACAACAGACCAGGTCTATATCTGCCCCGCCCAAAAGTGGACAGGTGGGCTGCCCTACTGTCTGTCACCTGATGTAACAGTGGCATTCCAGGTGATGAGGCTCTTTGAAGGCTTGTTTCAGCATCACAAAGGGATTAGCATTGAAACCTCTACTAGGGCCACCGATCCCCTGGCTCTGAGCCTTCTTTCCCCGAGGTCCCTCAACCCTCCAGGGCTGATTATGAGAGTGTGGACTGAGCTATAGAGAACAGGAGAGGGAAAGCTGTTGAACACATGGAAATATGTGCACAGCGCGGGTGGCGCTGTGGTCTAAACCACTGAGCCTCTAGGGCTTGCCGATCAGAAAGTCGGCAGTTTGAATCCCCGCAACGGGGTGAGCTCCCATTGCTCTGTCCCAGCTCCTGCCAACCTAGCAGTTTGAAAGCACACCAGTACAAGTATATAAATAGGTACTGCTGCGACGGGAAGGCAAACAGCATTTCTGTGTGCTCTTGTTTCCATCACGGTGTTCTGTTGCACCAGAAGTGGTTTAGTCATGCTGGCCACATGACCCAGAAAGTGGACAAACGCCATCTCCCTTGGCCTGAAAGCGAAATGAGTGCCGCAACTCCATATTCACCTTTGACTGGACTTAACTGTCCAGGGGTCCTTTATCTTTACCTTTACCTATGTGTAACCACAGCTTTGGATTCAGCCCTGTGTATCCTGAGAGAAAGCCAGTTTCTCCATTTTGAACTGTTAATGCCTCAGCACTTTCCAGTGTTTGTTGTTGTTGTTGTTGTTGTTGTTTAGTCATTTAGTCGTGTCCGACTCTTCATGACCCCATGGACCAGAGCATGACAAGCACTCCTGTCTTCCACTGCGTCCCTCAGCTTGGTCAAACTCACGTTAATAGCTTTGAGAACACTGTCCAACCTTCTCATCCTCTGTCGTCCCTTTCTCCTTGTGCCCTCAATCTTTCCCAACATCAGAGTCTTTTCCAGGGAGTCTTCTCTTCTCATGAGGTGGCCAAAGTATTGGTGTATTCCAATGTTTACACATTTGTAAATGTAGGAATAAATAGGGCATATTCTATTCCATTATCATGCCCCCTGATACGCCGTGTGCCATGTCCCCTTGAAAGATTTCCACTCCCCTTGCAATTTTTGGTGCATGGTTGACAAATACCCTGGGGATCAAGATCTCTTGTGGCCAGATGCAACGCTCTCTCCACTGTTCCACAACAACTCTTGCTATATTGCCATGGCTCAGTTAGCACATACAAATATTCCATCGTGCCATCACTTGTGGTCAAACTTTGGAAGTGGAGACCACTGGCAAGCATCATGTTTGAGATTACGTCAGTTAGGGAGACTCTGAAACCTCATTCACACACATACATAGAAATCTCCTGCTGTAACCATTAAGTGTGGACCATGCATGTGTGAATCCATCCTACATTTGGGTTGTCAAATGGGGAAATGTGATGTCCATATACACACCCTTACCTTGAAGATGAAGGCAAAATACCAAGTGGCAATATGGTGATTAATTATACTTTTCCATTTTGCCCTAATGAATTGTGAAGGGCATTTATTTAACAAGCCCCTTCTGAAGCTTTTGTACATGATTGCAAATGACACGTGTGACGTCCAGCAGTCCATTCTTTTGCATAATGGTCACAGATTATCCTTAGGAGCAGCAACATGGAGGCAAAGTGACAGCTCCAGTCACTTAATGAGAAGTTTATTAAGAAACGAGGGCTGATTATCAGCTGCAAATTAACCATAATGTGTGTAATCAGCAGAGATGTCACACTGGAGGAAGAAAGATGATAAACAGCCTGAAATGCTCATTCCCCTGTTAATCAAAAAAGTACCTATCGCTCATGTAAAGATCTCCTCTGTGAGAATCCATGGATGCCTAAGTATGGAGCGGGCAAGAAGCATACTTTGGGGTGAATGCCTCCCTGTAGAGGGTGGAGCACAAGGGGGAACTTCATTCATCGGCATAGAATTGACACAAAATAACTTGAACGCTGAGCGATATTTTGGAGACCCTACCCAGCCCTATGGAACCAGCTCTCTATCTGGCATGCTTTGTATGTTATGTATCAAGTGGTCTGTGTTTGCCTGAGCTTGAGTCTGGACTAAGGATTCTGAGCCCCTGTGTTCTGATTCGATACATGATATCCAATCACAGAACATTTCAGGATTTGGGCCTCTGCCATTGGCCCTGAAGCTCTGAGTTATGACTTGCAGCTTTAGACAGCCAATCACGTTGGGAGTGGGAATGGCCCAGGACTTCAGAAATGTATATAAGCAGTTGCTTTGCTCCTGTTGTCCAGTTCTGTTAGTTCCATGAGGGTTCTTGCTGTTATCGCTGTGTCTTTCCTTGTGTGAACTCACCCACACTTCACTGTACTTAAAGCCAACCTTGAGTGGGCAGTTCCTAGATTATATTTGATGAAACAACCCCGTGGTTTGGGCCTCAACATGTAGGACATAGGCCTTGTTTGAATGGAGAGTACCCATATGTATAGCAGTCTTCTCTGGCCCCACATATGGAGACAATGAGCTAGGACCTTGTTGGGGTCGGAGCAAAGAATCGTGTGTTACCACTCTGCTCCCTCCTGTGACAGAGCATGCATGAGGGAGCACACGGACAGGACATATAAATATCTCATTTAGAGGAGACCTCATTCCATTTGAAAGTAAAACGGCTTCCTTATGTAGACATGAAAGATTATTAGATGTAGTGGCCTCTAAAATAGTTAAGGGGTTAAGGAAGAGGCCTGAACTCGTTGCAGGTTTCCAGGTTTAATTCCTGGAAGAGGCCTAAACTCACTTGCAAGCTTCCAGGTTTAATTCTCAGCATCTCTAGTCAAAAGGTCTGCAGACAGCCACTGCAAGGACCAAATTAGTTGTTTAGTTGTCTAGTCGTGTCCGACTCTTCATGCACCAGAGCACACCAGGCACTCCTGTCTTCCAGTGCCTCCCACAGTTTGATCAAACTCATGCTGGTAGCTTCGAGAACACTGTCCAACCATCTCGTCCTCTGTCGTCCCCTTCTCCTTGTGCCCTCCATCTTTTCCAGGGACTCTTCTCTTCTCATGAGATGGCCAAAGTATTGAAGCCTCAGCTTCACGATCTGTCCTTCCAGTGAGCACTCAGGGCTGATTTCCTTCAGAATGGAGAGGTTTGATTTTCTTGCAGTCCATGGGACTCTCAAGAGTCTCCTCCAGCACCATAATTCAAAAGCATCAATTCTTCGGCGATCAGCCTTCTGGCTGCTTCATATGTTAAGGAATGTAATTTGATAATTCATGCACTCCTTCATCTAAGACATGAGTGAAATATTGGACAGTGTGAGCCACAGTAAGGACCCAGAACATTTAATACTCTTTCAATGCATATTTCATTTTGTGAGAGAGAGGGAGGGGGGAGAAAGTGAGGGGGGAGAGGGAGGGAGGGAGATGACCATCCTTTACAGCTGGGGTCAGCAAACTTTTTCAGCAGGGGGCCAGTCCACTGTCCCTCAGGCCTTGTGAAGAGCCAGACTATATTTTGGGACTTCCGGGTTGGCGCCATCGATAATGGCGGATTCCCTCTGAGTCTCTGAGGGACCAGCTCCGCGGGATCGGGTCTTACCGCTGCGGCGAAGCGGGGGCCCTTTAAAAATCACAGGCGGGTGAAGCCTGTGAATGTGGGGACTCGGCAGGCACCTTTTGCGCCCCCCCCCAAGTTGCGAAGGGACCCTTTTAAGGGTTCCGGAGCGAGACGGGGTGATCGGCGCGGTGCTGAGAGTCGACTGCTTCTTCCGCGGAGTGAAGCCGCATAGCCGTTATCGGAGAGCGCTGACTTTTTCCTGGGACAATTTGACTTTGAAAGCAACTACCCGTGAGTAGGATTAAATTGGATCTAAAGGGGGGGAAGTTAATTTGGCACCGAAGCGGGAAGGTATAAACAGGAAGTCTGCCTTCCTTTCTTGTAAATAGATCAAAGCAAAGAGACTATAAGCGGAAACTCGGAAAGACGTTTGAAAAAAGGCTTAAATCTTAACATCTGGAAAGCGATCTCCCCTCCGGATTGCAGGAGAGGAGGGGGGAAAGGTTTGAACTGTATTTATCTGCAAAAAAAGGGGGGGGGAAGGAAGCTAAAATCCACCACCTAAAACCTGGGAACGGACTGCCCCGAGATAAGGAATGCCGCTCTGTGGAAAGCCTATCGGTAAGCAGAGGACTTTTGACAGTTAACTCTGCAAAAGAGATACAGTGTTTCTGAACTTCTCCTGGTTTTAAAGTAACTGATTAAGTGCAACTGAAACTGTTGTTTTTATGTGAATTGGGGGACTTATAAGGACTATTTTTCTTTTTTAAAGTTGCAAGCTTTGGCTGTTACTGTGTCCCCCTAGAGGAGGCTTGACATTGCTACAATAACAACTGGGCTAGAGGAATCTTCCATTCCAAAACAAATTTCCAGCTGTGGGATCGACTTGAATTCTCATGAGAGTGTTATGGCAGATGGAAGAGGAAAGTTAGAGTTGGCACAGGAAAAAAACTACTAGGTCTGGCAGACCTTATCGGACAGATACTGCGTTGCAGCGAAGGGCTTCAACATCTGGACCATCTGGAATACCAGGGGCTGCACCTCCACAGGTTAAACCAAAAGTTATGTCGTCCGAAGATGTTTTGGCACAGGCACTTGGAAAAATTAATGAATCTTTGGAAAATTTAGCTAAACAAGTAGCTGAAACAAATAAACAAGTAGCTGAAGCATCAGTTAAAATTGACCAGAATACTACAAGCATCAATAATTTGGGACAGAAGGTGAATACCAACACAAAGTCTATTGAAAAATTACTACACGAATCTGCTTCGACCCGAAAGATAGCTGAAGAAGCAAAAGATATAGCAACTGCTACTCAAGAGAAGATACCACCGGTATATAAGCAACTGGAGGACCATGGTTTGACATTGTCTATGATTGAATTGAAAGAGAAACAAAGAAATTTAAGAATCAGGGCTGTACCAGAACGTGAGAAAGACAATTTGGCTGATTTTCTTACGCAGGAATTCGCAGATTTCTGGCAACAGGATTTGGGGAAGGAAGAATTTAAGATAGTGAGTGCATTTAGACTTGGAAAAGGAGGAAGGAGGAACAAGGTGAGAGACTGCTTGATTACCCTTCGAACAAAAGAGGAGAGAGACAAAATTTTGAATCTGCATTACCAAAAGACTTTGGAAATCTACGACTCAAGTGTGGAGATATTCAAGGACATTCCAAAACACCTTTTGGACTTAAGGCTCAACTACGGAGATCTGGTTGCCCTGCTGAGAAGAAACAGAATCATCTTTAGGTGGGAATTCCCTCAAGGCCTGTCCTTTAAATATAAAGGAAGAAAGATAAAAATAAGATCAGTCAGTGACAAAGATAGGTTTCTGAAGGATCACGGAGAAGATCTACAGAAAGAAGTGGAATCCGGAGAAGAGCCAAAAGCACTGGAAAAAGGAATACTAGACATAGCAAACTTATCTTTTGGATTGCATGGTCCAGAGAAAGAGACACCACTGA
>NC_138037.1:15636154-15785526 GCF_964106645.2 Podarcis pityusensis | reverse complement strand
ATATAGACCAATTTCTGAAGACAAATGGATTACAAAAAATATCCCAAGAAAGTAAATTAATGTTGAACTATAAAATATCTGAACAGGAAGTAGAAGGTGCCATTCAAAGCATGCAATTAGGCAAATCTCCAGGACCGGATGGGCTGACTTCTAGATATTATAGATCTTTGAAAGAGTGGCTATTACAACCTTTAAAGGAAGTCTGCAATGAAATATTGGAAGGGAAAAGGGCACCAGAGTCTTGGAAAGAGGCGTACATTACACTTATACCGAAGACAGAGACTGAAAAGACTCAGCTTAAGAACTACCGCCCCATATCGTTACTTAATGTGGATTATAAAATTTTTGCAGACATTTTGGCCAAGAGATTGAAAAAAAGTATTGATGGAACAGATTCATAAAGACCAAGCGGGCTTTCTCCCGGGAAGACACTTGTCCGATAATTTGAGGAATATAATTGATATTTTGGAAAAACTAGAAGTGAACATAAATACTAAAGCAGTTTTGATATTTGTGGACGCGGAGAAAGCTTTTGACAATATCTCTTGGAGTTTTATGAAGAAGAACCTACAAGGGATGGGGGTAGGCCAAGGTTTTGAAAACGGTATAAGTGCAATTTATTCAGAACAAAAGGCTAAACTAATTGTAAATAATGTGGTGACGGAAGAATTTAGGATAGAAAAAGGGACAAGACAAGGTTGCCCAATTTCCCCATTGCTTTTTATATCGGTCCTGGAGTTTCTGCTGAATATGATTAGAAGGGACCGGTTGGTTAAAGGTATACAGGTCGGAGCTAAACAGTACAAACTGAGAGCATTTGCAGATGACTTAGTATTGACGTTACAGGAGCCAGAATCTAGTACCAAAAGAGTTTTAGAACTGATTCAAGAATTTGGTCAAGTTGCAGGATTTAAGTTGAATAAGTTAAAGACCAAGGTTTTAAAGAAAAATTTAACATCAATGGAGAGAGAGAGGTTTCAGAATGAGACAGGTTTAACAGTGGTTAAGAAAGTTAAATACTTGGGGATTAACATGACAGCAAAAAATGGGAATTTATTTAAACACAACTATGAAAAATGCTGGACTGAAGTGAAAAAAGACTTAGAAATTTGGTCAAATTTGAAGCTTTCACTGCTAGGCCATATTGCTGCGATAAAAATGAATGTATTGCCTAGAATGCTGTTTTTGTTTCAAACATTGCAAATTGTGGACAAGATGGACTGTTTCAAGAAGTGGCAGAGAGATATTTCTAGATTTGTCTGGCAGGGCAAGAAGCCCAGAATAAAATTTAAGATATTAACTGATGCAAAGGAAAGGGGTGGATTTGCCCTGCCAGACTTTAAATTTTACTATGAATCAGCAGCTTTTTGCTGGTTGAAAGAATGGCTACTTCTTGAAAACACAGACATTTTGGACTTAGAAGGTTTTAACAATGTATTTGGATGGCATGCATATCTGTGGTATGACAAGGTTAAAGCGCATAAAGCATTTAAAAATCATATTGTCAGGAAAGCATTGTTTAACGTTTGGATAAGATATAAGGACTTATTGGAAAACAAAACCCCAAGGTGGCTGTCACCAATGGAAGCAAAAGCTCAGAAAAAGCTCAATATGGAGGTCAAAGGGCCGAAATATTGGGAAATTTTGGAACAAGATGGAGATAGATTGAAATTGCAGAGTTTTGAGAAACTAAAAAACAAAGTGCGAGACTGGCTTCATTATTACCAGATAATGGAGGCATATAATTTGGACAAGAAAATTGGCTTCCAGGTGGAAAAATCAAAATTAGAAACAGAACTGTTAGAACCCAAAACTAAGATTTTGCCAAAGATGTATAACTTGCTGTTGAAATGGAATACTCAGGATGAAACGGTGAAATCTGCTATGATTAAATGGGCACAAGATGTTGGTCATAACATAATGATGGCTGACTGGGAACAGTTATGGACCACAGGTATGAAGTTTACGGCATGTAATGCCCTAAGAGAGAATATTATGAAAATGATTTACAGGTGGTACATGACACCAGTCAAGCTTGCAAAAATTTATCATTTGCCCGATAACAAATGTTGGAAATGTAAAGAAACTGAAGGTACATTCTTTCACCTTTGGTGGACGTGCCCAAGGATTAAGGCTTTCTGGGAAATGATCTATAATGAATTGAAAAGGTATTTAAATATACCTTCTTGAAGAAACCAGAGGCCTTTCTCCTGGGCATAGTCGGTCAATTGGTGCCAAAGAAGGATAGAACCTTTTTTATGTATGCCACAACAGCAGCAAGAATACTCATTGCAAAGTATTGGAAGACACAAGATTTACCCACTCTGGAAGAATGGCAGATGAAGCTGATGGACTATATGGAACTGGCAGAAATGACTGGCAGAATCCGAGACCAGGGAGAAGAGTCGGTGGAAGAAGATTGGAAGAAGTTCAAAGATTATCTACAGAAATATTGTATAATTAATGAATGCTAGAACGATGTTGGATAGAAATTAAGTGGTTTCTAGCTGTAATGCTTTAAGGGAATATGAAAAAGGGGTTGTTAAGAGGTAAAAATCTAACGTTACTATTTTAAGACCAAAGATTAGGATAAATAAAGAGGGTAAGGATTTGCTGAACCAACAAACTGAACTGGAATACAAAAAAGGGAGGTATGAGGAGGTCCGGGAAATAAGCTAAAGAAAAATAAGCAATGGAAAATTTGAGTGTTTTTAATCATTTTTATTTTGTTTTTTTTTTTGTTTTTCATTTTTTATTGTAATATTTTTTTAAAAAATCCTAATAAATATCTTACATATTTTGAAAAAAATATATGAATGAATTCCTATTCCCCACGAATAACCCAGAGATGCATTTTAAATTAAAGCACACATTCTACTAATGTAAAAACACCAGACAGGCCCCACAAATAACCCAGAGATGCATTTTAAATAAAAGGACTCATTCTACTCATGTAAAAACATGCTGATGCCTGGACCACCCGCGGGCCGGATTTAGAAGGCGATTGGGCCGGATCCAGCCCCTGGGCCTTAGTTTGCCTACCCATGCTTTACAGCAACTTGCAGTGCCTGAAAAGTCGCATTTGACTTCTCCCTTTCGGAAAGATATATTGCAGTGCTGTCAAACAATTAGTGTTGCTGTTGTTCAGGCCAACAAGGGAATGTTTCAGTGGTGTAGATAACATCCTTATTCTTAGTGGCAATAAAATATACTTTAGAACCCTAGAAGGGATAACAAGTCGAGGAATGTATTTTTTCAGCTTGACTAGCCTACTGCCAATAACTTTAACAATGTTAAAACTTCCAAGCGCTGAAATATAACATGAAGTAACAGACTAAAGCTCTGCAAGGCTGAAAGAGGGCCTCGTTTGATTTCTATAGCATTTCTAAATGTTGCATGAGCATTGTGAACTGATACAGGGTGTGTGGGTATAAGCTTAGGATTATGACTTCTACAGATACAGCTGAGCTCCCCCATTACGTAGGAAAAATCTTCTTAGAATCTGAGAATTGTAGAGTTGGAAAGGGTTCCAAGGGTCATCTAGTCCAGCCCCTTGCAATGCCCAAAATGAACCCATCACCCTGAGATTAAGAAACTGGAAAGTGTTGCCCACCACCCGTTTATGAATATTCAAATGATTGGGTGGGGGAGTAGAATGCAATCTATCCTGCAATCCCCTCTGGGATGTGCCAAGAGACTTAGGATGGTGTATGTCCATTAATATTATTAATTAATTAATTGTGAACCCTTCATCAAACCAAAGAGAACCCTAAAAAATAAAGTCTTCTTATTTACCATCTAAAAATGTGGTGCTGCTTCTGTCATGAGCTCAGCCTACACTCGACTAGGACCCTGGTAGAGACACATGCCTGACTGGCATGTTCTCTCCCTCCTGGTCTTTCATTCGGGAGCTTCAAGAGCTTTTTTCTGCCCGAACATCACAGTGACCAATGCCAACCTATACCGGCACACTTAGGGGTCCACAGAGTTTGCGCATCATGCGCAACAGACCTCAGCAACTCGGCGTTTTGGCTAATCTACTTTATTTACATATAAACACGCACGGAGCACTGCAACATGGCTCCCTCTCTCTCTAGCTTCAGACAGCAAAGAGAAAAAGAACAAAGGACAATAGTCCCACTTCACGGAACACTGTAACACATCCTGTCTCCGTCACTTCCCTCTCTGTGGAGTCAAAACATACACCGTCATGTGATAGACAACAATCCCATGACTGCAATCATGGAGCAGGAATTCTAACAGCTTCCTCCCTATTCAGACCATTGGTCCTTCTCCTCAGCACTGCCTGTTCTGACCGTCTGCAGCCCTCTGGGGTTTTAGGCAGAGGCATTTTGGAGATTGCGGAGACTGAACTTGAGACCTGCTAAGCGCAGAGCAAAGACCTTTCCCAACAACAGAGCAAAGCTGTTTTAGGTTCGAAGAATATCAGGGCTTTGGCGACACAGCTCATTTATTTCCTTCCCCCTTCCCCCTGCATCACGCCTTATCTTAAATTAAAGCAGCCCATTAATTGTGCCTTCAGTGACGCAGCTCTGTTCTGGACGTAGCTGGGTGCCAGGTAATTTAAGTATTCAGCAAACCATAAATTACAGACTGATAATGCTGTGGTCAAATAGGCCTCCGCTTTCATTTGATGCAAGAAACTTTCTGTTAATTTGGGCAACCCCTCCACCCCCCATCCAGAATGAAGCTTTTGTTTCCATTTGATTCCAAGCTGCTGCACTATTCATGACTCCTTGCCATTTTGCCAACAACAAAGTTACATTGTGGGTCCATCCCCTGTCCCCCGATACTATCTGACTCAGCACAACCCAGGGAGATGTGCAGATGGCAGCATACAGAGTCATAGGAGCCAACTCGGGGGAGGGGGGGAGCTGTGGGTGCTTGGGCACCCACAATAATATAATTGTGGGGGCCAAGCACCCACAAAGTCAATGAAGAAAGCTGGCAGGGAGAGAAGCAGTTCAACTCTGTCCTCTACAGCCAGCCAGCGAGGCATCCTTTCCCAGGGAGTGGGGCTCAGGCGCAGAGGCAGAGGGAAAAGGTGACCCACTGGCTGCGTGACATCACACACAGTATACGTAGGTATGTGCGTGTGATGTCACACGCCCATATTCGGCAGCAAGCACCCATAATCCCGAGGGCGAGATGGCGCCCCTGTACAGAGCACCCATGGCAGACAAAGACTGCTCACTGGAGGCCAAAAATGGGGGTGAGGAGACTCCAGCAGCAATGTGACAAAAACTGGGTAGGAAATAGATTAATGCATCCACAGGATGTAGAGATGGGAACAACAGGAAAGTGGCATCAACTAAAAGATGAACAGAAATTAATTTTTATGAACTGCTAAAATTTTGCATTGAGGGTTATGAATGATGGGGGGCGGGATATGAAAGCTTACATGCAGTCAGATAGTCAACAATAAACCCACTATTTAAAAGACACAATCATGCTCTAAAGTATACTATAATTCAGGGGTCAGCAAGGTTTACCTCGCCTGGGCTGGTTCACTCCAGCGGAGATCCCTCTGAGGGCCAGATTTCGTGCGCACGGCCGTGATTTCCGGTGCCTGAGCCTGCACAGACACGATTTCTGGCGTCTGAGCATGCGCAGATGCAATTTCCAGCACCGTGGAAGCGACTCCCCACGCTGCTCTGTGTCGGTTTAGCACAGCTCGTGGGGACTAGCCGAGCGGGCGGCTCAGTTCGGGGGTGGCCCAGGGGCAGGTTAAACGACCCCCATGGGCCAATTGTGGCCCATGGGCCTTAGCTTGCCTACCCCTGCTATAGCTGACCCATCTATGGAGAATATTTTTAGAAAAGGGGTATACAGTGGTACCTTGAGTTGCAAACACTTCAGGTTACAAACTCCGCTAACCTGGAAGAGTTACCTCGAGTTGAGAACTTTGCCCCAGGATGAGAACAGAAATCGTGTGCTTGCAGAGCCGTGACAGCAAGAGGCCCCATTAGTGAAAGCACGCCTCTAGTTAAGAACAGTTTCAGGTTAAGAACGGACCTCCAGAACGAATTAACTCCGTAATTAGAGGTACCACTGTATATGGTTTTGAAAATGAATATGTAGAAAATGGCGAGAGAACGGTTTTCTCCTTCTCCCCTAGTGCTAAGCAAACCTGAATGGACACCCAAGCAACTTTGCAGTAGAGCATAGTTAATGTGCAGAACATCAAAAGAGACAAATTTATTTTTTAAGATTCCCTCGTTGACGTCTATGCAGATAGAAGTGCTGGTAAAAAAAACATCCTTGGCATTCAAAGCAAAGGAATGAAGTGAGTCTCCTGTGAGGTCTGCAGCATTTGGGACTCTCTCTTTTTAGTTTAGAGAAAGGGTAAGGGAAAGGTAACATATTAGAAATTTGTAAAATGAGGCATGGCATGGAGAGAGTGGAGAGAGAAAAAGTTTTCTCCTTCTCTCATAACACTAGAACTCATAGACATCCAATGAAACTGAATGTTGGAAGATTCCAGAAAGATAAAAGCAAATATTTCTTCATACAGCACATGGTTAATCTATAAAACTCATTCCTACAGGAAGCAGTGATGGCCTTCGACTTGGATGGCTTTAAAAGGGGATTGGACAAATCCACAGAGGTTAAGGCTATATATGATTACAGTGGTACCTCTGGTTATGAACTTAATTCATTCCAGAGGTCCATTCTTAACCTGAAACCGTTCTTAATTTGAAGTACCACTTTAGCTAATAGGGCCTCCTGCTGCTGCCGCGCGATTTCTGTTCTCATCCTGAGGTAAAGTTCTTAACCCAAGGTACTACCTCTGGGTTAGCAGAGTCTGTAACCCGAAGAACACCTGAGGTGTTCGTAACCCGAGGTACCACTGTACTAGCCACAATGGCTTTGCACTGCCTACACAGTTGGAGGCTGCAGTGTGTCTGTATGACAATTGCTGGAAACTACAAGAGGCAACAGTGAGTGCTCTAGAGTTTGGGTCCTGCTTGAGGGCTGATCCAGCCAACTCTTCTTATGTTCTGCCCATTTGGAAACCTCCTCCTCCTATGAGCCAAGTCCAACATCCCCTCTGGATTTCACTTTGGCTCATAATACTCATCACACCACCCCCATGCCACTTCCCCACAAGATCTCCAAATTGCCAGTGGAAAAGAGGAGGCTGCTCTCTCTTCAATGACCTCCAAAGAGTGACGAATCAAGAAGAAGAAGAGTTTGGATTTGATATCCCGCCTTTCACTCCCTTTAAGGAGTCTCAAAGCAGCTAACATTCTCCTTTCCCTTCCTCCCCCACAACAAACACTCTGTGAGGTGAGTGGGGCTGAGAGACTTCAGAGAAGTGTGACTGGCCCAAGGTCACCCAGCAGCTGCATTTGGAGGAGCGGAGACGAGAACCCGGTTCCCCAGATTACAAGTCTACCACTCTTAACCACTACACTACACAATGCTGTTGAGTCCCAGGCAGCCCAATGGAGAGTGGAGGACTGCATTTCCTGCCTCTCGTTTTGTGGAATTGCTGCAGAAGGACTTGGAAGGGAGGACCCAAATGGCCATCAATCACAGTTGTGAG
Source organism: Podarcis pityusensis (assembly GCF_964106645.2). Taxonomy (NCBI): domain Eukaryota; kingdom Metazoa; phylum Chordata; class Lepidosauria; order Squamata; family Lacertidae; genus Podarcis; species Podarcis pityusensis. Next base: position 15,777,956 of record NC_138037.1, on the reverse strand, counting down.
ATGGGAGATGCTCCTCTCTCTTGGCCCTTCCTCTAGTCATTCTATCTGAGATGTATCTCGCCTCCTCCTCCTGCTTGGCTTCCTTCTGCAGCTGCAGGCCTTCTCTTCAGTCTTCCTTGCATCCATCTCTTTTTTTGGGGGGGGGGGTTGATGAGTCGGTTGGGCTACCTCATAATAGTTGTGACAGGTAATTAATTTGTCGAAGCACAATTAAGTGAATTAATTAAATCACAGAGAATAGAACAGTCCTGTATCCAATAAGCAAAGGGCAATATTCAAATAGCAAAGGCCCAATCCTCTGTTTGGACTGGGTCAAGTGAATTGTTTGGGGACTTGAATCTGTTAGAATTCCTGCTCCATGATTGTAGTCATGGGATTGTTGTCTTTCACATGACAGTGTATGTTTTGACTCCACAAAGTGGGAAGTGACGGAGACAGGATGTTTGTGTTACTGTGTTCCATGAAGTGGGGCTATTGTCCTTTGTCCTTTTTCTCTTTTGCTGTCTGATGGTAGAGAGGGAGGGAGCCATGTTGCAGTGCTCCATGTGTGTTTATATGTAAATAAAGTAGGTTAACCAAAATGCTTAGTTGCTGAGGTCTGTTACACAAACTGCAAACACTCTGTGGATCCCTAAGTGTGCCGGTGTCTGTTGGCATCGGCCACTGTGATGTTCGGGCAGAAGAAAGCTAATGAAGTTCCCTGGTCAATGAAAGACCAGCAGGGAGAGAACATGCCAGTCAGGCATGTGTCTCTGCCAGGGTCCTACTTGAGAGTAGGACGAGCACCTAACAGAATCTTGGAGCCTGAGCCTCTTGCGGATGTCTAAAGAAACAACAGAGAAGGGGTGCTTAATGCTTCCTTCACCTTCTTCCAGTTGTTTCTCTCCCACCTTCAACAAATTGGGGGGCATAATAGCTGGGAAGGAATCCAGGGCAGAAGACATGTATGGGGAAGAGTTAAGCGCTCCCAACATTTTCCAAATTGAACCTTCCCCCGCCACCATCAGCTCTCGAAGAAACATTAAGGAATACTCTTAGGAAAAGATTACAAGGGAAGCCTAACATGGCAGGATAGCATTTCTGTTCAATCTCAACATATAAGTACCTGCCCCAATGGAAAAGGCAGAACTTGCTTTCTTCTGTCTCATATTGTTGATCTTTCTCTCCCCACGCCCCCAGAGGTTTTCCTGGAAAAAACCATCAAGAAGCAGTGTATAGGAAACACGGCACCCTTTCCCCCCACTTCCAAACACAAAGGACGTCTGACATCGTTAATTTTAGGTCTTCTCTGCAAACCTTGACAGTGTGCTCTTCAACAGAGAAACTCAGGGCAGAGGAGACACACAAAGGAACGCAGGAAACACCTATTCGTTTTGTGTATCGCTCTCACTTCTGTGACATGTAAGCAACTGTGTATAAGAACCATTATGTATGAAATTACAGGGCTCAGCCTGAAAATGATACAGGTTCATGATAAGGTCTTGTACACGGGGATGGGTAGAATTCCGCCCCTACTGGGATCTGGACTGGAACAATGGCTTCCCGTAGGGATAGAAGACTTTGAGGTATCTTGTGGCTCTGTAGAAAAGCTAACTCAAGTCAGCTTCCATTTGCCTTCTTCAAAGTTTTGGACCTATCAGCTCCTCAAAGGTTCAAGCTCCCTCTAAAGCTTCTGCCAGCCTGGACTTCATTCCCCCTGCCCAGGAGTTCCCTCAGAAACCAAGCAAAATCCTTCACAATATGTGAGAAGACTTAAGCCATGTTCACACCATACTGACGCATGCCACCCCAGTATCTGAGAGGTATGAGATTCTGGGGTTCCAGGTTTTGTGTTTCCTGTGGAATGAGGGACAGCAGAAACTGGCTGTCTTCAGGATATATAGTTTATTTACACATATATACAGCCTGTAGCCTTGCTTCCAGTTTCCAGCTCGCACAATCCAACTCTCAACTTTGGCCTTTGTATTTCTAACTACCAGTGAGTTGACGGAGCGGGTCCCACCCATTTGTCATCTAACACAGAGCCACTTCCTTTGGTACCTTAATAGTCCATACTTAGAGGGCTGTTACCTCACCAGAAAGCTGGCCTGACTATTCCAGGAATTGAATCCATGAATTTGGGGGCTCGGGCATATAGCCTGTTAGCCCCCAACACATAACACTACATTTAAAGCACTATGTTAACACTTTCAACTATGAGTGCTTTCCTCCAAAGAATTCTGGGAGCTGTAGTTTGTTAAGAGGGTTGAGAGTTGTTAGGGTACCTCTCCCCCCCCCCCACAGAATCACAATTCCTAGAATTCCCTGGGATTGTAAAATCACTGTGAGATTTTTAATTCTCGGAGGACAGTAGAGGTCTCTTAGCAACTCTCAGCCCCCTTAACAAACTACTGCTCTCAGAATTTTTTGAGTGTTTAAAGTGCTGTAAAGGTAAAGGGTAAAGGGACCCCTGACCATTAGGTCCAGTCGTGAGCGACTCTGGGGTTGCAGCGCTCCTCTCACTTTATTGGCCGAGGGAGCCGGCATACAGCTTCCGGGTCATGTGGCCAGCATGACGAAGTCGCTTCTGGTGAACCAGAGCAGTGCACGGAAACGCCGTTTACCTTCCCACCGGAGCGGTACCTATTTATCTACTTGCACTTTGATGTGCTTTCAAACTGCTAGGTGGGCAGGAGCAGGGACCGAGCAACGGGAGCTCACCCCATCGCAGGTATTTGAACCGCCGACCTTCTGATCGGCAAGTCCTAGGCTCTGTTGTTTAACCCACAGTGCCACCCGCGTCCCTTTAAAGTGCTGTAGTAATCATTTAAACAGATGGTGTGGAAGTGTCTTTAGAATAGGAGCACCCTTTCTGTGGGAAGTGGGAAGAAGGAAGGGCAGTCCTTCTAAAGTTGACCAGCTCCACTTCAGATACTCACTATGTATCTAGCAGCACTTTAGGCCAATTGCAGAGGCTCAGAAGGAGTGTTCATTGAGGTAAGTGGGACAAAGGAGATGTTTCACATGACTACAAAAGGCGTAAAATGCATCTAGGCTACTACCAGAAGTACACAGTGACTTTACAATAGACTAAAACGGCTGTGTTTTTCTAGAAAAATAGGTGCCAGATCTCACCATGAACACCTCCCTTGTTCTCTTATAATGGCAATGGCGCCCAGCTGAGAGGCGCCACAACTGAGTTCTGGGTGGGGAGGAAAAAGTCCTGCATAATATCTGGGAATCTGACTTATGTCCATGTAGCTCCATATTTATCTATGCTGGCTAACAGTGACTCTTCAGGATCTCAGAAGTTGTTGTTTTCTTAGTCCTACCATGAGATGCAGGGGGTTATAAAAGGTAAAGGGTACTTCCGGGGTGGCGCCATCGGTAATGGCGGACTCCCTCTGATCCGGAGGGACTGGCTCCACGGAAAACAGGTCTTTCCCGCTACGGCGAAGCGGGGACCCTTTGAAAAATCACAGGCGGATGAAGCCTGTGACCATGGGACTCGGCGGGCACCTTTCGCACCCCCCCAACTCGTAAAGGAACCCAGTTACGGGCTCCGGAGCGAAGAGGGGTAAGTGGCGCGGTGCTGAGAGTCAACTGCTTCTTCCGTGGAGCGAAGCCGCACAGCTGTTGCCGGAGAGCGCTGCCTTTTTCCTGGGACAATTTGGCTTTTAAAACAATTACCCGTGAGTAGCTCAATTTCAGACAATTGGACTTTAAACAATGACCTGCGAGTAGAAAGGAAAATTGGACTAAGAAATTCTTCTCAATTTGGCACTGAAACGGGAAGGTCTAAACAGGAAGTCAGCCTTCCGTTTCTTGTAGATAGATTAAAGCAAAGACATGGCAAACTAGAGTTCAGAAAATCATTTGTAAAGGATTAACTTTCATCATTTAAAATTGTTGAACCCTCTTCGGAAGCAGGAGAAGAGGGGGGATTTTTTCCGGACTGTTTAAACCTGCAGAAGAGAATGTAAAGAAAAGTAATTTTCCACCGTCTTGAACCTGGGAGCGGGGTGTCAGGACTGACGTTCTTTGGGAAGTTCATTGACCATAGACAAACGTCTTTGACAGACAGTTAAAAGAAGAGAAACATAGTGATTCCATTGTTCTCCTTCGCATTTTAAAGGAACAAATATTGACAAAATATCTGAAAAAGGAAACTTTGTGGTTAGATCTGCTTTTAAAAGAAAATAACAAATAGAAGTTCTTCCCCTAGAGGGAGCCTGTGAAACTGTTACTAAATCTGAATTGGGGAGCTCTGCAGCTGCAACAGATTACGATCGTGGGAACAGACTTCTGACCTTGCATAACAATGTATTCAGAAGCTCTGGTGCGTGCTTTCTGCAAAACAAGTGCCCTATTAGAACAGTTACATGAGAAGACGGACTTGATGACTGTTGCGATCAGAAATTTTGGACAGGTAGTGGGTAACTATATAGAACCCACCCAGGAATCAAATCAGGAGTGTGCTCTGACAGATCAGATGAGGGAAGAGGATGTTGCTGGACCTTGGTTGCCAGAGATGGAGGGAGCTGTGGCCCAGCAGGAACATGAGTTGTTGGATTTGACAAATGAACTTGGAAAAAGCCAGATTTGGAGAGATAGAGTTTTGTTTGGTTTGGAAATGGGGGGTTGGATAGACCACCCTAAGCAGGGATGTTTTGACTTTTCAAGTCTGGCAATGGGCTGCGAGATGTTTGGGGTTGTGGGGGCTCTTAATTTTGGAGGGATTTTGAAACATGTTTTTAAATACCACATGGAGTTTAGTGTGGACTATGGAAAAGGGGCTGATTTGTCGAGAAGGGTCAAAAACACTGTCAAGTTGGAGTTTCCACGAGTGAAAGGAGCAGGAGACAAAGTAAAGTACAGGTATAAATATGAAGAAGAGCTGCGGAAGGGACATGGAAGAGACTTAAGGGCCTTGGACATAAGATTACCAGGTTAATGAGCTAGATTGATGGGATAGAAAGGACTGACAAAACCCGGGACCAGGAGGAAGAGACGCTGGATGAAGATTGGAAGAAAGTTTTTTTAAAAAAAATTATTAGGATTGTTTTATAAAATTGATGAATGTTAGAAAAATGTTGGAACAAAATTCTTTGACTTTAGCAAAAATGTTAAAAGAATTATGTAAGAATATGTTATGGTTATGAGAAATTGGTATAAATAAGATCTAAGTTTTAAGTTTTAGGGTCTTTTATAGTAAGATAAGGTTAAAATAGATTAAGGTAATTTAATGACAGAATACTATGAAAAATGGAAAGGATTTGCTGTGATAATTAACAACTAGGATACAAAAAAGGGAGGAGTGAGGAGGTCGATGAAATAAGGCAATGACAGTTAAGGATTTGGGAATATTGGATTTGTTTTTAAATTTTTGTGGCTTATTTTTGCTTTTTGATTGTGTTGTGTTACGTGTTTTGTTGTTACTTTTTGATTTTGATTTTTATCAATTTGTATTGTTTGATTGTGGTTTGTTTTTCTTTTGTTTTTTCTCCTTCTTTTTCTTTTTGTTTTTCCTGTAATTTTAAAATTCTTAATAAATATCATTTTTTAAAAAAATAAAAGGTAAAGGGTAAAGGGACCCCTGACCATTAGGTCCAGTTGTGACCGACTCTGGGGTTGTGGAGCTCATCTCGTTTTATTTGCCACAGGAGCCAGCGTACAGATTCCGGGTCATGTGGCCAGCATGACTAAGCCACTTCTGGCGAACCAGAGCAGCACACGGAAACGCCATTTACTTTCCCGCCGGAGTGGTACCTATTTATCTACTTGCACTTTGACGTGATTTCGAACTGCTAGGTTCGCAGGAGCAGAGACCGAGCAATGGGAGCTCATCCCGTCACAGGGATTCGAACCGCCGACCTTCTGATCGGCAAGTCCTACACTCTGTGGTTTAACCCACCTGGGACATTTTGCCTGCCAAACATGACCTCCACGTCTGAGCTATGACCCTTCCCTGAAAGTTTCCAATATGGCCAAATCAGAAGCGTAATCAGCTTTCCCTGTAGGCAGTTGTGCCCCAACAGGCTGAATTAACTGTTGAAATGTCTCGACTTACTTCACTAGGAGTACTGAGGAACTGTAACTTACCCCAGTTTTCTTTAAACTCGCTGTTCCTCAGGAGATAATTCAGGGATACGCTGCTATTCAGATTCCAAAGGACTTATGACTTTGGGAGTTTTAATATAAATTGCTGACACAATTGCTCTTTAATCCTTTTAATGCATTTCAGTTTCATTAATCTGAGCGCCCTGATTTTATCAGGAGCCTGTCTATTACCGTTTCCTCAAAGCCGTCTCTTCTGACAATGAGCCACTGGGATCCAGCTCCGCCTTGCACCATGGGGCCAATTGTTCTCCCGCTTAAGCTGGCCAGCTTAATATCAGCAGGCAATCACTGTGCCAGAGGTGACAAAATACATTATTCCTTCTCGTTGTCCTCAACTTCCTGTCTTAATTACCAAACTCTTCCCCCCCTTCATATCCTACTTGCTCATTACTCATTCTCAATTATGATACAGATTTCCCTTAGACTTTAATTACTTCTTGCACTTTCTTTTTTTAAAAAAAAAGATAAATTGATTTTCTTATTAACCCTCTGACATCTCATTAAGGTCACCAAGTAGGAAGAGGCTCCTTTGAAGGGGAAGTGGGAAAGGGGATTCCCACTAGATTTTGCACCGGTGTGGGCATCTGCAGCCATTTTTTCCAGTCATGTATCAAGCAGGGATGAAGAGCTGTAGCTCCATGGTCGAACATCTACTTTGCACACAGAAGTTCCTGGGTGGGATGCCCAGCCTCACCAGATAATGTAAATCCTGCAGAACTTCTGTCAGTGAGTGCAGACAACACCAAGTTAGATAGACACAATGGTCGGTCTCCGTATAAAGCGGAATTCACTAACATCAAAATCCTCATGCCACCTTTGAGAGGGTTCATGCAACACTTAAAACACGGGCAGTGCTTTTTTCGGGGGGGGGGGCGCAGGGATATACGTACCCCTAAACATTTTGTGACTCTAATGAGAGAAGAGACCAAAAAATTTACAAGTTTTAGTTTCTTCTCTAACGTGGTGAATTGTCAGTTCCATTGAATAGCACAGTGAATCGTCAGTTCCATAGCTACCCCGATGGCGGCTTCATTTCCTGTCACAGAGTTTCCTGAGTCTCAGACAGAAGCGGGCGTCTAATGTGAGAAGTAAGAGTTGGAATCTAGCGCGGTGAATAGTCAGTTTCGTTGTTAGCACCTCCAATGGCGGCTTCCTTTCCTTTCCCGGGAAGGAATCAGGAAGATGTTAGTGCACACAGGCTCAGGACAATGTGGAAGTTACTGTGCGCTGTCAGCTGTGTAATATGAGGTAATGCATGTTCTTTGTACTTTTATACATTAAATGTATTTATTTTCCACAATTTTAACTATAAAATGGTGATTTTCTTGACTCAAAATGAGAGTATCCCTAAACATTTTTTTAAAGAAAAAAAGGACTGTACACAGGTAACATAATTCCACGATGTCTGCAGATAGGTAAGTTTAATTCAGCAAACACTCTTTCTAATGCTGTTCAATGGCTTGTTTTATTTGCTGTTTAAAGCATTTTCTCTCTGTTCTTCAGGCCCCAGATCAGCTTAGGCAAGATCAATTAAAAAAACCAAAAAACAATAGCAAATCTTTAAAACAGTAAGAAGTATGTTTGGTCTTTAAAATATGTGTTGCCTGTTTAAAGAGGTGGTGGTTGCAGTGACTTGCCAGGTCCAGATGGCAAAATAACAACAACAACAACAACAACAACAACAACAACAACAACAACAACAACAACAACAATTTATTATTTGTACCCCGCCCATCTGGCTGGGTTTCCCCAGCCACTCTGGGCGGCTTCCATAGAAACCAAAAATATACTAAAATATCACACATTAAAAACTTCCCTTAAGATGTCTTCTGAATGTCAGGTAGTTATTTCTCGCTTTGACATCTGATGGGAGGGCGTTCCACAGGGCGGGCGCCACTACCGAGAAGGCCCTCTGCCTGGTTCCCTGTAGCTTTGCTTCTTGCAATGAGGGAACCGCCAGAAGACCCTCGGCGCTGGACCTCAGCATCCGGGCAGAACGATGGGGGTGGAGACGCTCCTTCAGGTATACTGGGCCGAGGCCGTTTAGGGCTTTAAAGGTCAACACCAGCACTTTGAATTGTGCTCGGAAACGTACTGGGAGCCAATATAGGTCTTTCAAGACCGGTGTTATGTGGTCTTGGCGGCCATTTTCTTCATTGGCTGTTGTTTAAATTTGTGTACCGCCCTTCATTCGAGCACCACAGGGCAGTTTGCAATATAAAAACACAGAAACACACACTATGGTAACAAACAAAAACAACAGCCCCACTCGCAGTTTAAAAGGCCATAGACTGTTTAACTGCGGAAAGGTTTCAAATTCATTAATTTTCACAGACGTCCTTTGCATTTGGGTCCGCGTTCTGCACCAGAATCGCACACGTCAGGTCTAATGCACATTGCTAAACGCTCTGACATTGTAAAGCGATTAAGCCAAGCAGATGTAGATTTGTGGAGAAGCAAGGGAAGCAGGGACATGGGGATAGAAAGAAATGAATTATACATGGTGAAATTGATTTGCAGATTAAAGTTTTATTTTGCATGTGGTCCTCAAAAAAAAACACATAAAAAATATCTGGCAGGAGACAATGAGATGGTGGTATGTCTGCAGCCTTCAGTTGAGAATGAATGTTGGCTGCTCTTATCGTGCCTCGTGCACAGTATTCAATGAAACAAGTAGGCTTTCCTCCTCCATAAACTTTTAAACTGAAACTTGATTAGCTACAACCAAATTGGTGAGCTGTTCAGTGTTGCTTCAGATACTCTTGTTTGTTCATTTTTAATTGTCACCTTATCCTAGACCGCCTTAAGGCGTGTGCCATTTCATTTTGGAGTGTCTAGATGCCCGTCCGTGGCATGTCAATTTTAATCTGCGGAAACCAATTTTTGAGTGAAACTGGCATGAAATTGACATTTACCCGAAAGCAAATTGTTATTAATCACCTATCTAGTACAATTGGTGTGCAGGGGGGCATCACAGTCTTTCACCTGTTTGCCTTCGCAAGAACCTTCTGGAGTCAGTCACTATTGATAACCATTTAATTATAGCTATTACTCACATTTATATCCTGCCTTTCCACTTGATCCTTTCTTAAATGTTGTATTTAAATGTTATATATATATATATATATATATATATATATATATATATATGTCCTCTAAAGAACCCTGCAAGGTAGGCTAAGCTGAGAGTAACTAGGCCCCAGTCAACTACTGAGCTCCATGACTGCGAACAGCTTTGGAGTCTGATCTGCCTCTTATTGAATACAAAGAATTGAGTCCACAATTATTATTATTATTATTTTACAGTTACAGAACTGTAGCTGCTTGCTCAAAGTCACCTCATGCATTAATACCTGAAGAGCTGTTTGAACTCAACTTTTCCTGGTTCTTCCCAACCCTTTACCTGTTGTGGATAGTGTTTTTGCCTTCCACAGGAGGAACATATTTTGTGAATGTTTTCAGCCCCTCTTTCAGTTGTTGTTGTTGTTGTTGCTGCTGCTGCTGCTTTGTGGGATGGGTTTGCATTTCCTTGCAAAAGCATGTAACTTTTTTTGCCAATGCACGCACTGGGGGGAAAGGGATACATTCCCCTTGCTAAATCAACAGGACTGATGCATTAGCCACAGATATCTGATAGAATGCACACCAGGATACAGGCATTGTCTATCTGCGCTGATTACTGCCAATTGAATTTGTTGCCAGGTAGGCAGCTCCATCTGCATTCTTCCCCAGATGAAAGGGACGCGGGTGGCACTGTGGTCTAAACCACTGAGCCTCTTGGGCTTGCTGATCAGAAGGTTGGTTCGAATCCCTGCAATGGGGTAAGCTCCCGTTGCTCTGTCCCAGCTCCTGCCAACCTAGAAGTTCAAAAGCACACCAGTGAGAGTAGATAAAGAGGTACTGCTGTGGCGGGAAGGTAAACAGCGTTTCCGTGTGCACTGGCACTTGCCACAGTGTTCTGTTGCACCAGAAGCAATTTATTTTTTTTTAAAAACAATTTATTGGGTTTTACAATAGAAATAAACATAATAAACAATATAACATTTGTCTTAACATAGTTTCACATTTTCTTTGGACTTCCTCACATCTCCCGCTCCCACTTTCATCGTTATAACATTTTGTCAGCAATTTATCATCTTATTTAAAATCTTATGTCCCTTCTATGTTTCATAATCTTATAGTTCTCGAAAGGAGTTAAATTTTCACAATCTTACTTATTTTCTTAAAAACCTCTAAATTTAGTGGTGCTCAGTTATTTTAGTCTAGCATCTTATTTAGCATTCACTCACATTATAATATTTTTGTAAATAAATCTTAAATTTCTTCCAGTCCTCCTCAGTCCTCTCTTCTCCCAGGTCACGAATTCTGCCGGTCATTTCAGCCAGTTCCATGTAGTCTATCAGTTGCATCTGCCATTCTTCCAGTGTGGGTAGATCTTGAGTTTTCCAGTGTTTTGCGAGAAGTATCCTTGCTGCTGTTGTTGCATACATAAAAAATGTCTGGTCCTTCTTTACCACCCCTTGGCCGACAATACCCAAAAGGAAAGCCTCTGGTTTCTTAGTGAAGGTATATTTAAATACCTTTTTCAATTCATTATAAATCATTTCCCAGAACGCCTTCACTTTAGGGCAAGTCCACCAGAGGTGGAAGAACGTTCCCTCACACTCTTTACATTTCCAACACTTATTATCAGACAGGTGGTAAATTTTTGCAAGTTTGACTGGGGTCATATACCATCTATAAATCATTTTCATTACATTTTCTTTCAAAGCGTTACATGCAGTAAATTTCAATCCATTACTCCACAACCTTTCCCAGTCCTCAAACATGATATTATACCCAATGTCCTGTGCCCACCTTATCATAGCTGATTTAACCGTTTCATCTTGTGTATTCCATTTTAACAGCAAGTTATACATCCTTGAAAGTACCTTAATCTTTGGTTCTAACAATTCTGTTTCTAGTTTCGATTTCTCCACCTGGAACCCTAGTTTCTTATCATTTTTAAAAACTTCTTTAATCTGAGCGTAATGTAACCAGTCTCGCACTTTGTCTTTCATTTTCTCCAAACTCTGCAATTTCCAATTATCTCCATCCTTTTCTAGTATTTCCCAATATTTTGGCCATTTAGCCTTCATATTGGGTCTTTTTCGGGCCTTAGCTTCCAAAGGTGAAAGCCACCTTGGTGTTTTATTTTCCAGCAAGTCTTTATATTTTGTCCAGACATTAAACAGTGATTTTCTGACAATATGGTTCTTAAAGGCCTTATTTGCTTTAACCTTGTCATACCATAAATATGCATGCCATCCAAAAGTATTGTTAAACCCTTCCAAATCTAACACATCAGTGTCTTCAAGAAGTAGCCAGTCTTTTAGCCAGCAGAACGCTGCGGCTTCATAATACAACTTTAGGTCTGGCAGGGCAAAGCCCCCTCTTTGTTTTGCGTCAGTTAATATCTTAAACTTAATTCTGGGCTTTTTGCCCTGCCAGACAAACTTAGAAATATCTCTCTGCCACTTCTGAAAGCACTCCTTTTTGTCCAAAACCTGAAGTGTTTGAAATAAAAACAACATCCTTGGCAATACATTCATCTTGATAGCAGCAATTCGGCCTAACAAAGAGAGTTTCAATTTTGACCAACTATCTAAGTCTCTCTTAATTTCTGTCCAACATTTTTCATAGTTATCCTTAAATAGACTTAGATTTTTTGCTGTTATGTTTACCCCTAGGTATTTTACTTTTTTAACCACATTAAGTTCCGTCTCATTCTGAAACCGTTCTGACTCTGTATCAGTCAAATTTTTTCCCAAGACCTTAGTTTTCTGTTTATTTAATTTAAATCCAGCCACCCGACCAAAGTCATTAATCAGTTGTAATACTCTTTTCGTACTAGGCTCTGGCTTCTGCAGGGTCAAAACCAGGTCATCTGCAAAAGCTTTTAATTTGTATTGTTTCTGTCCGACCTGAATTCCTTCCACCAACCGATCCCCTCTAATCATGTTCAGTAGCACTTCCAGAACCGAAATAAATAACAAAGGGGAAATAGGGCAACCTTGTCGTGTTCCTTTTTCAATTTTAAACTCTTCTGTAACCACATTGTTAACTATCAGTTTAGCTTTCTGCTCTGAATATATCGCCTCAATCCCATTCTCAAAACCCCGTCCCACTCCCATTTCTTTTAGGTTCCCCATCATAAATTTCCAGGAAATGTTGTCAAAGGCCTTCTCCGCGTCTATAAAGATTAAAACTGCTTTTGTATTTATATCTGTTTGCAAAAGTTCCAAAATGTCAATAATGTTCCTTGTATTAGCAAACAGATGTCTACCTGGGAGAAAGCCAGCCTGGTCCTTATGTGCACCAGAAGCAATTTAGTCATGCTGGCCACATGACCCAGAAAGCTGTCTGTGAACAAACGCTGGCTTCCTCGGCCTGAAAGCGAGATGAGCGCCTCAACCCCATAGTCGCCTTTGAGTGGAATTAACTGTCCAGGGGTCCTTCACCTTTACCCCCCCCCCAAGATATCCATGAATAACTACGCATGAATGGAACTGGATCAGGGCAGAAATCTTGCCACAACGTGTTGGTGGTATAAAATGCCAGCATGTCATGGCAAAACATGGAATATCCACCCATGTACAAAAGGATTGTATTTCCCCTCTCCCGTCCCATCATTCAGCATGAGGGAGATGTGAGAACTTCATTTTTCTTCAGCGTCATCATTGTGTAACCAAATCTGATTGGCTACATGATTCCACGACATCATTATGTTGACTGTTTGATCCCTAATGGGCTAGATTGAAAGAAGCCCTTTCAAATAGAACTTTAAAAGGGGGAGGGGGTCTAGGGCGGCAAATCATAGAAACATGACTGCAAACAAGTTTGAGAGAAACTGCATTAAAATGTGGAAGGCAGATTTTTTTTCCTTTTTCTTAATAGAGCCTTTTGCTCCCCTGAGAAAGCACCTTTTTCACTGAAAACTGAACTTCACAAATGTTCAGTGCAGCTGAACTACTATTGATCTCTAGCGCCCATTGCATTGACCCCTCTTGAACATCTGAAATGGGAGATGGATTCGGTTGTCTGTCCCAGTTCTGTATTTCAGCTTAATGCATAATGTTGAGGATATGAGAATGTGGGAGTCATCCTTTTCCCCTTCCTGGCGCAGACATTCAGGAACGTTGATGTTAGAGAAAAGAAAGGAAAGAGAGAGGGGGGTGGCTGTAAATGAAAAGTAGCTAGGCACACCTAAATGCACGAAATATTCCTTTCCAGAAAAATGGGCAAAGCAGCTGTAAATAAAAGGCCGGTATATAAACTTAGAAGTATAACAGTACTTACACTCCAAATGTGGCCTTCCTAAATTTATTGACTTCTGAAAATGAAAAGAAAGAAAGAAAGAAGCAGATGACAGCATGAAGCTGGCGAGAAGCCGATAATAGACTGTCTTCAAAGTGAATCCCTTTTATTCCACACACAGCAGTAGGTGATAAATGGCTCCAATGCCAGCACTTACTACTGCCTTCATTCTCCCCCCCTTCCTTGCGGCATATCTCAGATCAGAGACTAATAGCCCTCCAGGATAAGTTATCTTGACACAACCTTTTCCCATCAGTGATGGCTGCTGTTACCAAACATCTGTCAGTAAATAGGGGATGGAGGGAGAGATGCAGATATGCTCCAAACTGGGTGTAGTCACAGCGTCACCACTTCTCCCCACCCCTTGTTCTAAACTGGAAGATGGCATGACTATGATTATTGTTGCTAATTATTATTATAACAATCAATTTATTAATCACCTTCTAAACCACTGTCTCAAGGTGATTTTTTTAAAAAAATGTTGTTGTTGTTGATGATGCTACTACTATTTACCCACCCTTCACTCTGAGGTACCTGGGCAGGTTATAACATTAAATCACAATATTAAGAACAGTTTAGAACAATCAAATAACATAATGAGTCCTAAAAATTCGCAGATCAAGTGTCAAACGCCAGGACAAAGATGTGCGTCTTCAGCATTTGCTGGAAGCTCAACAACAACAACAACAACAACAGGAAAACTGAACAACAACTGGTTTTCACCTCTGCCATTGTTTCTGCAGTGCATGAAGTACTATCGCAACCTGTGAATCTACTTCCTAGGATTTTTATGCCTTCTCTCCATTCTGTTAGCAGTGCTAGCTTCTTTTCACCTTTAAATGGATTACCTGTCCCTGCTGTGTTTGGTAGGATGGAAGCCAAACCTTGACACTGCGTTGTTGCTGTCCACCCCACCCCCACTCTGCCCACCTGCCTAAAGGAACTTGGGCATCCTCTCCACATGAATCACGATGGCCTCATTGCTTCAGCAGCTTACACTGTGACAGAGTATATATATCAAATGCAATTTGTATGGCACACGTTGATATTTTCCTGGTGTAAAATCGAAGGCTCTATGAAACCCTTGTAATAGAACACATGCCTCTGGTCTTTTATATCAGCATTCTGGTTGGCTCTGTGGGTGAGAGGTCTTTTGGGTGAAGACAAGTTTGCAAACTTTACTGTGGGTAAAGACTCTGTATTATATTAGAACATGCTGATAGTCCTGTGGGTAGGGCAGAGCCAGTGTGGCCACATTCACACCATCCATTTAAAGTCCTGCGATATCACTTTGAACAGTCATGGCTTCTGAGAGCTGTAGTTTGTTAAGGTCACTGAGAATTCCCTCACAGATTCATAGTTATCAGAGTTCCTGAGGAAGAGGGATTGATTGTTAAACCACTCTGGAAATTGTAGCTTTGTAGCAGTTTCCGAGATCATCTGGGCCACTCCAACTTCTCCCCCTGAGCGAATACTTTTTAAAGTCTGGCAATTAAACTTTTTAATATTAAGGTGTAATGGCTGAGCTTTCATTAACTTTAAAAAAATGTTGGCTGTCACTCAGGGGTAGGTAAAAGGGTAAAGGGACCCCTGACTATCTCGCTTTATTGACCAAGGGAGCCGGCGTACAGCTTCCGGTGGCCAGCAGGACTAAGCCACTTCTGGTGAACCAGAGCAGTGCACGGAAACGCCGTTTACCTTCCCGCCAGAGCAGTACCTATTTATCTACTTGCACTTGACGTGCTTTCGAAATGCTAGGTTGGCAGGAGCAGGGACCAAGCAACGGGAGCTCACCCCGTTGCAGGGATTCGAACCACCAACCTTCTGATCAGCAAGTCCTAGGCTCTGTGGTTTAACCCACAGCGCCACCCGCATCCCTTTCACTCAGGGGTACCAACTTGAATAAAATATTGGGGAACGCCAAGTAAGCCCCACCCTGCATAATCAAATCACATGATGTTGCATGCACACACCATTTGAATGGGGCTTTTGGGGCCCCCAGGCCCCTCAAATATTTTATTGTGGGTGCTGAATGGACCTCAGGCCCTAGGAGAAAAGAAGGGTCATTCAGTTGTCTGGAGAGGTCACTTCCTGGTTTGCATGGAGAAGCCATTTTCAATGGATCCCAGCGATGGAAGTGTGTAGCTGTATTGAGGCAGCACCGGGTGTTGAAATTGTGCACCCCCTGACAATTTTGCCCCAGGGGCAACTGCTATGCTATGCCACTGTTCCTATGCTTCCAACTTAGAAGCTCAGTATTCACCATCCTTGCCAGCTCGTGAATTGTGGATGTCTTGGTTTACACTGGTGTGTCACCATTTCTTTTTCTTCTTTTTTTGTTCACTTTGCATATGGTAGGATACAATACTCTGCTACTGCACTTTGGAGTTGTCAGTAATGTTTATAAAGGTGTGTGTGTGTGTGTGTGTGTGTGTGTGTGTTTTGAAAGTATCTATGCAAAAAAACTATCTTCTTCCATTGTGGCAGTCCAGATGCTTTGGACTACCACTTCCATCATTCCTGCCCAATGGTTAAACTGGGTGGATATTATGGGAGTTGTAATCCCATAGCATTTGGGGACCCAAGACTGAAGAACATGGATCTAGCACCCTATTAAAAACTCCTTAAGTTTGTTTAGTTATTCTCAAGAAAAGCTTTATAATAATATAGGGATGCATGTTCTTTGAGCTGAGCCAAATCAGCATCTAGTGCCCATCACCAGAAATCCCTAACTTGGAATTTATTATGTATTGAAGTATCTATGTTAAACTTTCTGAAAATTTAATTTAAAAAATTATTACAAAAAATAAATCCTTAACTTGGAAGGCTTTGTGTGCCAGATGATAACCATATCCTTATTTTTCACCATAGATTGTTCTTACAAGGACTGGGATGCAGCGACTGCTTATGTGTCCTCCCTATAAATTTATCAAATTTTATGATTAACTAATATCTGCCATCCGCTCAGGATAATATCAACTCATTTGCAACTTCTCATCACCCCATCTTTTTATAAGAAGAGAGCTGATGTTTTTCCTCTAAAGACCTGCCTCAGAGTGGAGGTGTTGCATTTCCAGATAATTTTTGTAGCTTTTCTCAGTGGCATTTGAAGTTAATTACAAGTTTCAAAAGCCACCCTTGTCCCTCCACTAAAATTAATGCCTGTTTACACCCAGTTCAGATTTTTGAGTAGTGCATTAACACAACTACAACAACAAAATTACTGCAGCGCCAAATTTAGGAGTAGCAGACACACTGCTACTCTGCCTGGGTGGGTGGATGAACATGCAGGCAGGTGTCCCTGGAATTCATAGCATCTCATGGACGCTCTTGAGGTATCACAATCGTAGGCAAGCAATTTAGTAGTTATGAGATGTGAAAAGTGATCAATCATAATACCACGTCTTTCATTCACAAATTGCTTCCAGACTCATGGTGGTGGGGAAATGGAAATCCAGTGCAGATTAAGCCACCTGGAAAAGATCTGGTATTGTGCCAGATCCATTATTGAATGTAATTTCTCTCTGTAATTATTCTGCGCAAAAAAAAAAAAAAAAAGTTGCATTTGCATCCAATTTACTGGCATCTCACATACTACTATGGATGCTGAAGTACCCTCTGTGCAAACTGGGGTTTATACACAGGAAAACTCCTTGCCAACTTGCGATTTCAAAAATACTAACCATCTGAGCAAGGCCAGGTCCAAACAGAATCTGGCAAGGTAGTTCTGCCAAGTGACCCCCATTTTAGAGGTTGAATTGGAGTGCAGAGAAGTGGGAGCCCCAACAGTACCCTGCAAGGCTGATCTACGGAAGGCAAGAAATAATCAGTTCTCCATCTTTGGTGGCTTCTCTTGCAGGAATGAGCATTTGCTGAGTCCCAGAGCCATTTTATCATCTGGAGTTGTGCTGAACAAACTCTAGTTTTGATCACCTGCTTCAAAGGTAGAACAGAGCCAAATGCTCAGCCCCCCCTCCATTGTTTCAGTCCTGTAGAGTGCCCTCTAGTTTTCCAAGCTGTTGCTTTCAGAGCACCATTTTTTTCTATGGGGAGCATAGGGTGCCATCATATTACCAAGTCAGACTATTGATCCGCCTTGCTCAGCATCCTCTACAATGGCTGGAAGCAGCTCTCCAGTGTTTCAGAGCCTATCTGGAGATGCTGGGGACCAAGTCTGGGACCACCCACTTGCAGGCAAAGCAGATGAGTGAGCTGCAGCCCTTCCCTAGCATAGCAAACTGCCTTATACTGAGTCAGATTATTGGTCCATCTAGCTCAGCATCTTAAAAAGTAGAGACATCACCTTGCCAACAAAGGTCCGCATAGTAAAAGCTATGGTTTTCCCAGTAGTGATGTATGGAAGTGAGAGCTGGACCATAAAGAAGGCTGATCGCCAAAGAATTGATGCTTTTGAATTATGGTGCTGGAGGAGACTCTTGAGAGTCCCATGGACTGCAAGAAGATCAAACCTCTCCATTCTGAAGGAAATCAGCCCTGAGTGCTCATTGGAAGGACAGATCGTGAAGCTGAGACTCCAATACTTTGGCCACCTCATGAGAAGAGAAGACTCCCTGGAAAAGACCCTGATGTTGGGAAAGATGGAGGGCACAAGGAGAAGGGGACGACAGAGGACGAGATGGTTGGATAGTGTTCTCAAAGCTACCAGCATGAGTTTGACCAAACTGCGGGAGGCAGTGGAAGACAGGAGTGCCTGGCGTGCTCTGGTCCATGGGGTCATGAAGAGTCGGACACGACTAAATGACTAAACAACAAAGCTCAGCACTGTCTACATTTCCTACACTGACTAGTCTCTAGTCAGTCCCAGGTTTCAGGTAGGGAACTTACACGACCCTTGTCATGGAATTCTTCTATTGATCCAGAGTAGAACTCCAATGTATAGTTAGCGGAGTAAAAACTTAATCATATTACAGGATTCCCCCCAAAATAGACCAGAGGCAATTATATTTCATCCAGCAGAGCTTTACTGCTACTGACGGCAAATGAGCATAATGACAAATCTAATACATTCAGGATTGGCACTGCCATTAAGAAATCCAGTTGCAGCAGACTTAACTTAAACTTACGATAAGTTAGAATAAGACTAAACCTTAACATTATACAGTTGTACCTTGGTTTGCAAACACCTTGCGACTCAAACATTTTGGCTCCTGAATGCCGCAAACCCGGAAAGGAATGTTTCGGTTTGCAAATGTTCTTTGGAACCCGGACGTCTGGTGCAGCTTCTGATTGGCTGCAGGATGCTCCTGCAGCCAATCGGAAGCTGTGCCTTGGTTTTTGAAAGTTTTCAGAAGTCAAACAGACTTGCGGAACAGAATCCATTTGAAAACCAAGGTAAATCTGTATACAGAACACCACGCCAGAAGGAAAGTGAGACAGAAAGAGAAAGTGAAAGTCAGGCTCCTTGTGGCCCTACTTTTACAGCCAGCATGACCTTGACAGAAGAGAGAACTAGTTTAAACCAGCTGCACTCAGCTTCTCTGAAAGTATAAGCCAAGCATCATGAACTTTCTGCTTGTTTCTTTCACACAGAGAAGCTTCCAGAACCCTCTTGAATTAATTAGATTAGGAAAGATCAATACTTTCTGCACAAAGAAAAGCAAACTGACAACCCTACCTAGGGATGCCAGGAACCAAACCTGGGTCCTTCTTTATGCAAAGCAGTTTTTTTAAAAAAAAATAATATTTACTGATAATTTCAAAATTACAAGAAAAATAAAAAATAGCAAACAACACTACAATACAAAAAAAGAAAAAAGAAAAAGAAGACAATAAAAGAAAAAAGAAAGAGAAAAGCACAAAATGTGAAAACCAATATAACAATACAGCAATAAAAAAGTAAAAAAGAAGAAAAAAGAGAAAAAAAACACAAATCCCAAATTGCATATCCATAATTTCCATTTGCTTGTTTCATTGACCTCCTCACACCTCCGTTTTTGTATTCTAGTTTAGCAATTATTTCAGCAAATTCTTTCCATCTTTCTCAATTTTTGTTATAAAATTTGTCTTAACAATTTAACCTAGTAATTAGCTCAACAAATCCTTACCATCTTTCCCCATATTCTATTATTCAGATTACCTTAATTTATTTAACCTTATCTTACCCCTAAGTGCCTCAAAACTTAAATCTTAAATTTCAAATATACATAACTCCTAATATCATTTCTGCTAGAGTCGTATAGTTTCATTCCCACATTTTCCCTAATATTCATTAGCTGAATAAAAAAGTTTCCATTATAAATTCTCTTCCAATCATCATCCAGCGTCTCTTCTTCCTGGTCTCGGGTCATGTCAGTCTTTATTGTCCTTATTGTCCATTCCGTCTAGTCCATCAACCTGAAAGCCTTATGTCCGAGGCCCTTAAATCTCTTCCATGTCCCTTCTGCAATTCTTCTTCATCTTGTTTGTGCTTGCCCTTTTCCTTGTCTCTTGTTGGTCTCTGTCTTAGTTTCTTTCCTTTCTCATTGAGGAGTAGGTCTCTGGGGGATTCCAACCCAAAATTGTCTCCATCACCCTTCATCCAGCTCACCCATTCCCCACAGTCCCACTCCCCACAGTCCTCGATGTAATCCAAAATGAATTTAAAATCAAATTTCAGAATCTCTCCGAAGCTAGAAGTCTCCTCATCTCCAGACTCCCCTTGGCCCGCTTCAGCTTCAATCTTCAATAACAGTGGCTTATGCTCCTGTAGGGCCTCGGGTCTCTCCATTTGTACTATTTGAGGTGCAGCCACATCCTCCTCCATTGTCAGCTGCACTTGCCCAGTCGGTACAGATTGATACGTTGGTTCTTGGATGATTTCTGTATCAATGTTATTAACCACAACAATCAAATCCATTTTCTCATTCATCAAGTCCATCTTTTCATGCATCTGTTCCAGCAAAGCATTTGTCTTGCATAGAGCAAGCAACCAGTCTTTCTCCCAGCTCATCTTTGCTCAAGGTCGAAAAAGTCTGTTCCCACAGTCTTAATCTCACAGATGTTGGGTCTCAAATATGCTGCAACAACAATTTAGCAAGCTCCCTCTAGAGGAGACAATCTACTTGTAGCCATTTTTTTAAAAAAAGACAAAGGAAAGTTACTTTCATTTTTCAGATATTTCAGACGTTTTTCAGATATTTTGTTTCTTTAAGATGCAAAAGGCAACATTAGAATCAACTTGTTTCTCTTCATTAGCTATCTGTCAAAGTGTTACGTTCACCGTCAATGAACCTCAGCAATAATTTCTGTCTCTGACACCCCGTTCCCAGGTTAGAGACGATGGAAACTTATCCTTCTTCACTCCCTCTCCTGGTAGGGTTAAACAGAGTCCCCCCCCCCCAGTGTGAGAGCCAGTGTGGTGTAGTGGTTAAGAGCGGTAGTCTCCTAATCTGGGGAACCGGGTTCGCGCCTCCGCTCCTCCACATGCAGCTGCTGGGTGACCTTGGGCCAGTCACACTTCTTTGAAGTCTCTCAGCCCCACTCACCTCACAGAGTGTGTGTTGTGGGGGAGGAAGGGAAAGGAGAATGTTAGCCGCTTTGAGACTCCTTAAAGGGAGTGAAAGGCGGGATATCAAATCCAAACTCCTCTTCTTCTTCTTCTTCTTTTCTCCTGCTTCCAAGGGGGGTTTCAGTGGTTCTAAATAAAGGAAATTTAGTCCTTTTTTGACAGCTTCCCGGCTTTAGCTTGCAAAATTTTTGCTTTAGTCTATATACAAGGAAACGGGAGGCGGACTTCCTGTTTACACCTTCCCGCTTCGTTGCCAAATTAAAACAATTTCTTGATCCAATTTTCCGTTTCTACTCACGGGTACTTGTTTTAAGTCCAATTGTCCACAGGAAAAAGTCAGCACTCTCTGGCAATGGCTGTGCGGCTTCACTCCGTGAAAGTAGCAGTCAGTTCGTAGCACCGCGCTTCTCACCCCACTTCGCTCCGGAGCCCCTAGATGGGATTCCCCGCGAGTAGGGGGGCGCTTCTGGTGCCCTGCCGAACCCCACGTCCCAGGCTTCCTCCGCCTGGGATTTCTAGCGGGTCCCCACCTTCGCCGTGGCGGGAAGACCCAGTTTTCACGGAGCCCGTTCCTCCGGTCGGAGGAACTCCGCCATTCACCAATGGCGCTGACCCGGAAAGCAGTTACTAAGCCTCTGAGTTGTGGTTCTACCATAGTGGTTAGTGCTAGTCTAATACAGCGGTACCTCAGGTTACAGACGCTTCAGGTTACAGATGCTTCAGGTTACAGACTCCGCTAACCCAGAAATAGTACCTCGGGTTAAGAACTTTGCTTCAGGTTGAGAACAGAAATTGCGTGGCGGCAGCGCAGTGGCAGGAGGCCCCATTAGCTAAAGTGGTACCTCAGGTTAAGAACAGTTTCAGGTTAAGAACGGACCTCCGGAACAAATTAAGTTCTTAACCTGAGGTACCACTGTACTAGAGAGACCCGGGTTCTAATCCTCACTCCGCTGAGTGGTGCAGCTACGTACTTTTAGACCCTGGGCATAATAGACATACAGAGGGTGGGAGGTCTTTTAAATGGCCTTTTAGACTTCAGATAAGAAGCAGACAGTTAACATTCCTCTTCTCCCCTCATTCCATGCTATTTCTACATTGACAAGTTGCCGGGGTGGGAGGGGGGCAGGGTCCCAGCAGGCTAAAAATGGAAAGAAATACTCTGAGCATGTGCAGTTTGTGCATTTTAAACTCAGTTAAATCATAGCACTGACATGACTGCATTGATAAAATGGCATTTGCGCCTGCTGCCCTGTTGCTAAGCACATTTACTGGGGGGGGGGGTGTAAATGTAAACAAAATGTCATTTTATTACGGGAGGGGATAATTAATTTTTTCAAGTAAAAATAATAAAACGAGCACCTGTAATTATGTGCATGCTTAGCCAGCTGCTCCCTGTCTATAAAATCACTGTTTGTGGTCCCCCATGGCTTGGAAGTGCAGCATGTATCCACACAGTGGCATGTGCTCAGTATTGTGGGTCCATTTCTGTAGAATTTTCTCCTGGCTAAGGTTCCACAACTTGGTGAAGACATTTTACTTGCGTATTTATTTCAGAAGGCACTTTTAAGTGAGCCTGAGTACCCACTATCCATTTAAAACACATTCAAAACACATTATATGCCTCAAAGGATTCTGGACACTGCAGTCTACCACTTCACAGAGAGAGTTATGATTCCCAGCAGTCCCTAACAGACTACAATGCCCAGAATTCTTTGAGGGAAAGAATGGGGTCTGAATGTGCTTTAAAGAGTGAGTCCACAAGTTTTTGGATTTTATGGCTAATTTTAACTGACTTTATTGCATCTTTGGTAACTTTATTGTACGCTACTTAGAGATGACAGTGTTAAGTGGTATATAAATTGTTGAAAATAACAATAAAAATATTCATAATCCCAATGTTTTTTAAAATAAAAAGAAAGATTTTTTTCCCCATCAGCCTCTCCACCAGCAGCCTCATGATGGAATGGCAGAAGTCTTCTTATGACATCAATGACCAATAAAAAATCAGCTGGGCCACCACGCAGCCAATCATTAAATGGCAGGGATGGACAGATATTCAGCACAGAATGAATGGTTGTGTGGGCAGCTGAGGCAAAGGAATGTGAGGGCCAAGGAACCGGTGTGAAGCACAGCATCGAAACATCCCAAGTACATTCACAAAAATGGCAAGCACTATTCAAATGAAAAGAGGAAAGAATTGGAGTAGGGCTGTATTCGAAGAGCACTTTATTCCACTTTCCCCATGTCCCCATCCTTCATAATTTCCACATTTTATGTGATCTTTCACATGATGTAAAAGCCACTTTTGGAAATCTAGCGCAAACTAACAGATGTTGAGCATCCACTGCTCCCAGAAAAATTCTGTTCACAACCCCATTAACCCATAAAATTGTGGACGTCTTCATGGAGCAACAAAATGTGAGGCGGTATCCCAGCATGCTATTCTTTCCTGCTGCCCTCATGGGTGAATCGTGGTGGAAGTGAAGCAGAAAAGAACACGAAGTGAGAGTGTGTGTGTGTGTGTGGGTGTGGGTGTGCCGACAACATGCCCAATGATATCTGCTGCTGTGAGCCAAAAGTCATGGTTCCATAAAGCAACAGGTAATTCAGGGTAAAAGGAACATGAGAAACTGGGACAGAAATCCTCGCATAGCAACCTGGAGAACTAATGCAATAATCCCCACCTCTGAAGGCACTCTAGATCTCACAAGCGCCATTGCCAATCGTCCTTTGAAAAGCCAGTAACTAAGAGCAGCACTTGACCAACACAAAAGGCTTGAGGTGGCTCTGTTCTGGCAGACAATGAAATGTAGATGTGTGGAGTGCAGTCTGTTAATGAACGACCTTCCCTGGGACAGGCACATGCCTCCCTTTGAATGCAGCACACAGCTGTGTGATCAGTGTTGTAATTTGAAAGGATGTTAATGGAGAGGGGAATGCACTGCTTAATTCCAAAGCGCTGCTGTCCAACGCTAATCTGATCTCGCATACCGAACGTGATTATAGCCGATTGCAAACGAGAAGCTTTGACTCCAATCTATTTAACGCCGTTAACCTCCAGCAAACCTACACAGTTTGCAAACTTAAACAAGGCCTTTGTCTTCAACATACGGCATAGCGCCTCAAAAGCACCCTGTCTTTCTGGCTGCTTTGGGGGGAGTTGGGAGAGGGAGACATAAATGGATCCAGAATCAGCTCTAGAATAAGTTGCATTTCTCAAACTGCACATTCTCTTTTCTAGGCTTCTTAGAGCCCTACACCCCAGAACACCTGATCACACCAGCTAATTGGATGTATGAATGATATAAAGGGTAAAGGGACCCCTGACCATTAGGTCCAGTCGTGACCAACTCTGGGATTGCGGCGCTCATCTCGCTTTATTGGCCCAGGGAGCCGGCATACAGCTTCCGGGTCATGTGGCCAGCATGACTAAGCCGCTTCTGGCAAACCAGCAGAGCAGCGCACGGAAACGCCGTTTTCCTTCCCGCCGGAGCAGTACCTATTTATCTACTTGCACTTTGACGTGCTTTCGAACTGCTAGGTTGGCAGGAGCAGGGACAGAGCAATGGGAGGTCACCCTGTCGCGGGGATTCGAACCGCCGACCTTCTGATCGGCAAGTCCTAGGCTCTGTGGTTTAACCCACAGTGCCACCCGCGTCCCCTGAATGATATATTCAATTGCATTTTCACACAGACACCTTTGGCCAAGCACAGAGATGTTGGAAGAAGGGGTCAGTGTCTCCACCCCCATCATTCAGCCTGGACATGAGGTCCAGCTCTGAGGGCCGTCTGGCGGTTCCCTCCCTGCGAGAAGTGAGGTTACAGGAAACCAGGCAGAGGGCCTTCTTGGTAGTGGCTCCTGTGGAACGCCCTGTGGAATGTCAAGGAAATAAACAACTATCTGACTTTTAGAAGACATCTGAAGGCAGCCCTGTTTAGGGAAGTTTTTAATGTTTGATTTTTTTCATGTTTTTAATATTCTGTTGGGAGCTGCCCAGAGTGGCTGGGGAAACCCAGCCAGATGGGCAGGGTACAATTATCATCATCATCATCATCATCATCATTATTGGGGCTATCCATTTTTCAGGTGGGGTCACTAGTCATAGTGCCGCTTCCCCTTCCATGAGTTCAATGAATACATGAGGGGAAATATATGAAGAGCCCTATTATTTTATTTATTATTATTATTTGAATTTCTACCCTGTCCTTCTTCCTCAAGGAAAAACAAAGCAAAAACATTATAAAGGCAATTAAAACATGTAAAAGTTGATTCAGTTAAAAGCATTCTTCCATCCAATGATCATGAGGTTGCCAGGAATGGTATTATTCAGTCAGCAAATGCCTCCGTAAAGAGGAATGTTTTCAAGTTCCTCCTCCAAGGGAAGAATGATGGAGGTAGGCACACCTCACTGCAGAGGGCATTCCAAAGTCACAGAATCACCACTAAAAAGGCTCTGTCATAGGCCAGCCTCCAGTGGCAAGACCATAAATAAGGGCCTCAACTGACTATTATAGGATCCACGATGGTTGATATTTCATTAATATATTATGTGATGGTTGGCGACTTTAGGAGTGGGGTTGTTGTTTCAAGGTCCTGATCGGGACAACTGTTGCGACACAACAAGAGTTGGCTCAAGAAACCCTCTTTTCCCCTAAAGACTTCTTTATCTGATGAGCTCCACTGTAGAAAGTTCTAGTTATGATGTCACCACTTTCCCTTTTTGTTCCACAACTTTCCTACTTCCCAACAACATCTCTGCTTCTTTGATCATTCGAGTGAACAGATGCTTGGAGCTTTGAAGTCTGTGCATCTCATCAGCAGGAAGAACCAAAAACAAAACCTTGACATGATTGTTCACAGTCCAAAGGGCAAAGAAGGGGGAGAAGAAAGTCAATGCATCTTTTTTTTCACTCGGATGTATTTTTGGAGATGTGAAAATGAATTCCTACTTATGCTTAGTCACACACTTAAACGTGTATGAAAAAGTGGTGAAGCCACTGTGACATGTTCAGCTACAGAAAAGCCAAACCAAGAATCCAACTGGGTCCGGTGTAAAGGCAGATCTTTCCTGAGGGGTACGACATCTTGCAAACGCTCCTCATGTAATTGTCTGAGCCTTCCATGGAGGGAAGGCTATCAGCGTACATTTTTCCTCCCGTAGAGACTCACCTGCTCCTATCTGTTGGAAGCTAAGCATCTTCCGTAGCTCAGTACCTCTCAGGTACATTAAATATCTGCTCCATTTTCAGGACCTGAAACCAGGACGCCAATATCTAGTGGTGCATCTGTTTAGAGGCAGATGAATCAATAATGCAGAGCCTCTTGGGCAGGAAACTAATCTGACCTGCTGGAAATGAAGGTCATCAACAAGGATGCCTCTAAGGCACATTACTGTTCAATCAGCTCCTTCATCTGTTTCTGAAGCTGCTAACTAGGGAGACCTGGATTGACACAGACTAAAAGAAGGCAGGTAGCTGGACACTATTCAGCAGGACAAAGTTATTCTCCAGGTCATTTCATTCCAGCATTCGCTCCCTCTGAAGTTCTGAATGGATGTCATAGCCACACAAAGAAAATTAGCTCAGATTAGGCTGTTGGGTTAGTTATAACTCCACATTTATGGGGGGCGGGGAGGACTGACAAGTGCTGGCATGGAAGGAGAAAGAGAATTTCAGCACTGAACTCACTAGCTTTTCATTTGTTTTGGTTGGCGGGCGTGATGCAGCCGGTGGTTGGTGTGAAGGGGGCATCAATCCCCAACCCCAGAGCCAGATCTCCATGAGGGCCCAGATGCCCAGCCGCAATGCTGCCCACCATGAAAGGTGAGTGGTCTTTCCAACTCAATATGGGGGAAAACCCCCACCAAATCTGGAAATCTGCACAAGAGATTGCTTGTTATTCACCATTAGTCACTGAAGTATTCACTACATCAGGGGTTAGCAAACTTTTTCAGCAGGAGGCTGGTCCACTGTCCCTCAGACCATGTGGTGGGCTGGACTATTTTTTTTGGGGGGGGAATAAATGAATTCCTATGCCCCGCAAATAACCCAGAGATGCATTTTAAATAAAAGCCACACATTCTACTCATGTACAAACACCAGACAGGCCCCACAAATAACCCAGAGATGCATTTTAAATAAAGGGACACATTCTACTCATGTAAAAACACGCTAATTCCCGGACTGTCCGCAGGCCGGATTTAGAAGACGATTGGGCCGGATCCGGGCCCCGGGCCTTAGTTTGCCTACCTATGCACTAGGGGCTGCTGCCCCTGCATGCCAAACCTGCTTACCTACTAACCCTGTTGTCAACCTCCTTCCTGCACACTTGCTTAATCCCTTTACACCTGATCAATCCCACTCCCTTTACACCTCACCCACTCCCTTGCCTATCCCATCTCAGTTTGCCAGCCCCACCTCCTTTTAAAGGAGTGGTTTTGCTGAGGCAGCCTCCTCCATTAAATTAGGGTTGAGATATTTCAAAAAGCGAAAATCTGGACAGAAAAGTTGTTGAACTCCCCCCCAAAAAAATCTCAAAATAATAACATTGCAGTTTTTGAACTACAGTGGTACCTTGGGTTACATACGCTTCAGGTTACATACGCTTCAGGTTACAGACTCCGCTAACCCAGAAATAGTGCTTCAGGATAAGAACTTTGCTTCAGGAGGAGAACAGAAATTGTGCTCCAGCGGTGCGGCAGCAGCAGGAGGCCCCATTAGCTAAAGTGGTGCTTTAGGTTAAGAACAGTTTCAGGTTAAATACGGACCTCCGGAACGAATTAAGTACTTAACCCGAGGTACCACTGTATTTGGTTGCTATACGTCCCGATTTTCCAATGGCTGATTGCCAGCTTTGTCTGGACATATGGCAACTGTACATTGACTCCCAGTATGTTTCCGAGCACAATTCAAAGTGTTGGTGCTGACCTTTAAAGCCCTAATCACCCTTGGTCCCGTATACCTGAAGGCGCTTCTCCACCCCCATTGTTCTGCCTGGACACTGAGGTCCTGCGCCGAGGGCCTTCTGGCAGTTCCCTCGCTGCGAGAAGTGAGGTTACAGGGAACCAGGCAGAGGGCCTTCTCAGTAGTGGCACCTGCCCTGTGGAACGCCCTCCCAGCAGATGTCAAGGCAATAAACAACTATTTTACTTTTAAAAGACAACTGAAGACAGCTCTGTTTAGGGAAGTTTTAAATGTTTGATGTTTTATTGTGTTTTTAATATTTGGTTGGAAGCTGCCCAGAGTGGCTGGGGAAACCCAGCCAGATGGGCGGGGTAGAAATAAATAAATAAATAAATAAATAAATAAATAAATAAAATACAGTGGTACCTCTGGTTATGAACTTAATTCGTTCCAGAGGTCCGTTCTTAAGCTGAAACCATTCTTATCCTGAGGCGGCTTTCGCTAATGGCATCTCCCGCTCGCATTCTGGGGCAAAGTTGGCAACCGGGAGCAACTGCTTCCGGGTTAGCAGAGCTTGTAACCTGAAGCGTGCGTAACCTGAAGTGTTCGTAACCAGAGGTACCACTGTAGGTCTCCTGGGCCTCCTGCATATTAGTGCATATTTCCCCTGATTAACACATTTTATGTACAGTGGTACCTTGGGTTAAGTACTTAATTCATTCCGGAGGTCTGTTCTTAACCTGAAACTGTTCTTAACCTGAAGCACCACTTTAGCTAATGGGGCCTCCAGCTGCCGCCGCGCCGCCGGAGCATGATTTCTGTTCTCATCCTGAAGCAAAGTTCTTAACCTGAAGCACTATTTCTGGGTTAGCGGAGTCTGTAACCTGAAGCGTATGTAACCTGAAGCATATGTAACCCGAAGCGTATGTAACCCGAGGTACCACTGTATATAGTTTTGCTTGATAAACACCACCATGGAAGGTACTGACTCTCCTTCATTAGAGGTTTTTAACCAGAGTTTGGATGGTCAACTGTCATGGATCCTTTAACTGTGGTCCCTGCATTGTATTGCAGAGGTTGGACCAGAGGTTGGGCTTCCTTGCAAACTGACAATTATTTGATTCTCTGCACGCATGGCTTAGCTTCAACATTCAGAGAAGTGTGAATTTCAAAGGATAACTATTTCATCATCGCTCCATCATCACACTGGCATTGGTGTGGCCCCCTGTTGGCTGCCTTGCAGACTGCAGTATGAAAACAACCTTAATTTTTTTTTTTACTAACAGACAAAATAAATCAAAGATAAAGAACGTAAAGAAATACTATTATAGCAGGTTGAAAGCAGCATTAAATTGGACATTATCATTGAACTTGTTGCTCCAAAACATTACAAAAAAATTCTTTTGTTAGCTTAAGTTTAGTTGCTATGGACCAAATTTTCTCAATCCCCTATAGTAGGAGATATACTTTCCTCCCAGTTTTTAGCTATTCTCACCTTAGCAGCAGTCCTTCTTGATCAGAAGGAGAGGCTGGGAAACCTTTGTATGGCATTAGGGAGGAAGAGAAATCACAGGCTCTACCAAGAAGGTTTAAAAGGAAGTGGCAAAGAAGGAAAGGGAAGAGGAAAGATTGTGGTCTTAGGGAACTAGGGGAGGCAAGGCTACTGTCCCCATGTGAAAATTTCCCATAGGGGATGAATTTCCCACACAAATATTTCTTCTCCCCACTCTCAAATAGGCACAATGGGAAGGAGAAATACTTGAGGTATGTCATGTGAGGAGGGAAAGGGGATGAAATCATTTGACAACACATTGAACTTGGATAACCTCCATCTCAACTTACCTCCCTCTGAGTTTCTTTGGGCAAAACATGAGGGGGAACTATGGTATAGAGCCAACCCCTCATCTAACAAGAGTGAAACAAGCAAAAGTAGAATTCCTAAGGGATTATTTATTGTTCTTGTTGCAGCTGAAGAACACCCAGTAAGGAAACAACAAACAACTGATCTTAAGAACAGAACACTTTGCATGGGGTCCTTTTTGACCTCCGCTACAAAAATCTTTGCACACAAGCTCGTGTGCCCGACTTCTGCATGACTGGATTAATGAATACAAGAATAATAGGCCTCTGAGGTGATTTACATGCATTGATTAAATGTCAGCACAAAATGCAGCAGGTTCAATTACCACAGACATGCAGAACAAAGGCAGGGAGATTGTTGCCATTGTTCAAACAAGTTACTTATCAATTCTTTTTAGCATATGATTATGTTTCTGCCTTTAACCTAAAGGATACTCTAAATAATCAAGAAATGGAGTAACCTTTTCAGGAGTTAATTTTTGTCTGCCCTGAATCTTCCAACATTAAGCTGCACTGGATGTTCTATCATTATGAGAGAGGCAGAAAAACCTTTCTCTGTCCTGTTGACTCCTGCTTGCATTTTCTCTAAACTAAAAAGCCTCATAAGTTCAAACCTATTTCCATTGGAGAAATGCTCCATTCCATTGATCATTTTAGTTCCCTTTTGAAATCACGATAGACCAGAGATTCCCAAAGTGGGTGTTACTGCCCCCTGGGGGTGGGGGGTGGAATTACCTGGGGGACACTAAGAGGCAAGGAGGGTAGGGGGCACTGGAGGGGGCAAATTACTATCAGGCTTTGAAAGCAGGCATCAGCGGATCAAGTTCATCATTTTTGTTGAACCAGTTAAACTAAATGATTTTAACTGGATTTTGAATGAATGTGCAATTAATTGTTGCTGTTTTGAATTTTATTGTGTTTACTGCTATTCTGAATGCTTTTTATAGGGTAGGGTAGAGGGCACATGGGATGAGTTACCAAGGGGGTGGTGGGCTGGAAATTTTATTAGTATTTTTCCACCCAACAACAACACGAAAGATATAAAAAAATAACAATATACAAAACACAAAAACTAACATTCAAAAAACAAACAAAAAACCCCAAATCCATATCTTACAAGTTATTAATATAACATTGACTTCCACAGCACCTCCTTTATCTCTCATTGTGTCTTCCTGTTTTCCTGTTTTGGGCTGAAAATGTTTTGGAACCACTACTATAGACTAAAAAAGAAATGTGTACATTTGGTACAGGTAATGTACATTTGGTGCAAAAAGGGATAGCAGGAAAGCAGGTTATGAAATCATCAAATGGTTAATTTTCTCTTGTTTGTGAGGTGGGGAGGGGGCATGAAGAAGAGGGAGGGAAGGCTCCTTCAGGGCTTATGCTGCATCTTGGTATTTATTGAACTTTAAGCTGGAACCAAGAGGCTGGTTAATAACAATTCATGCAGCTGCCAATCTTTTTGACCAACGCTATCAATATTTCACACTGCCAAATAACAACAATTAAGAGCCAGGATCAGAAGAAGCACTCGGGTCAAAAGTATTTCAAACGCCAGAATGAAATCAGCAGTACAAAACTAACGTGTTGGGATAAGGACTCCAAGAAGGTTTTTGTGCCTTTTCAAGAATGTTTCTATGCTACCTGCAATCCCTTTTAGAGCTGTCAGAGATTGAATCTGGTAAAATCTGCTGGTGAAGGATGCCCTAACTCCACTGAGCCATGAGCATAAGAGGTGGCGCCCCACTGCCAAGCAGAACAGGCACGAATAATTGGTAAGAAGGAGCTGTGTTTGGGCTTCATGCAACATAGTTTATGTCCCCAAAGATTTTTGAAACCCCGCAAAAAATTACTCAGAGAAACCAGTCTTTGCTTGTTCAATATGCTGGTAGGTGTCTCCTGTAGCAAAGGATTCCAGAATAATAATAATAATAATAATAATAATAATAATAATAATAATATCTTTATTGTCATTGCCCCCTTTGGGGACAACGAGGAGCATTGCTTGGATCTTTAAAATAATAAGAATAGTAAATAAAAATCCTAATTTCATGATGCAATAAACTGAACTGGCTGTAGCATAAGGTCAGCAAAATATATGCTTTTTGTTTAGGGTTTAATGTCTAAAACAGCTGAAGGTTCCCAAGGCACACACTGTGCTCTCCAACCATGCAATCTACTCCTACTCCCAGGTAATACCACACACAGTATAGCATATTTCTTATGAATTTAAAGAATCCAGCAGGCAAGAAGTTTAAAGGCAGTTTGCCGATTCATGCATGCGGCTTGACTTCAACAGAAATGACATTGATGGCAATTTCCAGGGTTGTACATCTAAAGCAAAGGGAATCCCTAATAAATTAACTTTCTGATGCAATAAAATGCTAGACACTAGGCACCATAGTGGGAACATTTAAAAATATTCCTCACTCGCTATGTGTAACATATACAGTATGTTCATCTAAATAACCAAGTCTTTCAAGAAAATCAAAGCCTTGTTTCAGAAAATTACTGAGCAACGTTCAAAGGCAAAAAAATCTATAAACGCTAACATTAATTAGCTAAGCTGAGTGAAACTCTACCCCTGAAACCACAGGATGAGTCTTGGTTTGTAATGAAACCCTGTTTGAAAACAGCAAGCGCTCCTTTGCAAAATTCAGTGCGGTGTTCCAGGGATCAGTGAGAACACCACTTTGATTTGGGTCTTACCTAAAGAGAAGAATGACTGGAAGACGCTGAGGCAAAATGAGGCTTGATGAGGTAAATAGGGTGCACCGTCACTAGGAAGGAAGTCAAGGTGTGATTCTGTTGTAAGACAGGAAAAATGATTTACAGTGGTACCTCAGGTTACATACGCTTCAGGTTACAGACGCTTCAGGTTACAGACTCCGCTAACCCAGAAATAGTGCTTCAGGTTAAAAACTTTGCTCCAGGATGAGAACAGAAATTGTGCTCCAGTGGCGGCGCGGCGGCAGCAGGAGGCTCCATTAGCTAAAGTGGTGCTTCAGGTTAAGAACAGTTTCAGATTAAGAACGGACCTCCGGAACAAATTAAGTACTTAACCTGAGGTACCACTGTATTTTGAGATGTAAAAGATTGTTTAATGATGGCTTTGGAAAAGGAACAGGGAACAGTTTTTACAAAGAGTCTCATCATGCTAAGGATGGGTGAATTCGTAGACTTTGGTCCTCTCATTTTTTCCAATTTTAAACCCAATTTCCTACATTTCCTTGGAGTTCCCTGTGAAGAGGAATTGATTGTTAAAACACTCTGGCAGTTGTAGCTCTGTGAGGGGAATGGGGGTCTCCTAACCAGCGGCGTAGCTAGCCACTTGGGTGCCTGGTGCGAGGGGCATGTGCTGCAGCTGGGGGGGGGTGTCAATTCACCCATGGGGTGGGGTGAGCTGCCAATGGGGACAGGATGAGCCTCTCCGATGCTTGGGGCCTCTCTGCCACCTCCCCCTCAGCTGTAGGGTGGCTGAGGGAGAGGCAGTAGGCAGACGCATGTCCCACGCTGCCGTTTCAGGCAACACGGAACCTGCAGGTACCTAAGCCACCACATCACTCCTAAAAAGTTTCGTGAGCCCATTAAAAAACAACAACAACTCATTTTGTCATGTTGCCCCCCTGTGATGACACCCGGGGCGGGCCGCACCCCCTTTCCTCTGCCACTGCTCCTAACTCTCAGCACCCTTAACAAACTACAGCTCCCTGAAAACTTTTGGGAAAGCCATGACTGCTTACAGTGGTCTCATGGTGCTTTAAACGTATGGTGTGAGTGTGACCTAAGTCTCCTTTGGAACCTTTGCTGGTTTAACAGCTCGTGCTTGAACTCAGTCTCTGGCTCTCAAGCCAATTGCTGGTCAGGACAAATTTGAATGCAGAGCTCCCATAGCAAACCCAGCATCCTAAACACGAGGCAACTAGCAGCACATAATTCTATGTTTGTTTATCTAGAAAAAAGCCCCACTGGGTTCAGGCGGACTTACTACCAAGCCCCTAGCCTTTTGAGTCCAAAAGCACATTTGGAAATCTAAGAAACTGCTGCGTGCATCACAAAATATCCATTTCAAACAAGTGAAAATTGGTTATGCTCAGAGCTCTGCTGCCTCCCCAAACAGGCAAAATACCTATAGCACCCCACCTCCCCAAAAAACCCCAAACAAAACACACAGCAAAGAAGCTAGGAAATACCATCCAGAACTGTATTACTGAAGCCTGATCTTCTGCAGCAGTAAACTATTTTGGACCTTAAGCTGCCTCTGTGTGGTGACTGGACCTGGGAGCAACTTCTTTGTCTTGGTATTTTACCTCATATTCCTAACAATCTGCAGGTAACCTTGGGCAATACCCCTGTCTGAAACCCTGGAGAGCTGAGGTGTCAGACCAAGATCCCCCAGCCCAGTGTTTTGGACTACAATACCCATCAGCCCCAACCACTCAGGTTTGATGGGAAATGTAGTCCAAAATGTCTAGAGGACACCAAAAAAAGCCTCAGACAACTGCTTCATCAAACAACAACAATAATTGGGAGGGCCAGAGGGCTCTGGGGGCCATGTTGGAGATTTCAGATATATATAGAATTATAGTCACTACACTTTTCACCTCGCAGTCCACCATTTTGATAGGTAAAAGTCTTACTGCTTGCTTAGAATTCTGTTTCCTCTCTGCCTGTCTTCCAGTACGCTGCAAGCTCTCTTTCTTCCCCAGCCAATGCCTCAAATAAAGCCAAGTGCCTCTTCTCTTAGGAGGAAAATTAACATTATAAACCAATTCTGGTTAATTTATACTTATACAAAGGCATCTCCTCTGGATGACCCTTTGGCTGCTGAATATGGTAGTTAAGTTGGTACATGCTGTTAAAAATATTGGTCTATTTTTGCCATTAGCAATCGTGCAGCAACATATTGCTCAGCATGAAAACGAAATGATAAAGATAAGGCAGTTAATAATTGGAAGATATGCTACTGTATCACATATTATTAAAATGAGCACCAGGCAATGATTCTGAATACATATTCCTAATTATTTCATTTTATTTTTTGCTGGACCAACAATGAAATCGAGAACCTATGCCAGAAATTATACTGAAGGCACATTTTATTTGACATTTCTATTCTGCAGAGTCAAAGGAGTTACTCTGCCATATAACTCCTTTCACTTCCCATAATTCCCACAGATCCCTTAGCTGGAAATGTAGCATTTCTTTGTGTTTCATACAGGAAATGCTAAAAGCTGATTCCTGTCCTTCCCCTATTTAACTAATAGAAAACAACTGGGAACCACTGTTTGTGGAGCAATTGACTGACAAGACCTGGAGTGGCGTAGAGCTTTAGATTTAACAGTCGCACCTGAATAACCTATTGAATCAGAAAGACAAAGAATAAATCCACCGCAGATCTGAACGCAACAGATGCAAGGCAAATATTGTGGCCAGGGCACACCTCTAGTCTGATTCAGTATGTCTGCTTTAGGTGTTCATTAAGCAAGAACCATTGCTATGAACATAACCAAAGGCTGATCTTGGTTTGGAAGGAAGATAAATGTGACGTCTTCTATGCCTGAAATATACTCAGAGTGGAGCCATCGGTTTCATGGAGTTTATTTGTAGTAAAAACAGTCATTGGGTGTGTCTCCTGCTGACCCCTCCCAGACCCTGGGCTATATATCCTTTATTCACACCCTAGTTCACACCTGATAGGCTGGTTCAAACTTCCCTTCTGGAGCCGGGTTGGACAGCTCCAATGGCCAATCAGATACTACCTTCTAAAATCCTCCCTGCCTATTATTCTAGGATCCACGCTCCAGACATAACAATGCCTTTATGCAGGGGGTGGCTAATCTCCTGATCCAAGAACCTGATTCAACACAATTTTTGCCCCCTCCCATGAGACTTTTAGTAGCTGAGGGGGAAATGCAGGCACCATGTTGGAGTGGGCAGATGCAAATCATCACTACTCTGGTCATAAGATGGATCATTGGATGAGGGAGAGGCAGATGATTACCCCTCTTCCTTAGCTTATCTTCATGAATCAGATGAAGAAGGGTCCTGAATGCCTTTCTGCCCACGAGGGAGCAGCCCATTTTTATCCACTGATATGTAGCCCCTAGAGGGGTTGGGCCGAGGTGAATGTATACCCTGCAACTGTCCTGGAAAAACTGGGACATCCCCCTTTTTTCCCCTGTGAGAGCACAGTGGCCATTTTGGGTGCCTTGCTCTCTCACAATTTTGGGATGTGATCTCATCACATGACTCATGTGGGAGTGTGGCCCCAGAAGATTGCATCCTGCCCCCCATTTTTTTAAAAAAATAATCTTTATTATACATCAATTAACATAAAATTTAACAAATACATTACAAAATAATACAATGCGTTACGTACATAATACATACACACCACACGTGCTGGAGTTCCAACTCTTCTCTTTATGCTTTATTACCAATCTTAACTCTATACGTATTTCTTATTGATTATTCTGCTATTTCTTATAATTAATCAATTTTTTCTATACCTTCCTTCACAATCAAGATTTAATCTGTGTCTGCTAGGAGATCTGCGCTATCCATGTAATTTTTAAGGTATTCTCTAAAGGTGACCATTCTTTGTTATTTTTTTGAGTGGTATTTCCTCTTATTCTCCCTGTTAGTTTTGCTAGATGATGGCATTCAATCAGTTTTGCTAACCAGTCCATTTTGGTGGGGTTGTTGTTACTTTTCCATGTGCCCCCCCCCCCCAATGTTGTGTTGGAGGATATGTGAATGTGGGCCTCAGGTGAAAAGAGGATAGCCACTCCTGTGTTAGACCTACCTTCCTCACAATTACCAGAGCCAGATTTCAAAGAGGAGTCCTTGCTGAGAAACGCCACATTCTCGTTTCATATCCCTAAAGAAGAACACCCCCTTCATTAAAACTTCCAGGAGCTACTGGCTTTCCACAGCCATCCACTGGTAACTTTCAGTGCCGTCCATTATCTCATCATAGAGCTCTCATCAGAATGGACTACGGCTTAATTATATGATCAAATTTTCATAGCTAATTTCTTTAGCTTGCAACAATATGTTACAGGATTAAATTTATTTCTTTTCTTTCGGCTTGGAGGAAGAGCCTCTAGCAGATGTCAAACTGTTCCACCCAACAAGCACAAGCCCTGTGCTATTTTGCTACGTAATGTTTCAGGTTCTGTTATTGAGCCAGAAAGGGTGCCACTCTGTCAACTGTTTGGGCAATGCATGACATTGTTTAGGCCCTATTACAGTGACAGACACAGGCAACAAAGAACTGCACGCAGTTAGTGCCATGGAGACAAAAAAGATGTCAGAAGGGCAACTGTCAACTTCAGTGTGCTTTTTGGAACCAACCAGAAACTGAGCCTTTCAGGGAAGAAACAGACACTGAGAGGAAGAAGTGCTCTAATTCCTGGTAGTTGCAGTCCAGCAATTTGCGTGTTCAGACCTTTAAACCTCCCCCTTAAATAAATTCAGACAAGACTCAAATTTTGGTTTGGTTTTTGGCAGAATTTAGGCCACAACTTTATTGATTACAGCAAGTGAGTGGTTGCATGGGCTCTGGTTCGACTAGCTCCCTGCACCCTTGCTGGCAGCGCTGACCCAGGGCACCAGCATAGGCCAGCCTAGGGTGAACACCCAGATAGGCGGAAAGCTGGGAACAGGCTATCTCCACCACCCAAATGCCCCCCTGGACTCAGGCATGGGCACAACCCCTTCACAGGGTTGAGGACAGAGACCACACACCCCGGATTCCTTTAACGGAAAACCCTTGAATTAAGAGGGGTAGGTGATGGCACCTACCTCCCCTCCCCTCCAACCTAATACTCCAATGCCTAACCACCAAACCTTACAAAGTTGTGACGATTTGCTAAGAGGTAGGTGAAAAACCAAATGGCTGGTGCCAATTTGCCAAGTGGGGAAAAATTCCTACCAGGCCCCTTGGACAACCAAGGCGACCAACCAAGGTCCATAGCAAGGTCAAGAAATAAAGAGCCTAACCTAAGGGCGGGGGTGGGGGTTGGAAACACTACCAAGCAGGGAGAAAACAGGGGTGAGTCCTCAGCCACGGGCAGTTTAAGTACCCCACGCCATGCCCCCGGACCATCCGGGTTGGATGGCCTAAGGGTGATGTGGCCGAGGACCATCCAATGGTGCAGTTGCTATCCCACCCCGTGCGCATGGGGAGGGCTTGCTCCCAGCCTGCAACGCCATCTCCCTGGGAATGGGAAATGGCTTTGCCAACAATACTTTTCCTATCCTATTCAATCTCTTTCAGGGATGGTGACATTGCAGCGAGTATAGTAACCATATCCCCTTCTCCACATGTTTTATTTTTGATGGTTTTCTTATTGTTCCACATTTTCTTAATAGGGTTTGCAAAGTATGTCTTGTTTGCCATGTCGTATTAACCTATGCTTTACCTGCTCCCAAACATTGTCCAAAGGTGGGGGGGTGCTTTTAAGAAGGCATGAGCATATATGTGAAAATCTGCTCCCTGTTGTGGCCCTAGATGTGGTTAGAATCTCAGTTTGTAGCACAACAAAGAATGAAGCAAGAGTTAATGACGCTCCCTGCCCATTTGGGCAGCCGTATAGATAGCGGGGGCTTTTACGGCTCAATAACAAAGAATTACAACTCCTTTAATGCAGTCTGATAATATACAGCACATTCTTATTCAGCCTCATTTTAAAGCTGTTGCGCAAATACATGAGGGTGGTTTTGGTTTTTTGACAGGGGCGGGGGGTTGGCAGATGAGTAGGTTAATTAGTTTTGTGATCAACATTGTATAACTGCCAGCTAAGGTTCCTGCACAGAGCAAAAACATATTCATTATAATGAACAGATGTTATTTTAAAAGTAACTCTCCATCACTGCAAGCGGTTGTGTGTGCTCTGCAGTTGCTTCGGGTGGTGTCAGCGTTTCCTCTGTGCAAAATCCATGTTTGCAGAGCACATCCCATGCAGAAGAAGAGCCCTCGCCACCCGCTGGTTGGGACTGAGTTATCTCTAGGAAAATTGGGGGTGGAGGAGAAGCTATTTTCAGCAGGACATTAATAAGAGGCTGGATTGGTCTTTTCATACGAGAATGGCAATGCTTTGCAGGACTTGGGGAGAGTGAAAACAGGGTTCTAATTAAACAATCAGCTTCAGTGATGGATCAAGTAGAACCTTCATACCCATAGCTGGCTGGAGAATGGACTGTCCAAGAGGAGAGAAAAATTCACTCATGGAGGCACTGCCTCTTGGGTAGAACTTTTATAACATTATTCAAGGATTCCATGCTCATGTGAATCAAATATTTTTAGCATATTTCCACGTTTTACAATTGCACTATATCTACCTATCACTTTCTGTACTGCACTTGCAATCAGGAAGTCCCCCTTTCATAGCTGGGCTGCTCATGTGTCACAGTGACCACCCCACCTTCCCTTACCTGGAATCACTGGTGTGGGCAAGTGGTGTGTTGTCTTCACCCAGTGCAAAACCCAGTTTCCAGACTCCCTTCATTCAGCGTCTTCCTTTGGCTTTGGTGAAATTCTGCTGTTTTCCTTTTTCTTTCAGCCAAGAACAGGGGCAGAATATTCAGGAAGTGTGAACTTTCATATAGATCTGCGTTCTGACTTGCAAATTAATCCAGGTCAGCTAATGTCAGAATGTGAAATAATCCCAACTGCTCAAAAACCCCTACGCTAAAGCCATATTGGATGCACCATATTGGCTCTGGATGAAGCCTTAATTAATTCTTCAGTCTTACACTCCTAGGCAGTTCTGCAGATGAAAGACAAACACTTGTGGATTCCTCTCCCCTCCCCTCCCCTCCCCCATGAGTAGGTTTTTATTATGAGAATTATTTTTTCCCCATAGGTTGATTTGCATGTCGTGTTTCTGTCTAATTTTCAAGTGCTCTCTCCACAGATTCCCTAACGGTTATAAATTGCTGATGATTTCCAGAGTGGATTGGGGGAAGTTAGATAAAAGTGGTAACATATTGCACTGTCGCCTTCTATTGCAACAGCAAAATATCAGACACTTCACTCAGCTTTCACAAATCTGTATTTACCTTCTGTTGAGTTTTTGCATTTACATATGTGTGTGTATGTGTGTGTGTA
The DNA here is from genome assembly GCF_964106645.2 of Podarcis pityusensis. Classification (NCBI taxonomy): domain Eukaryota; kingdom Metazoa; phylum Chordata; class Lepidosauria; order Squamata; family Lacertidae; genus Podarcis; species Podarcis pityusensis. The sequence goes on along the minus strand of NC_138037.1, from coordinate 15,738,111 downwards.
AATTCCTAATTGGAAAAGTTGGAGATCTCTTTCAATTTAACTAGGATAATTGGAATGACTAAAGAATTGAGATTTCTCTTAATTTAAGTAACACTTAGTAAGATTGCCTGGAATATCACATCATTGTTGATGGAGTTTCCTAGGTAACCTTAAGCATGTTGACTGTCATCTTACAGATGACACAAGATGGTATGTGTAAAATGCTTCTACGGAAGTCAGCCAGTCAAAACAGATTTTATAGCTTTTGATTTTTGCTGCAATTATTTGTTATGATTATTTTTTTCTCATTTACCATATTTAAGCTATACTAGTGGCCAATCAACTACACACACACACACACACACACACACACACACTTCATCCAAACACCTCAGAGCAGTATAGATGCTAGTTTCCTTCCCAGTTTTCTGGATATCTGTATCTGCATAATTTTGGAGAGAGAAAACAGAGCAGACCATCTCTTCTTCAGAAAATATAAAAATTTGGATCTTTCCCCACATAACACAACATGAAAACCATCCCACGAAATGTTGTTGCTGCTGCTGCTGCCGCTGCTATTATTCTCTATTAAATTTGTATACCTTCCTTCCTCTGGAGTTCTCAGGGTGGTTCACAGCATAAAAATACAAGATAAAACCACAAAACGCACAATAAAACAAAAACAATACAAATACACCTCCCCTGCAACCCCCCCCCCCCAATTTAAAAGGATATAGGATGCTAATCAGCCAAAGGCCTACTTGTAGAGGAACATTTTTGCCTGGTACCTAATGGTGTATAATGAAGGCTCCAGGCAAGCTTCCTTGAGGAGAGAATTCCACAAATAGGGAGCCACTAGAGAAAAGGCCCATTCTGGTGTTGCCACCCTACAAACCTCTCATGGAGCAGGAACACAAAGAAGGACCTCAGAAGATGATGGCAGGGTCTGGGTCAGTTCATATGGGGAGAAGCGGTCCTTGAGGTATTGTGGTTCTGAGCCACTTAAGGCTTTATATGTCAAAACCAGCACTTTGAATTGGGCCCGGAAACTAATGAGCAGCCAGAGCAGTTGGGCCAGGATTGCTCAAACCATTGTACCCGGTGAGCAACCTAGTCATTGAATTCTGCACCAGCTGAAATTCCAAACCATCTTCAGAGGCAGCCCAACAAATAATGTGTTGCAGTAATCTAACCTAGATATACCCTCGATTAAAAAAACAACACTACAGTCACTCCTGGGTCTTTGACGGGTCCAGGTGCATCTTACTCATAGAGGCTAGTGGCGTGGGGCTCTGGGGTGCCAAGTTCTGGGGAAGAGGCGGAGGCTTGATGCGGCACCTCCCGGCATCAGCTCACCGCCCTTGCCCACCTCCGCCATGCCGCGCCGAAGCAGCACCACGCCTGGAGCCTCCGTCTGCCTTGGCTACTGCGGCACGAATCGGCTAGATGAGCTGGGAGGTGCCATGTCCAGCCTCTGCCTCTTCCCCACCAGAGGAGCAGCCCTCCAGCCGCTGCCCACGTCCTCCGGTGGTGGCATCCTCCCTAAAAAAAACTCTGGAAAATGGGGGGCGCGCCAGAGGAAGCTTTGCACCACGGCACCGGATATGCTTGAGACAGCCCTGGACAGGTGTACTGGTGTGATGTATGAGGACAGGCCTGCACCTAATGAGGCAAACACATTGTATCTATCCATATGGTGAACTTCAAGCTGTACTTGCAGAGCATAAGTTGTCCTGACAGGGAGATGTTCTGTGGCAGGGGTACTCAATATGGCATTCACCATACGTTGTCAGACTACAGCTCCCATGACCTTTGGCCACTGACCACACTGAGCAGGGCTGATTCAAGTTGGAGTCCAACAAACATCTCAGGGGCATCATGTTGGCTTCCCCTAGCCTGTGGGGATATTTGCAAGGGAGAATCTGTGGGACACAGATTAAGGGTTAAGCAGCACCCGCATTCAGATTTCCCCCTAAAAATGTAGGGAGTTGTCCAACTAAAGTCTCAAGAGACTGAGATGCTGCATCATGGAGAGCTAGGCACCACACTTGTGGAGCTTTCGAGACGGCTCTGCTCCCTGCCATAGTCTTAAAGCTTTGTGATAACTAGTGACAGTAATAGGACCCTCCTTTCATTCTGGTACAGGAAGTTAATGCTGCGTAACACCTACACCCCTGTAATGGGAACATGTGTTTGCCATGCTAACCTGTAGCTCCACTGCCATTCACACATTTATATTTTTAGGCTCACCCAGAAAACAAACCCACCATCTTGCACAAATCTGATCTTAGTTGCGTTGAGCCTGGTAAATAAACCACACATTGTGGAGTAGCCTAGAATCGAAATGGAAGGAATTGGATTTGCTGTCTCTCCAGCCAACTTATTACCTCCGGTAAGAAGAGACTGTATTTGAAAGTAACTAAATTCTTCTCACTTCAAATGCCACTTAAGGCCGACTCTTTTCCTCACTGTGGATGCTAGAATGGGAGCTAGGAAGGCTTCTTATCACTTTGCTTGCACTCTATGTCAGAAACGCACAGCTTGCATATATTTTGACTGAAACCAAAAAAATGATATCCTATCCCCACTCAAAGAACATTTGAACTTGCATTTTTTTCCTGGCTTGTCTTCATGGTGTCTTGAGCAATTTGAAAACTAAAGCACATACCAACAAAACAAAATTCTGCTGCCATGTTTTCACATGGAGCGTTTGAGGGAAATGTAACCCTTCAGCGAAGAAGAAGAAGAAGAAGAAGAAGAAGAAGAAGAAGAAGAAGAAGAAGAAGAATTTTTATTTGCATCAACCACTACTAGTCATAGCAATAAAATAAAATGTACTGAAGATAGAGGTAAAAACTTAACTATACAAAATGCATTTTGGAGGTTTACATCAATAATCAAATAATAGATCTTATTCTAATTGCCCCCACTAAAAACCTTGCAGTTTTTGCTGTCGCCTGATCATCTTGATGTGCTAAAAGAAAGGACACAGTAGCAATGGTTGGCCATTCGGCAAAGCACAACTTAAATGAAGCACCAGTGATCTAAGAGTGAAGTGAAGATCTAAAATTTATTTCCTGTTCTGAAAGATTAATTTTTTGATAGTTGGCACCTGTATTTACTATCCAAGGGTATTTGAAAACTAAGCTGCATTGGCATTTAGCATTGGCAGGGATGAATATATGTCATTCCTCTTTATTATATCTGACAACATTTGAGTCTTCCTTTCATATATATATATACATGCCACAATAAAAAAATGTACCAAAAAAAGCATAATTAAAAATAATAATAATGTAAAATTATGCATTCACAAGTCAGATTCAAAGTGCACATTTGTATTTCATGCTGAAAATATATATATATATATATATATATATATATATATATATATATGTAAACACTGTTTTAGGTGACAGCTCATGGGTTGTCCTCTGCGATCATTTCTTTTTTTACTTAAATTTATTTTCGATTCAGGACTGTAGAGTGAGATGAACGTTAGATCCACAGCAGATACAAAATCCTGTGTCCTTCATGTAAAAGTGACTCCACGATTGACTGATCTTTAGACAGCGCCAAACTTTGTTAATAAGGGACCAAAACAACAATAGGAACACATTGATTTTGCAGTCATGATTTTTTCCCTCCATCTCAAAAGGACTTGATTTCTTGGTTCCTTGACAGCACTCTTGATGAGTGCTGTGCAGCTGCCAAAAAAGATATGGGAGACCTTTCTTTTAAATGCAGACTTCCACCTAAGCGTTGTATACAAGGGAAATTATATATCGAAACATGCACAGAGCTGTCTTCAAAACAAATGACCTTCCACAAAGAGACTGCTGTAAGGCAGAGAAATATGCCTTGTGCCAACCTGCCTTTCACAATGTCACTTCCTCTATAACCTCTTTTCTCTAGGCCTCATACGGAATAACAAGAAGCGAGGCATTGTGTCCTCAGAATTGCTTGCAACAGCCGCTGTCTCCAAGGAATCCTCGCTGTGTCGCCTCGCTCACCTTAGAGGTTCATCGTAACACAGTGCACTGCTGTATCCACTCTTGTCCTACCCTATTAAATAACTCTCGACAGGAAATGGATTTTCCACCTAGCAGCAGACTGGGGGGAAAGGCCTTCTCTCCAGCATTTTTCATCCTGCAGGCACCAAAACGTAGACCTGATCCAGATCCCACAAATATCAACTGAAAAGGAACTATTTTAATAGCGTATGTTAGATCAGGCATAGGCAAACTCGGCCCTCCAGATGTTTTGGGACTACAACTCCCATCATCCCTAGCTAACAGGACCAGTGGTCAGGGATGATGGGAATTGTAATCCCAAAACATCTGGAGGGCTGAGTTTGCCTATGCCTGTGTTAGATTGCTGGGGTGCAAGACCTCTATTACAAATTATCGTGGATGAATCGAGCCCTTACAAGATCTGACTTTCAGATTTAGTTTTTCACATTTGTACGCTTGGAGAAATGCCCTAGACGACTGTCTTTGTGTTTACCAGCTTCATTGAATGACTTGAAGCTAGCAATCTATGCTCAAGGAGGTATAAGATGGACTGCTACTGTCATGTTGGATGTGACCAATACAAATAATCTGCATAGGTGTTGCACATGTCGAGCAATATCAGGGGCCAGTTAGATCAGATCAAAAATCCCTTGTTCTCATAATTTACTATTGACTTGTGCCTCGTTTATGCAAAGAGTTGGATTTGCATTATTGGAGCACAGTTTTACAAGTACAGTCGTACCTCGGGTTACAGATGCTTTAGGTTACCTACGCTTCAGGTTACAGACTCCGCTAACCCAGAAATAGTACCTTGGGTTAAGATCTTTGCTTCAGGATGAGAACAGAAATTGCACCATGGCAGCAGCAGGAGGCCCCATTAGCTAAAGCAGTACTTCAGGTTAAGAACAGTTTTAGGCTAAGAACAGACCTCCAGAACGAATTAAGTTCTTAACCCGAGGTACCGCTGTGTAATTTGAAAGGTTTAAACCTCCCCACCCAGCCTAGTGCTGTGTTTTCTTTAATTTGTGTGTTTGTTTGTTTTTTGCCGCTGCCACCAAAATTTATGAGGTATTGAAGGCGGCTGGGGAAATTTGCTTGCTGGGCAGATCAGAACCCCTCACAGAGCTATAGTCACCAAAGTTCCCTGGGAAACAGATTTTATTGTTAAACCACTCTGGGAATTGTAGCTCTGGGAGGGGAATAATTCCCAGCAGCCTCAACAGTTCCTAGGATCCACAGGTTCTCCACCCATGTTGCAAGCTCATGCAGCAGCAGAGAGATCTTCCCTCCACCCTATATTTGCCTCCACATCCTTATTGGGAATTCTCTCAGTGTCCTCTGACAAATACGACTGCTGGAGAAGATCGTTTCCTGCAATCAATCATAGCCCCTTTCATGAACCCCCCTTTGCCATATATTAAGTGCTAAACAAATGGTCTATGGCAGGTAAATGCCTGTTTAAGGAGCCAGTACAAGTCATTCAAAGCCCGATAACAAATTAGTGGCGTGTCCTCCTATTTTGTGTACACTGGAAACAGGATAATAACTTTGATCTGGGAAGAAGCAGGTTAGCGGAGGAGATGCGGCAAAGGCCAAAGGGGTAAATGCATCAGAATGCGCACTAAACACAATCCTAATGACAGCCGAGCCAGGCTTTTTCATTTGTCTTTAAGGCGATTTATAGGACACGGCACTCTTTTTCTGAGTGCCTATTGCCACTGATGGAGCTTTTCTAAAGATTAAAAGGAAAATTAAATTAAAGACTGACATTTTGGGGGAAGACATTTAATTATTTCCACATTATTGTGCCTCTGGGGATCGATTTTTAGCTGTTCCTCTCTTTGCATGATGCTTTCTGATGAGGCTCTCCATTGTTACAAACTTCATCTTTACTTTGTTCCTGGAACCCAATATGCCGACAGAGAGGGGTGATTTATTTCCACCAGTATGTTAGACAGTTAAATTCCACATCCCTATCTCTGGCAGAATACAGTTCATTGTAGAGCACTACTGCATTGCAAATTAACTATAGCATCCTGGTGTGGCATTTCACTCAGCAAAACGTTACTCATGTTCTTGGGTGGGCATAGCCAATCTCCCAAGTTATTCCATGCCAGGAAGAGATGGAACTAAAATGAACAGTCAGGTGACCATCCTGAAGCTGTCTGGTTACATGTGTGATTATATCTTCAAAAACATCATCAACGTCATCATTATCAGTAGCAGTACTGACATTTTAAACCTGCCCTTCATCAATTGATCTGTGTTGGATAATAGCAAGCATTCTTCAAACAATTAAAATAAAGAATTAAAGCAACAACCCAAACAAAATCAATGCAGGTCATAATATAAATTAAGTATAGGGTTTTATTTTTAAAAAATATATCCAAAATACCAACGGTAGCAGTGTCTAACATCCCATATATGTCTGCATAAATAGACAGGTTTGTAGAATGACCATTGAGAAGGCACTATCATGACCCACCCAATGAACTTCCCATGGTGGTAGATCAGCAAGAAGGGCTTCTGCCCAAGATCTAAGGACCGAGGCAGGCTGATACCTGGACCTTCAGATACCTGGACCACAACTGTTTTAGGGCTTTATCAGTATCTAAAATTCCACGTAATGGGCAGCTAATGAAGATTTATTTTTTATGATCCGTCTTACATGATCCATGATTGTTTCCCTATAGAGAACATTCTTGCCGCAACATTCTGTATAGCTAGTACTGGAACGTCTTTAAGGGCAACCTCATGTAGAGTACATTAATCTAAAGGATTAATTCAGTGGCACAATGCAGATGGCACTTCAAGTTACTCAAGCTACCTGGACCTCTGGTGTCAAGGCTGGATCAACGATTACTCCCCGCCCAAGACTATATACAGTGGTACCTAGGGTTACATACGCTTCAGGTTACAGACTCCGCTAACCCAGAAATAATACCTCGGGTTAAGAACTTTGCTTCAGGATGAGAACAGAAATCTGGTGGCGGCGGCATGGCAACAGTGGGAGGCCCCATTAGCTAAAGTGGTATCTCAGGTTAAGAACAGTTTCAGGTTAAGAATGGACCTCCAGAACTAATTAAGTTCTAAACCCAAGGTACCACTGTACTAAACAACTGGCTCCTTGCAAATGCAGAATGGGCATTGTATGACACTTATTTCAAGACTACATATCTCATCATCACCCCTGACCATCTATGTCTGAACCAGAGATACCACGGTACCTGTTCATTCTGGGTGAGTGCAATCTCATCCAGGACAGGCTCCTGTCCTATCAGGATTCAGCCTCAGTTTATTGGTCCTCTTCTACTTCGCCACAGCCTTCAAACACTGGTTCAACACCTTGGTGACCTCATCTGACTCTGATGGCTTGATAATTAGCACAGAGCTCCAAATACCACAAAGATGAGGTCTTCTTCAGGGGTCAAAGCAAAAGAAATATTTGATTTTGATTTTTAAAAGCGTGATTTATTTATTTATTCTCCACAACCCTGGGTATTTTGCAACAGTGATCCTAGCTCTCTGTCTGAAAGACTAGGCATATCTCATCAAGTGCCTCATTACCACAACTAATGAGGCTGCATGTTTTAGTGGTTAATTTAATTCCAAAAGTTAACATAATTTATTTGTCAGTTGTGGCGTGCTCAAGTTCTGCACTCAGTTTGTAAATTTCCTCACTCCCAGCCTCTAAGTAGTCTATAAACAAAGACTCTAAGATGATGCCATGATAATAACCTCATCTAATTTGCCGCAAATCCACCAAGTCCTGCATGTCAACTGCTCTCCAGATGATTCACAGCTTGCTTCCTACATGCAAAAGACCTCCAGGCTTACTGTAGCTAATAAATAAGGTTGTGGATATCTGATGTTAAGCAGAGTTTGCATGAAGTATGAAATGAATGGAGCTTGCTTTTTCCAAAGTTTGAGTGGGAACCTGTGAAAATGATGTAACTTCTACTTTCAACATTTCTTCCCTACAACAGGACTACATCCTCTTCACTCTTGGAGACAGGGGGGCATTTCTACTCTAAGTGGGGGCAAGGTGTTCTCTGCTTCTTCTACTTCTTCAACATTCAATTATGCTATTAGGATCTTTCATGAAGTTCACTGCCGGTGGGACATTGCAAGGAGAGCCTCATGGTGGTGTGTGAAGCGTGGGACTTTAAAGCGGGGGGGGGGGCACCCTGATCAATGTCCAGCAGCCTCATAAGTTAGAGAGAGGTGTGTGGCAACAACCCCCAGCTCCAAATTTCACCCTAAGAAATAAGGAGAAAAATGCAGGAGGGCTGAAGTTATCCAGGAAACTTGAGGGAAGATCTCAACCCAGCACGAAGGACCACAGGATGTCTGGTCACTCTGTTCACTGTGGAAATGTGGACCTACTCTAAAGGGAACAAAGGGGGCTCGGCTGCTACGAACGTCATCACATTAGGTTGATAAGTGCAGGGTGCAAGGCATGATATGCACATATGCACATCCTTCTTGTGTGCATATTTCATGACCTGTGGGTTTAATCCTTCCTCCTATTCAGGATGTGCATGGGACTGAGGCTGAGGGCAGGGAGAGAGTGAGGGCTCCAGGGAAGGATAGATAAAGAAAAACTCAATTTCTCTACACTGGAATCCTTGATCCAAGTAGCTGTTGCCCTCACTGCAGTCTGAGGCAGGAGGTGCAAAATCAGAAACCTTAAACTGCCCCTGTTTATGCACTTGGTTTCTTCCTTACAGCTCCATAACCCCAACAATTCATTGGTCACATTTAGGGTACAGGCTGTCTCTACACATGTACAGTTGTTGACATGTTACATTTAATGAATGTACAATCTATGTGCCTGCATGAGTTGAGCTGTACACTGGTACAATTATTCACATGTTACATTTAACAAGTGTACAGCCTGTGTACACAAACACTTCTACATGTGTGGAAACAGCTTGTACCTGTTTTCAGTGAAAAGTCTGAAAATGCCTGTGTGAGTGTATACTTGTTGATTTGTAGAACTCGGTTATTGTGCTCACACACTGTACACTGCTTGAACATTGCTTCTGAATAACCGTACAAATGTACAGCTCAGCTATTTGCACACAACACATATTGTACATTTATTGATTGTAATAACAGCCCTACTGAGTGCGAGCAAGAGACACTGAAGGCTTGAGCACACATTACACTAAAACCAGGTACAAGCTGTACTTATATAAGTGCTTTTGTACAAGAGTGTACATCGGCTGATTTGTATGACTCAGCTTGTATACAGTTATTGAATCCTACATGTGGATACCCATACAAATATACAGCTCATCTACTATGTACACAGGTACACAGACTGTACACTCATTAAATATAAAGTGTGAACACCACTTGTGTTTGTAAATATGGTGCCTTTCAAAATTCCTTCACACATTAGTGTGACCCAGAAAGCATATTCAGCCAGAGAATGGCTTGATGGAACAAATACGGTGTTTTTTTAAATGCAAAAATTGGGTAGGAGAAATGGATTAGGTGGGAGACCTTTGTGCACTGCATAAAACACAATCAAATCCACAGGGTTCAGATTTCCTAAGGATGCAAGTTAATAGAAGTGGAGATCAAAAGGAACCAGGACCAGGTTAGTGATAAGAGAAAAATTCTTAGACAAAGGTGGGGTATTTTGCCTATTATCATGCTGCCTAAGGTGAACATTAATAAGAACCAGCCCAATGCAGTCTGTCATAGTTGCTCAAAAGTAACTCTTGTTCATTTCACTCTCATCTCTCCCACCCACCTCGCTGTTGCAGGAAGATTTTGAATCAGACCTTTTTAATCATTTTTGTCTGATTTGCTGGTGGGCTTTTAATGCAAGCCTGCAGAGCCTGGATACTCAAAGCCTCCTTGAGAAATCTGTTGATTAAAGAGCAGTTGTTTGCAGTCTGTTGATTTCAGAACCTGATTTCTCATCTAGATGGGAAACCTTAGGAAGCGTGAACACAGGATGTTGATTATCAGGTGGCAACTTCAACATTGCTATTAAGAAATGGCGTCCAGATATTTGCTAATCACTTCTGGACTACTTTTGGGGTGAGCATTTCGGGGTCTCTGGATTCATGTAGAACTATGAATTACACCCACAAAAGGGTGGCACAATTACTAAGGCATGCCTTCATAGTATTGTAATGCGCCACTCCAATCGCTGTGTGGCAAGAGACTCCAGGGGGGTCTGTGCCAACCCAGAGCTCAGTTTCCTTGCAATGGAGACTGATGTCTTTGGAATATATATTTAGAATACAGTCATACTTTGGAAGTCGAACAGAATCCATTCTGGAAGTTCGTTCGACTTCCAAAATGTTTGAAAACCAAAGTGATGCTTCCGATTGGCTTCAGGAAGCTCCTGCAGCCAATAGGAAGCTGCAGAAGCCCTGTTGGAAGTTCAGCTTCCAAAAGAAAGTTCAAAAACCAGAACACTCACTTCTAGGTTTTGATTGTTTGGGAATCAATTTGCTCAGGAGCCAAGGCGTTTGAGATCCAAGGTACGACTGTATATTGTTTTATTTACACAAATATACAATCTGGAAGAGGGATGCGGGTGGCGCTGTGAGTTAAACCACAGAGCCTAGGGCTTGCCGATCAGAAGGTCGGTGGTTCGAATCCCTGTGATGGGGTGAGCTCCCGTTGCTCGGGTCCCTGCTCCTACCAACCTAGCAGTTCAAAAGCACATCAAAGTGCAAGTAGATAAATAGGTACCGCTCCGGCAGGAAGGTAAACGGCGTTTCCGTGCGCTGCTCTGGTTCGCCAGAAGCGGCTTAGTCATGCTGGCCACATGACCCGGAAGCTGTACGCCGGCTCCCTCGGCCAATAAAGCGAGATGAGTGCCACAACCCCAGAGTCGGCCACGACTGGGCCTAATGGTCAGGGGTCCCTTTACCTTTACCTTTACAACCTGGAAGAGCTCACAGCATTAGCGCCACAACAGATGTTGCTTCCCCTTTAGATTTCCAGGGGAGACCTGCAGTCCAGCACAGATCAAGACACGTCTCTGTGTCCCGCAGCTTCCAGCTCTCACACACCACAACTCTCTTACCTTCTTGCCAGCAGAGGGGCATTTTCCCAACCCAACCCTTTCCTGGAGAGCATTATCACTTAAATGTAACTATAATTGTAGGTATCTGGTTGGCTAGATGCTGGATTAGATGGAGCACTGACCTGTTCCAGCAGATTCTGATGAGGGAACTTAAAGTGGTCGGCTTTAATAAAGAATGGGGGAAATTAATTATTTCTCTTAAGGACCATTGTTAACAGTTAAAATCGTTAGCAGGATGAGAATATCACTTGTAGTTTAATGGTGAATTTTGGATATAATGGAGATGTAAAAGATTTGGATCATCATAAAAGATGCAGGAGGAAATGATTAATAATAGGATCCACAAAGGGGAGGAGGGAAGTTCAGGAGACTCCTTGGAATCTTGTTTTTATGATCTGTGTTCGATATGTGACTGTAAAATTTTAATCCGAAAAACCAAATAAATTAATTAAAAATAATAATAGTAAAGTGGTCGGCTTAAGCCATCACCTTGATAAAGGAAATGGTTTGGCAAACTTCCCCTTATGCATTCAATCCTCACAGATACAGGATCACGGGTTTGGAAGACTATTCAGAGTTCCATTCAGAATCATAAATAATATTTGCCATACACACACACCCCGCCAAATCCCTATGCCCCATTATGTTTATTCTCTGTGTGTAAGAAGTTGTGTGTACACTCAGATGTGCATCGGCCAAGGCAACACAACACAACACGTGATACACAGGTGGATATGCTTACACATATGAATACCAAACTCACCTATGTTTTCCCTTTAAAAAAATGAAAAAAGAGGTGAAGAACAAACAGAGGAAAACTGTTATCATTAACTGCTGCTTGTGCTGTAAGAGGGCTCTTTTCTGAAGAGCTCTCTTCTCCACACAAGACCTAGAGCTGAATAGCAAGGCTGTACCTTTCAGTTGACTTCTGCAAGTTGAAGTATTATTGAGGTAATGATTGCTTTAGTAACCCGTGATATCTGAACAGACAGTGTATGGATTATGGCTCTTTGTCTGTTTCAATTTGGGGAGGCCAGGAGCAGAATTCCCACCCCCCACTCCCCACACACCAAGAAATGTGAATGTTCAGTGGGTGTTTTTGTTCCTATCTATAGATATTGTTTCAACTACCTACTGGGATTTCTATACCATCAGTCATCCCTGTCGTCCCCATCCCAGATTATGTCTTGGAATAGTAAGAACCCTGCTGGATTAAGGCACATTCACACCATCCATTTAAAGCAGTCATGGCTTCCCACAAAGAATTCTGCAAGCTGTGGTTTGTTAAGGGTGCTGAGAGTTGTTTAAAAAGGTAAAGGGACCCCTGACCATTAGGTCCATTTGTGGCCGACTCTGGGGTTGCGGCGCTCATCTCGCTTTATTGGCCATGGGAGCCGTCATACAGCTTCCGGGTCATGTGGCCAGCATGACCAAGCCGCTTCTGTCAAACCAGAGCAGCGCACGGAAACGCCGTTTACCTTCCCGCCAGAGCGGTACCTATTTATCTACTTGCACTTGGACGTGCTTTTGAACTGCTGGGTTGGCAGGAGCAGGGACCAAACAATGGGAGCTCACCCCGCCGCGGGGATTCGAACCGCCAACCTTCTGATTGGCAAGTCCTAGGCTCTGTGGTTTAACCCACAGTGCCACCCGCGTCCGAAGTCTCCTATATTCCCCTCATAGAATTTCAATTTCTGAAGAGGTTTAATGATCAACCCAGGCATAGGCAAACTCGGCCCTCCTGCTGTTTTGGGACTACAACTCCCATCATCCCTAGCTAACAGGACCAGTGGTCAGGAATGATGGGAGTTGTAGTCACAAAACAGCAGGAGGGCCGAGTTTGCCTATGCCTGGATCAACCCCTCTTCCCAGTACTTTGTGAGGGGAGTAGGGGGCCTCCTAAGAACTCCCAGCTCCCAGGATTCTTTGGGGGGAAGCCATGGCTGTTTAAAATGACATCATAGTGCTTTAAATGTATGCCAGGAATGTGGCCTCCAATCGATCACCCTGTTTCACACAGTGTCAACCAGAAGCAACAGCCTTCCATCGCTGTTGCTCCCACTATGTCTTTCAGAGCACCCCATGGGACATGGAGAAAGGAACCTCAGCCCTGCTAACTGGATTCTTCGATTCAAGTCAAGGGTACCTTACAGTGTGTTCCACCCAATGTATCCACCACCAGCAGATGAGCCATCTTAGAATTTTAAAAGTGTTCGTTTTTCTTAGATTATGAGATATCTGCTATAAGTAATGAAGCTACTAAATAGCTCCCCGTCTATTGAATTAATTAAACTTTATGTTCATTTCTTAATCTATTTAGTTGCCCTCAGTTACTGCAGATTTAATCCTCTTTCAACCTTTCTATATTTAGTTTTTTCTGAAGATTGGCGAAACCCAATCATCAGGGCTGTTAAGAATAAGATTATTTTTTTATTTCACTATTCCACCCATTTTGCAGGCCTTTGGACTTCCTCAGTTGTCAAGAAGTCATTCTACCTCTTGGACAATTAAAAAAAATAAATTCAGTGTTTATGGGATAACTGGCAACATCATGTTAAGTTGACCTTAGTTTCAATTTCATTTTATTTCATTATAGCAAATTAATTTATATGCTGCATTTTCCATGACTGAATCTGTACTCAAAGTGATTCACACAAAAAATCAAAGTCTAATTGCAATAATGCAATAAGACACAATAAGACATAATAGCACTGCAAGGTAGCACTAAAAATTAATAGTTAATTTCTCTTTTTTTGGTTTTTATTAAAGATTTTTTTCCGTCACATAAGTACATGCATGACAGGGACGCGGGTGGTGCTGTGGGTTAAACCACAGAGCCTAGGACTTGCTGATCAGAAGGTCGGCGGTTCGAATCCCCACAATGGGGTGAGCTCCCGTTCCTCGGTCCCAGCTCCTGCCAACCTAGCAGTTCGAAAGCACGTCAAAGTGCAGGTAGATAAATAGGTACCGCTCCGGCGGGAAGGTAAACCATGTTTCCGTGTGCTGCTCTGGTTCCCCAGAAGTGGCTTAGTCATGCTGGCCACATGACCCGGAAGCTGTCTGCGGACAAACGCCGGCTCCCATGGCCTATAGAGTGAGATGAGCGCCGCAACCCCAGAGTCGGTCACAACTGGACCTAATGGTCAGGGGTCCCTTTACCTTTACCTTTTTAAGTACATGCATAGTCTCTATTTTCAGATCATTTCTACAGATCAGTTATATTTGATGTGAGACTTCGAAGTTGTATGCAGAATAAACATAAAACATAGAAGTAAACATGCAGCTTACGAATTGATCAAGTCAAAATACTCCATTAAGCATTCCCTTATGAACACACCTAAGAATGGAGAGTGGGAAAAGACACCCCCTGATGACCAACACAAAGTCTGTTGCTCATTTTGAAGCAAGGATGGGCAACCTCTGGTCCACAGGCCACATAATGCACCCTGGGCCTCTGTATTTGACCTTAGAGACTCTCCCCAGATTTAAGGGAGAGTGACTGGTTCTCCCACTCTGGGTGCCAAGTCAAGAGGGAGCTGCAGGGGGTGCGGCAACAGTGACATAGAATAGAAGGGGGGAGGCGGGGGGAGGCATGAATTTTGGCATTGCACAGAGTGCATAGTAGCACACTTTAAGAATGCCTGGTATAGATTACTATGAGAGCAAAATTAAAATAGCAACTTTCCCTCTTCCGTTAATGGATGGGGAGATGAACAGATTTCCTCCCCCCAAAGCCAAATGTTCCTCATGTTTTCATTTCCTTTATTAGTTTTCAAGTGCTAAAAGCAAGCCTTTTTGGTCAAGACTTCTGTGGAAGGTGATGATGTCAATGAGGAGAGGTCAGGGTATTAATATAATAAAATCATTGTGATTTTGTACTTCTGAAAGGGCTTTGACCTTTCAATCTCTCATAATGTCTTGTGGTTGATGTTGACAGCTCTTCAGCATATTCCCAGCAGATGGAGAGGGATTTCTCTCCTATTAAGTGAAGTGATGGGTGGATGCCAATTGGCAGCAGTTCAGATCTAAACCTTGACTGCCTGTAGTTGACCCATCTATACGATCAGCATTTTCTTCCTTCCTTCCCTTCAGCCCTTCTAAAGTCTATGGCAATTTAAAATGAGAATGGAAGGAAACTAAGCAAAAATGAATAGAAACCCAAGCAACCTTGCAGCAGAGCATATTTAATGTGCAGAACATCAAAAGGAACACATTATTTTTTTAAAAAAAATCCCTTGTTGACTTTTATGCAGATAGAAGTGCTGGTAAAAGCATCCTTGGCATTAAAAGCAAAGGAATGGAGGGACTCTCCTGTGAGGTCTACAGCGTTTGGGATTTTTTTTTTCTAGTTTAGAGAAAAGGTAAGGGAAAAGTAACATGGTAAAAATTTATAAAATGAGGCATGGCATGGAGAGAGTGGAGAGAGAGAAATATTTCGCCCACTCTTATAATACTAGAAGTCTTGGACATCCAATGTAGCTGTGTGTTGGAAGATTAAGGACAGATAAAAGGAAGCATTTCTTCACACAGTGCATAGTTAAACTATCGAACTCATTCCCACAGGAGGCAGCGATGGCTTTAAAAGAGGATTGGGCAAATCCACAGAGGGTAAGACTATATATGATTACTAGCCATGATGGCTAGTAAGGGGACGCGGGTGGTGCTGTGGGTTAAACCACAGAGCCTAGGGCTTGCTGATCAGAAGGTTGGCGGTTTGAATCCCCGCGACAGGGTGAGCTCCCGTTGCTCGGTCCCTGCTCCTGCCAACCTAGCAGTTCGAAAGCACGTCAAAGTGCAAGTAGATAAATAGGTACCGCTCCAGCGGGAAGGTAAACGGTGTTTCCATGTGCTGCTCTGGTTCACCAGAAGTAGCTTAGTCATGCTGGCCACATGACCTGGAAGCTGTACGCTGGCTCCCTCGGCCAGTAAAGTGAGATGAGCGCTGCAACCCCAGAGTCGGCCACGACTGGACCTAATGGTCAGGGGTCCCTTTACCTTTTAGCCATGATGGCTATGCACTGCCACCACAGTGTCAGGGGCTGGACTGAGGTGGAATGGTGGGGATCGCCCCCCTCTTCCTGAACCTTCCCGAGACGAGGAGGACAGTATAGATTCATAACAGTGGTTTGCAGGTTTCCCCAGTAGTGATGTATGGAAGTGAGAGCTGGACCATAAAGAAGGCTGATCACCAAAGAATTGATGCTTTTGAATTATGGTGCTGGAGGAGACTCTTGAGAGTCCCATGGACTGCAAGAAGAACAAACCGATCCATTCTTAAGGAAATCAGCCCTGAGTGCTCACTGGAAGGACAGATTGTGAAGCTGGGCTCCAATACTTTGGCCACCTCATGAGAAGAGAAGACTCCCTGGAAAAGACCCTGATGTTGGGAAAGATGGAGGGCACAAGGAGAAGGGGACGACAGAGGACGAGATGGTTGGATAGTGTCTTCGAAGCTACAAACATGAGTCTGACCAAACTGCGGGAGGCAGTGGAAGACAGAAGTGCCTGGCGTGCTCTGGTCCATGGGGTCACGAAGAGTCCGACACGACTAAACAACAACAACAGGGCAACAGTAACAACTTTCTGTAACTATCCAATCACTGAACGTCACTTTCAATTCCTTATTTGCATATGCGGACCTGAGTGAAAACTATCTACAGTATCCCCCTGCTGGCCCAGGGTGTGAACTTTAGTACATAACACTTATGAATGGAAATGATGGATCAGATACCTCTCCTCCATTCCTCCTGCCCAAACTCAGACATCTTCCTGGTCTACCATGGACATCTTTGAGGTCAGATACTTTCCTCCTGCAACTAAATCCTGAAAATCACAAGTGCACTCTTACGTCTTCTCTGCACCCACCAACAAAAATCTCTCCATATCTCTGTATGTCAGAATAGCGAACGTGGTGCCCTTTAGATGTTGCCAAACTACAATGCCCATCTGCCCCAGCCAGCTTGGCCAATGGCCAGGGATGATGGGAGCTGCAGCCCAATAACATCAGAAGAGTCATATGTTCCCCATCCCTGGACTAAATTAAAACTGCACACACCAGACACCATTTACACTTATGCTTTTTTTAACCAGTCGTGTATGAAGAAACACCCTTCCATGCATATATGTTCCCTGACCTGATCAGGAATAAATGTGTACAGTGGTACCTCAGGTTAAGTACTTAATTCGTTCCGGAGGTCTGTTCTTAACCTGAAACTGTTCTTAACCTGAAGCACCACTTTAGCTAATGGGGTCTCCTGCTGCCGCCGCACCACTGGAGCCCAATTTCTGTTCTTATCCTGAAGCAAAGTTCTTAACCTGAAGCACTATTTCTGGGTTAGTGGAGTGTATAACCTGAAGCATATGTAACCTGAGGTACCACTGTATATTTATTTTCCTTAATGTCCGTAAGCGCCGAATGCATTCAATAATCTTTTCAAGCAGTAGTTTTGGTTTAAATGCTTACATTTTGTTCCTACCCTATAAGCTGAAAAAGAACAGTGTTTCAGGCCTCAGTTTCTGGAGGGGTGGTTTCCCCCCGCCCACCAGGTCTCCACATATTTTATGCAACATATTCTTCAGTACATTCAAAACTAGGCTATCAAAATATAATACCAATTTAAACTACAACCATCATTTATATTAGTAGTGAGGGACGGGGGTGGTAGAAAATGTGGTGGTAAATTAATCTTTGTGCGCCAAAAGAGCTCCTTAAAATAGGTTTTCAGCAT
Source organism: Podarcis pityusensis (assembly GCF_964106645.2). Classification (NCBI taxonomy): domain Eukaryota; kingdom Metazoa; phylum Chordata; class Lepidosauria; order Squamata; family Lacertidae; genus Podarcis; species Podarcis pityusensis. The sequence continues at coordinate 15,720,334 of NC_138037.1, read as the reverse complement.
GCATAGTAATGAACTATTGCTATCTCTCCTGAACAGACATCTTTAAATAACTATGTCCAAAGTTGTTTAAAATCCTTTCCCTCGATTTTCACTCTCAGCAATGAAGGCAAAGTGGTCCTCACTTGTAGCGCGGATCAACAAACTCCTCCCTCTTTTGCCTTATCCTCTTCTTAATATATGGAACTCATGAATCAGCTATGACTTTTACATGCTTTCCCTTTGACCTTCCAGAAGATAATCATAATAGCACCAGGCTGCCGAAAATCAATCAGTTTTCATAAAGGCGCCAGCCTTCAGATTAATCTCCTCTTATTAATTCAGTGAGTCAAAAATATACAAGCAAGCGAACAAAATGGCTCTCCCCCCAACCCCCTCCTTCGCCACGTTGCCCGCTGCCCACAGCCTCCCCTGAAAATATTTCCAGAGGACAATAAACAAACAAACATTTTCCAATCCAGGAAAGCTGTAAATTTGCAGCTTTCATTGAAATTAATTTAAGCGGATGTGACAGTGAGGTTGGGATTGTAAAGATTACAGAGAGTCCTGTACTTATAATTGCCTCTTCAATTCATCCACTGCTCTGTCACTCAAGAGAGCCACAGCTGCATTAACAACTTCAATCATAATCTAATCTCAGATCAAATCCCCATCTTCAATATATCCTTTAATAAAGCTTCCATTCCCCATCTTTTATCCTTAATTATTGCATCCTGTTCCTGTCTCCCCTGACAACCAAATTAAAAGGTACACACTGCAGCTAAATACTAATGAATATATATATATATATATATATATATATATATATATATATCTCCAAATGAACACACATTTTCTCAGATACAACTAGGTGTTTTGCAAAACCCACACTAACCTTGCGAAAGTTGGTTAGATGGCTTCAGGTAACTCTGTTTTTTCCTTCCTACTGATAGCATAGGCACTGGAAGATAAGAAATACATTTTTTTAAAAGCAAGCATATATTGATTGTTCTCTTCTTTCTTCCACACCCTGTCATTGCCAGTTAATACTGAAAAATAAAGAAATGACTTGGTTCAGAGAGAATCCTATACAAGTAAGCCTGCTAGATAGCAATACAGTTGTACCTTGGAAGTCGAACGGAATACATTCTGGAAGTCCGTTTGACTTCCAAAACATTCGGAAACCAAAGTGCGGCTTCTGATTGGCTGCAGGAAGCTCCTGCAGCCAATCGGAAGCCATGGAAGCCCCATTGGACGTTCGGCTGCCCAAAATGGTTCACAAACCGGAACACTCACTTCCGGGTTTGCGGCGTTCGGGAGCTAAAACATTCAAGAACTAAGCTGTTCGAAAACCAAGGTATGACTGTAGTTAGTTACTACCCCAACCAGAGTTTGTCTCTTGAGCAGTGGATTGTACTGTGGACAGTGGTTGCACGGTTGAGTCATCCCCACTGCTGGCATAAAAGAAGAACAGAGTCAACTGGCACATTTACAGCCTAAAGTTCCTGCTTAAAGTTCATTCGCCTTCCCAATTTGGTAAATAAGATTCCTTGCTTTGAAAGCTCAATGAAATGCTTTATTGAAAGGGAATTGTGCATTTGTCAACCAGGCTGGATCTGCATGTCCATTTCTATCTTGCAAACTTATATTAGTTTTGTATCAGTTTATGTCCAAGCCTTTCCAGATAAGGAAGACACACATCTGATAGTTAACTCTTTATTGGCAAGAGAAACACTTAAAGCAGCTTCCACAGTGCTCCGGATACACATGCAAACACACTTCCAGCCTCTAGGCAGCGGTCCACAGCTCTGGACCCTGTGGAGCACTTGAAGCAACAGTCGGACCCCTCTCCTCCTCAGGCTAATATAACCTCCCCTGGTTGCGTGTCCCCAACCTGAGACTTCTCCTGCACCAAAGTAATTTCTGTAGTTCCTTTTCAGGCACTTCCTGGTTCTAGTGGGGAGCAGGAAGTTGGGGGACCCACTGACTTGTCCCTTGCCTGAACTGCCTCTTCTTCCTCCACCACCTTCCACCTTCCTCCACCTCAGACTGCCCTAACTTTCCCTCCTCCCCTGGTTCCTGCCTTGCAGGTGTAGTGACACCCCATAAATCACCACTCCCTTCTCCTGGGTCACTCCCCTGGTCTCCTGCCTCCACCAAACACTTTTTGGAGTCCTGACAGTCCTTGAAAGTTTAACTGTCATGGCATCCCACCAGGGCCAGATTTAGGTTTGATGAGGCCCTAAGCTACTGAAGGTAATGGGGCCCTTTATATGTCCAGCTGTCCTTTGTCAACAACAAATTGTCACTGTTTTTCGTGTTCAGTATATGCTATATGGTAATTTATGGACCTAATAGGTATCTAAAGCCATTTGCACATGTTGCCATGCAAAATTTAGGCACCCTGTATATAGAAATGAGCAAAGCAGTGATGTTTTAGGGAGCAGGCTAGCAGGCGGGGCCCTTTACTTACATCATAGGAGCCTACACAACACAAAACACTGTTGCTGCATGTAGGTTTTATTTTATTTGTTTTTTATCTTATATTTTGGAAATGTACATCCAGTTTTTTCCCTTTAATTTTTTGGGGGTCACCCAAGAGAGTGGGTCCCTAAGCTATAGCTTGTTTATCTTATATGTAAATCCGGCACTGCATCCCACCAAAAAGCCTGGCAATTGTAGTATTCAGAATTCTGTCAGTGTTTGTTTGCAACACATACACCTCTTCCAAACAATAATTCCATGGGAAGAAAGGAAGAATGACAGGATTGTTTCTCTCTCTCTTCCATAATACTAGTACTCAGGGACATTCAGTGAAGTTGAAAGTTGGATGATTCAGGGCAGGTAAAAGAAACTTCTCCATACAGCATATAAGAATATATGCATTATTATACCCACCTTCCCCTGATAAATGCATTTCTGTACACGTTATTTGGTGGGAGACCTGCGCTGCAAAATTCCAAGATGTGTGAATATTGCAGGAGATTTGTTTGATTTGATTTATTATATTTCTATGCCACTTTTCAATCAAATGAATCCCAAAGCAGCTTACAAACAATAAATACCAACATGATAAACCAGAATAGAACATCACAAACACAGCATTAATTGTATAACATAATTAACAAATCAACAATAAAAAATTACAATCTATAAAACTGAAAAATAAAGTAAACATCACAATTACAACAGAAGTCATGTGATATGATTAACAAATCAATATGGCATTTATAATCTATAAAACAATATTAACAACTAAACAATATAGCAATTTCAAAAAAAAGCTAAGCAATGCAAAGTTCATACATACTCTCATAACTCACAATCTTTCGCTCCATTTGGTTCATTAAAATAAACATAAAATACATATAATTGTTTTGGTTCATGTGTGAATTGGATCCTTTCGCATTAAAATGCAAACTGGACAGAATTTCTCCCCTATCTCTATAAAGTGGGTCACATAATTTATGCAAGGCAGCTCTCGTCCCAATTTCTCCTTAATCTGCAACAAGCAAACCCAAGACAAAATCACTGAATATTGGTAGCTGAATATGTTCTGGATAAGAAACCTTTGCAGGCCTCCAGTCAGTAGAGGGCAGGGTTGAGAATAACAGATGGTTCAGGAAAATGCACTTTGTGGTTTCCCACTGAAGAGCTCAAGGACACCTTCCAGCCTAGCGTATGCAGCTTGGGGAGACCTTCCAATGGCTGGAAAAGGGGGTCTGTGGGGCTCATTTGTCTCTCCAGGTCTGAGGTTGACTGTCCCTGCCATGCTGGCAAATAAAAATTCTGACTCTGTGCAGGTGCCCATATAATGATGCCCCGCTGAAGAAAAAGAAGAAGAAAAGCTCAGGTGCTTTTAACAGCCACCTAGGAGGCAGAAATACACCTGGGGAACCAATACCAGTTTTTGGCTGCTATTTATTTATTTATTTATTTATTATTTCATAAAATGTATACACCACTTGATTGTTGCTGTTGGTTGTTGTTGCTGTTTTAAAAAGGATTGTTTTGTGGAAGAACGGAAGCCCTTTTCAAACTATTTAAGGAAATATTATACTCTGGCGAACTAGCAAGCAGGAATTGCATTATGAGCAACAGAAGGCATTAGCGAATACAGCATTGTTATAAGAAAGGGAATGCAATGTGCAGCGGAAGGGGAGAAATTAAAACATTATCGAAAATGGGGTGGGAAGTTGAGAAAAGACAAATTTGTTGTGTATTGAAGTACAGTCATACCTCAGGTTACAGACACTTTGGGTTGCGCAATTTCGGGTTGCGCACTGCGCCGAACCCAGAAATACTGGAACAGGTTATTTCTGGGTTTCGGTGCTTGCGCATGCGCAGAAGTGCTAAATTGTGCTTTGTGCATGCACAGAAACGCCGAATTGCGACCTGCACATGCGCAGACGCGACACTGCAGGTTGCAGGTGCTGTGGGTTGCGGACGTGCTTCCCACATGGATCACGTTCACAACCCCGTGAGTCGCTGTATATATGTTAAATTTTTGAAAATTCAACAATTATTATAAAAGAATCGGAGCAGTTTGCAAAAGGTAAAACAGTAAAATCAAGAGAAATTCACAAAAAGCAAAAGTTAATATGCCAAAACATATTAAAATTACCTCAGCTTTCTAAGCATCTGGACAGGCTTTTCTAAACAATAATATTTTTAGCAGGTGTGGGAAAGTGTACAGTGAAGGCACCTCTCTGATCTCAATAGGCCGGGAGTTCCAAAGTTCAGGGGCTGCTGCACTAAACAGCTGAGTTCTTACAGGGGCAGAATGGGTATTATGTGGCACCTGTATTAGTGCCAATTCCACTGACCAAAGTGGTTGAGTGGGCACATGTGGGGTAAGGTAGTTTTGTTATGGAGTCATGCGGTGGGCAGGAGGAGTGAGCAACCCTAGTTTTATTTACCTTGCTGTAAACATTTATGTCTTGCCCATCTACTAAAAAAGGCCCATGAGGCAGCTTAAGAAGAATAAAAGCAATCTACCATAAAGTATCTGTCAGGGGTTCAGGGACAGAGGCACAGGGTAGGCAGGAGATGGAGAGCGATGGGGATGAATCCCAGGACAGCGAGGAAGAGGATGACAATGACTCAAGAGATTCCATGAGTCTTTCCAGCGAATCAGAGGATTCCCAGAAGGGGGCGCCGGTGGTCAGGGCCAGGGGAGCCCCAGGGGGGACGTGTCAGGAACAGGGGGCCAGCAGGGGATCCCAAAGTGGCAGCTGGGCGTCAGGACCAGCCTCCCCGCCAGAGTGCAGTGAAGGGGGTGGAGGTTCCAGTGTATCAGGGGAAGCAGCTCCGGCAGCAGAGAAAGGAGGGAGGTCGGAGCAAGCCACCCTCCCGGAAGGGGAGGGGAGTAGTGAAGGGAGTAGTGTTACTGTCAAAAGGAAGGTTAGAGGTTGGGCGCGCGCGCCAAGTTCAAATGTAGAGGCGCGCGGAAGTACAGGGAGCCTGGAGGAGGAGCCAGGTCCCAAAGCCCGCAGGAGGGGGGAAGAGCAATCTGGGGATTCCGCGTCAGGGGAATCCAGGAGGGGCGAAACCCCAGGGGGCAGGAAGACCCTGCGGAAAAGGAAAGAGAGGAAGAGGTGGAGCAGCGCAAGCTTCTTAAACTGGTGCAGGGGAGGGACTGACTCAGAGGGGACTTCAACGGTCTAAGCGTAACAGACGTGGGGCTGCGCGCCTCGGATGTGAAGCGAACAATGAACTGCAATAAACACTTTTGTATATAAGAAGAGATTGGCGTTGGTCTTTTGTGAGCTGAGACTTGAGGCAGCCCTGACAGTATCATAAAGGCAAGAATGAAAAAGAAACCAGGTAAGAGCCGCAATAAAACAACTTTGTTGGTTTTTTTTTATAATGATATTTATTAAAGTTTCACAAAAATACATGAAAATACAAAACAAAGAAAAAAGTATAAAGTTTTAAAATACAGCAAAAAAGTAGAAAATAAGAAAAAACATACAAAATAAAACAGTTAAAAACACAATAATGTTCCATAACCTATCTTCCTTACTCTTATTTCCCCGGACCTCCTCATACCTCCCTTCTTTGTATTCCAATTCAATTTGTTGGTTCAGCAAATCCTTACCATTAATCTTTTACCCAATTGTTAACCTTTTTTTCCATGTCTCTTAAAGCATTACAGCTAAAAACCTCTTAGTTTCTATCCAACATCTTCCTAAAGTTCCTTAATTTTGCAATATTTCTGTAAATAGTCCTTAAATTTCTTCCAGTCTTCTTTCACCGACTCTTCTCCCTGGTCTCGTGCAATAAAACAACTTTGGAGTACTTATTCTAGTTGGCCAAGGAGACCTGTTTTGCTTTGCTGTCTGAAAGTTAGAAAAAAAAAGGGGGGTGTTATCCAATGGCTTTAGGGTCCCAGAATCAGGGCACCACCACTGAAGAGGCCGTGGCCCCGATTTGCCACCCACCCGATGGTTCAGGCATCGAGACAAGGCCTCTGGTGAAGCTCTTAACAATGGTAATACCGCAAGGACATAAATTGCTGTAGCATTAAAACAACAGCTGTGAGATCCCATATGAAACAAGCAAATAAAAATAAATGTGTCATTCAATTCCCCCTTCCCCAAGAGCTGCAAGGTCCTTTCCCCTTCTTTTATTGACACATTTGTTTTTCTCATCTCCAGCACAAAGGCATTTTCATTAGTTATCTGTGCTTGTAGAATCCGAAACCTCGGGCACTTACAATATTGATTAGTTTACCAAGTGGCTGGTATTATGGATAGGACTGGCTCGGTAGACAAAGCAGCGAGGGGGAAAATGCAACTCTTATCAATCTGTAACCCCCAGCTTCCTGACGCCTCTTACTTTTAGATATTAGAGGCTCCTTGTATTCTAGGAGGAGAAGAGAGCATTTGAACCAATTCATTACCACACACATTTAATGGACGCCGCAGAATGGTTTCATCGGTGTTTTCAATCACCTTAGAATGGCACTCCCTTGTAACCTTCCGCCGCAAGGAAGCCTCCATCTGCAGAATGGGGGGGGGCACATTTTGGGCAGTTGCTCCTCCCCTCTTCTTAGGACTGTGACGGTTGACATGATGAGCTCCTGCACTGCAAAATTAACCACTACGGCTTGTCGCTTCTCCCAAGGTCCATGCACCCTGCCTTGCAGAAGACAGCCATCTATTCAAAGAATTGGCAGGTGGCAGTCAATAGGACCTTTAGGAAAGACAGCAGGAGCCTTGAAGTCCACAGTCATCACCTGAACAGCAGACAGAGTAGCCACAGAGCAGGTCATTTACTCTATATATTTTTTGAGATACCTCTGTTTCAATGAGTGGAATTGTTTAAAAATTCACATCTATGCATAAAAACGAGAATCTGCTAATTTATACCCCTTTTTGGTGAGCTGCAGGCCACCCTACGGCTGGTGCACTCTTGGGTGAGGATATGTTTGCTGTGTGAAAATTGGAACGCCAAATGTGGCAGAGGCACCAGTGTTGGAAATGAGGAGAAGGCAGCTGGGGTTTGCTGTGAGGGCCCTATAAATCCTCTCAGCATCTGTTCATAGGAGCTGATCTCTGACGGTTGCTTCCACCACCCTCCCTGGTGTCTCTCTTGGCATCCTACCTAGAATGTTTTGGGACTGGCTGGTGGCAGTTATGGCCAAGCCAGTAGGTCTAGTCTGCCCTGGAGTCAAGCTTCAAACTTTTCCCAGTGCCAAATAGGTGAATGGTGCTTGCTTTTCTCAAAGGCAAGAATGATAATGAGACGTTTTGGCATCGCTGCGCAGGTGCTACGCCAAAGCCAAATGCTGGGGATGGAGACAGTTCATTTACATCTCTGCAGAGTGCTCTTCCTTTTTTCTGCTGCTTTATGCAATCATGGTAATGATGCAAAGTAGTAGGACATTTTGTAAGTTGCTTAAAATTCTGTGAATTACAATCTCTCAACTCCCACCCCCTGCTCTGCCCCCACCCTTTTCAGTTCCTGGATATATCTCAGCAGGATCAAACACAAATTATGCTTTTCCTTTCATTCATATTTGCACAGCTTGGGGAATTGATTTTTCATGCTTTCCATCTGAAAGCCAAGTTAAAGTGAATATATTAAAGTTTACAAATATCTGTAAAATTATGCAGGCGCCATTTATGGTAATGCCGCATAGTTAATTCCAAACTTAAAGAGCTCTACAGCGGGCTCTGAATTGCATTTGCCACTGAAGGGAAGAGAGTGAGAGAGAGCGAAAGAGCAGAGAACATGCTGAAGATTTGCTGTCATTTCAGATTGCGGTCCGTAAAAAAAGAAAAGAAACAGAAAAATGCTAATTAAAGCAACGGGTCATATCTTGCAATGTCAAAAAATGATGTGACGCTTCCTTCCCTCAGAAACAATAATGCGGCTGCTTGCTACATAAGGACAGACCTCGTGGCTGGCAAGAAAGGAAAGAGGAAACTGCAGAACATAAGAGACCTGCTGGAACAGGTCAGTGGCTAATCTAGTTCAGCATCCAGTTCTCATGGTGGCCATCTAGATGTCTATGAGAAGCCAGGAAGCAGGACCTGAGCACAACAGCGCTCTCTCTCTCTCTCTCTCTCTCTCTCTCTCTCTCTCCCCACTGGCATAGAGTGATGCTCTGTCACTGAGCTGAGCAATGGTTCCTCTCCCAAAGAGACAGACAGCACTGATAAATGTGTGCTTTCAAAACAAGAGCATGTAGCATTCCCCACCCTGAATGAGGTTCTTGCTTCGTGAAGACATTGTTAGGAGTTCAGCATACACTCGAGTAGGACCCTGGCAGAGACACATGCCTGACTGGCATGTTCTCTCCCTCCTGGTCGATCGTTCAGGAGCTTCTTAAGCTTTCTTTAGCCAAACATCTCAGCGACCAATGCCAACCGACACCGCACACTTAGGGATCTTCAGAGTTTGCTCATCATGCGCCTGACAGACCTCAGCAACTCAACATTTTGGCTAATCTATTTTATTTACATATAAACACACACGGAGCACTGCAACATGGCTCCCTCTCTCTCCAGCATCAGACAGCAAAGAGAGAAAAAAACAAAGGACAATAGTCCCACTTCACGGAACACAGTAACACGAACATCCTGTCTCCGTCACTTCCCACTCTGTGGAGTCAAAACATATACCGTCATGTGATAGATAACAATCTCATGACTGCAATCATGGAGCAGGAATTCTAACAGACATATGGTGGGGTGTCTAAGAGTTCCCCTGTCTTTCATTGCTTACCTGGAACTGCCTGGGGAAGCGTAAAGGGTTATCAAGTATCTCATAGTCTACAGTCAGTGGAGGTAGAAGCCTGGGGGTGGTTCAGTCGGTAGAGCATCCTAGGGTCATGGGTTTGAGCCCACATTGGGCAAAAGTTTCCTGCATTGCAGGGGCTTAGACTAGATGAACTCTATGAAGGGCCAGCCAAAAGAGGTAACATGAACTGCATTGTTTTCGTCCATCATTTGTTCAAAACAATTAGCAGACATGGGGAGTGGAATCAGGCTGACCAATGGGAAAGGGTTAACCTGTTTTCCCCATTCTGCAATCATGATAGAAACTGGCTCCACCCAATATTGATATTTACTGCAAGTGGGGATACTGTCACTGTCTCCTATACGAGTCAACATCTGCAGGAAAACATTTGCTGAGGTCATCCCAATTAGCCTTTGCTAACTTCTTGTCCTCCAGATGTTTTGGTGCCTGCTGCTCATCCATTTCTATCAGCGGACTAGAAGGCTGCTTGGGAATCCTATGCTTTGAGTTCCACAGAATAAATTTGGAATATTAAATGAGTAAATAAATCACAGGTTTTGCATACACTTACAAATTACCCATATGTGAGTTGAGTCGATAATTTGCAGACTTGTATTTTGGGGTTTTTACTAAATATTAGCCACAAGCTCGCTACTACCTGTTCAGGACATCTTAAAGGAGAAATGTGGCGGTTCTGAAAATTTGCAAGGTTGGTCTCATCCATAGAGCCTTAAAGAACCAGTAAAGGACTTGACTTGATTGCAGAGACCTGGGTTCAAAACCTCAGTGTCCCAAGAAACTCACTCTGTGACCACGGGGCAACCATTTGCTTTTGTTCTAGCCCACCTCATAGGGTTGTTCTGAAGATAAAGGTGTGTGTGTGTGTGTGAACCTCATATTCTCTTTATCTCCTTGGGGACAGAGTGGGCTTCAAATGTATGGCTTTCAAAGTAGACAGGGTAACTGGCATACTAAGTGTATGAAATTGTAAAGCACAGGAAACAAACTTTTAAGAGAACATTAATCCAGATTGTTATGAACAACCAAATTCATAGTACATTTCTTTGCCCGTGTAGTATCATGTCAATCAAATGCTATGTAAACAGGATGTCTCTTCAACCAAACCTCTCATTATTGCAGCGTTTTGGATGGTTCCCCAAGTCATTCAGAGAGATAAAGCTGTCCTGTTTCATTGTGAAAAGGAACAATATTCCTCCATGCTCAGTAATTATTGCTATAAATAGCACAACATGTTATTAAAGCACCATTTCCCTCCCCCCATTCCCCATGGTACATACCCTGAGCAAATTCAGAAATAAAGACTATAGCCTTGGAATTATCCCTGGGAATAATTATTATGATTATGAACAAGTTCATATATACATTTGTGCACACGCATGAGTGTTATAGTTGTAGTTGTAACATTACAAAGATGAATTTGAGCCATCTTGTGTGCTTGTTTTCTTTCAGACATGTTCCACTATGTAGAACATCATCGTTAACGTTGAAAGACATGGCTAATCAAAGTCTTTCCTTGCTCATATGATACAGGAGACACCGTGGAGTGATTTCCCATTTGGTGCTGGAGTTTCTGCCATTGAGCCATAGGTGTGTGTGTGCCAGTGGGCTGGAATTGGGAAAGATATACCCTCTTGAATGCATAGCTGTCAACTTACAGATTTGAAAATAAGGGACCAGCAGCCTCGAAAATAAGGGATCAGCAGCCAAAATAAGGGATCAACAATTACTTTGATAAAATACATATTTTGTTGCGTGCAAATGGCTTTAGATACCTATTAGGTCCATAAATTACCATATAGCATATATTCAACACAAAAAACAGCAACAATTTGTTGTTGACAAAGGACAGCTGGACATAGAAAGGGCCCCATTACCTTCAGTAGCTTATTTAAGGGGCATCATCAATAAGGGACAGCAGCGGGACATGGCGCTGGGATAAGGGACTGTCCCGCCAAATAAGGGACGCTTGACAGCTATGCTTGAATGTTTACTGAAAATGATAGAAAGAGGAGTACCAAGAATGATGCAACTGGTGAAATATAGTTTACTTGGCAACTGTGATGCTGCTCCAGAGATTGCCTTGCCCGGCCTCTGCACTCAGCAAATGAAGCCTCGATGGCAGTGTGAGACTTTTATTGTGTTGTTAGTGGTAACAGGGCCTTTTGTGTGGTTGCCCCGGGATTATGGGAAACTGTTGCCCTTGCAGTTCAGATGAGCTCCTGCTGGTCTGTGCTTTAGATGCCTCTTGAAAACCCCTCAAGCCTTCCCCAGCTGAATTCTTTTTCGTATTGGGAAGTTTTTAATGTTTGATGTTTTGTTATGCTTTTATATTTGTTGGAAGCTGCCCAGAGTAGCTGGGGCAACCCAGTCAGGTGTGTGGGGTACAAATAATAAAATTATTATTATTATTTTAGCTTGTTGCCAATATGCTCTAGGGTGAAGGATTTTTAAAATTATGATTATTCATTAAATTTGCATGCTGCCCTTTGTCAATAGATCACAGGGTGGTTTACAATGTAAAAATATAAAATCAGAACACAAAATACATAATAAAAGTGACTCCATGGAAGGCAGTGTCCTGTGTTTCTGAACCTAGAAATCTTTTTGAATTATCTAGTAACATAATGAAACAAGGAAAATGCCAACACTTCAGTACCTAGAATAATAGCACTTGATGTAATCTCGAAGATTTCTGCCTGTTCTTAAAGTATTATAAAATGTGTGGTCTAAGCATATTTACAGTTATGTTAACTTCTCACAAATGCACCTCATTGTCCGAGATGCCTGTGCCAATGGTGATGACAGAGCAAAAAATTGGGCACCAGTATCTGGCATATTGGTAGACAGTACAGCTGCACTATAGCTATCCAGAACCTTTCCTGGTAGCAGAACTTTAGCTGACAAAAATAAAAGGGGCTGAGATTTCACTGGGAAGGAGTTCACCAAATGCTTGCAGCAGTAATCTTACAAGGTGAGATGAAGGTAGACTCTTCACAGCAGTGCTGGGTGATGGCTGGGTGGATAACATTATATGTCAGGGATGGGGAAATCTGTGGTCCCTCCAGATGTTGTATTCCAACCCCCATCAGCCTCAGCTAGCATAGCCAGTGGTGAGGAATGCTGGGAGTTGTAGTCCAACATCTGGAAGGACTGCAGAGCCCCCTGTTCCCAGACTGCAATGCAAGATTGTTGATAGGGGCTAGCTCAGGGACCACTGGGTTGGAGTAACGGACAGGAGTTAAGGAGCTCTCCTCCATGATGGTCCAAGCTGCATCAAACTTGTAATTTTCAAAGTTAAATGGCCTGTAATTATGTTGTCCCTCTCTCTTTTACCATCCGCAACAGTTTTCTGGGTCAAGTCTGTAAAATCCCAGTTGACTGACACAGCCCTGAGATGGAAAGATCATCAGAGCATCATGGTACCCAGGATGCAGTTCAGCACAAGGCTCCTTACATCCTTTAATCCAGCACCAATTTCAGGCATTTAATAAATAAATATATCTATATACACAAATAAAAACAGATTGCTTCAAGTCTTACTTTACTCAATTTTGTAATTATTACACAGCGTTTGGAATTTGTCTTCTGACAGCAAGCAGCTCCCTTTACAAATTATGCGAGAACAGATGAAAGAGAAGTGTAATGGTTTTGATCTCATTAGGACATTTGCCATTAGTTGGGAGAGCAATTAAAAAAGTAATTCCGGCACCCTGAATACACTTGCCTTGCAGTCAGAAGGGGGTCATTCCCAATACCCATCAGGCACCGTCTTTAGTGTCATCATCACTCATATTCCACTGTGTGCCATGTGTTAGACTTTGTTGTCCTTCAGGGCATCTAACAGGCCTCCAAGTTCGTAAATGGGAAGAGGGAGGGGGTGGAAGGAAGAAGAAAGGGGGGAAAGGTCCATTCTAGACTGGTTGCTATGCAGGCAACAGATTTTTCAAAACAATGAAAATCAGAATTGTCCTTGGGCTATTTATCAGCAATTTATGCATTTGCTTATTTATGGCATTTCTTTCCCATGCTCCCTCCCAGAGTGGTAGACACCAAAGTAGAGAAACAATACTATTTTAAAAACAAACAAGCAAACAAACAATTTGAAACATCTAAATACAGGTAACATAGTGACATAACTTCAGAGTTATAATAATTTCAAGGTTGTGAGGAACAGTATCTTTTAGCCAGCAGATGACCAGCTGGAATGTTTTTAAGCTCTACTGAAAGTTTGTAGAGGGAGACAGAAACATCTAACCAGGGAGGGCATGCAACATATGGGGAACCACCACTGAAAAGGCCCTGTCATGAGCCAGTGTCAGCTAGCCAGCCCTCTGTGGCATTACCAGTACAGGGAAGTGGGCATTAGCAATATTATGATGGGTTTTCAAGAGCCAAGCTCCTTGAATATCATCTCAGAAAGTGTGAATTTGATCAATTTGGATTTGGATACTGAATCAAATTTCTCCTCCATCCCTACTCAGCACCCTTAACAAACTATAGTTCACATGATTCTTTGGGAGGAAGACATGACTTTTTAAAGTGCTGTCTTACTTCTTTCAATATATAGTACATGTGTGGCCCTAACCACACACCCAGCACCATTATAAAGAAGGAGAGGATTTATTTATATATCAATTTATTAAATTTGTATACCACCCTCCACCCATTGATCTCAGGACGGTTCACAGCATAAAAGTACAAGGAAAAAACAAAACAGAATACACAATAAAAACAAAAACAAATGAATGTGCCTTCTCCTTCTGATAAGACTAGAGGAAGTGGGTGAGACAGGAGGAAGTACAGTGGTACCTTGGGTTACATACATTTCAGGTTACAGACGCTTCAGGTTACAGACTCCGCTAACCCAGAAATAGTGCTTCAGGTTAAGAACATTGCTTCAAGCTGAGAACAGAAATCGTGCTCTGGCAGCAGGAGGCCCCATTAGCTAAAGTGATGCTTCAGGTTAAGAACAGTTTCAGGTTAAGAACGGACCTCTGGAACGAATTAAGTACTTAACCTGAGGTACCACTGTAAGGCGAGAGACAGGATCTGAAGAGAGGAGGAACCTTCAAGGCCACAGGTTTCCCTTGTGGAGAAAACTGAAGTTGAAATATTGGTTTGACCTAATCAGCCAAATCTTTAGCTACAGAAACTGCGGATTCTTTTATTGCAGTTATGCCTTTTTTAACAGGATAATTCTGAGCCACTTGGCAAGATTTCCTGATAAAAGGTAAAATAAAGACAATTTCTTGGCAGCCTCTCTACCTCTGAACAAAAGCTCAGGCTTTGGTCGATTCAGCCCTTCCACAGGACAAATTCAGCATTCTTATTGAAACCTGTGATTGATATTTTTTCAATTAGAAGCAGCGGGTGAATGTCAAAGGTGTAGATTCTTGTCGGATTAGCTCCCGAAAGATGCCTACCCAAGTTCAGGCAAGTCCTCCGAGCCATGTCCTATCCTCCTCCTCCTTAGTCCAATGCCATTTTTTCTCCTTTTTTTGACAGTTCAGAAGTAAACTTTGTACCTCTTACAACATGCTGAACTATCATTATCCACTCTGACCCCTGCAATCAGTACTCTGCTGCATTCATAGCCTAGAGTATGCAGCCTACATGAGCGATGCTGACATTTTTGAATGGAGAGCCACACTTTGCCGTTAGCCAGCTTCTGACGGAGTGGGTGGGGCCAAAGTGGAAGGGGTGGGGCCAAAGTGGGTGGGCCAACGCTCCCCTCCCCCAATATATACAGAGTACATACACAAGGGTCACATCTGCACCAGACATTTAAAGCACTATTATACTATTTTATCAGCCATGGTTTTCCCCCAAATAACCCAAGGAACTGTAGTTTGTTGAAGATACAAAGAGTTGTATGGACACCCAGAACTTTCTGAAAGCCTGGAATAAATATATGTTATACCTGAAAGACAACTGTCAACAACTTACATCATTAGTAGGGTTACAAGAAGTTTTGTAAGGATAAAATTATCATTTATTATTGTTGTTGTTGTTGTTGTTTAGTCGTGTCCGACTCTTCGTGACCCCATGGACCAGAGCACGCCAGGCACTTCTGTCTTCCACTGCCTCCCGCAGTTTGGTCAAACTCATGCTGGTAGCTTCGAGAACACTATGCAACCATCTCGTCCTCTGTCGTCCCCTTCTCCTTGTGCCCTCCATCTTTCCCAACATCAGGGTCTTTTCCAGGGAGTCTTCTCTGTCTTCTCTTCTCATGAGATGGCCAAAGTATTGGAGCCTCAGCTTCACGATCTGTCCTTCCAGTGAGCACTCAGGGTTGATTTCCTTCAGAATGGATAGGTTTGATCTTCTTGTAGTCCATGGGACTCTCAAAAGTCTCCTCCAGCACCATAATTCAAAAGCATCAATTCTTAGGCAATCAGCCTTCTTTATGGTCCAGCTCTCACTTCCATACATCACTACTGGGAAAACCATAGCTTTTACTATATGGACCTTTGTTGGCAAGGTGATGTCTCTACTTTTTAATTATTAAGAGATTTATAATTTATTCATTAAAGGATTTGATTTAATAATAACAAAAGCAATTAATTGCATGATTAGAGAATAAATATGAAAACTAATATTTGGGGGGAAGGAAGTCTCAGGCTTATATAGCCAAAAAAATTTTTTTATTATTTTTTATCATATTACAATGTTGTATGTTATGTTTGAAAAAAATTGTTAAAACCAATAAAAATTATTATATATATAAAAAAGAGTTGTATGGATACAGAGCTACAAAGCTGCAGATGTGGCCAGACATACATCTCACACACAATCACACATCTCACCAGGGATGGGCAAATTCTTGTTTCTCTCAGTTTCTAGTTTTCTTCTTATCTTAAACTCACCAAAACTTTCCTTTGCAGTCCTTTTGCTTAAACTTTCAATGACTTGATGTCATATAACATCATGTGATTGACAAATGTCAACGTGGGGTTGACCACTACTGGATCTTGCACCCGTTGCAGGAGTACACCAAACATGTCTCCTCAGGAGTAAGCTCCATTGTGTCCAAAGGGGTTTGCTTCCAGTTTAGTGAATAGTGGAATGTAGCCTGATAGGTGAAAATACAGAAAATAGACATTAGCCACCTCTGATCTACACAATAGCTTTCAGAAGAGACTTGATGCTCCGTCCCCACACTCATTATTCCTGTTTGCCTTCATTGAGATGCAATGTAATGTATCCACATAAACCCTTTTAGTAACAATCTAGACCGGATGTTACACCTGATAAACATATACTAATGTAATGGGGGCCTCGGGGCTGCAACTTATGTTTAGATTGCAGACACCAATGTTATCAAATGTAATAGCTGCTAAACAGACCAAAAAAAAGCTAACATTTGCTTTTGCTGCTTGTCTGCTGAGCAACGCTACAGATCTGATTGTGGCATTGTTTGCCTAGCGTACAATGCAAACAGAAATGTCTTCCAGCAATGTCTAGCAAGTTGCCGGGAACTTTTCTCAGCTAAGGGAATTGCTTGGGAAAACTAGAGGAAAGGTTTTGAATTAAATAAAACAGCTGCAGGTCTTGTCTGGACTGCGTCTTCCCCGCTGTTAGAAACAGTGGGATGGGGAATGCAACAAATCGCCTACTTACAGAAAGTTGGAAGGTAGATTTTGTCTCCAGCCTATGAGATAGGTCAGTTTTTTCTGCAGGGAGCGTCTATGTAGGGAAGGGATTTTAGCGGGTGTGGAGAGCTGGGAAGAAGAGAAAGTTGAGTGATATATTCACTGATTTTCTTTTTTAATTAAATCTTTGCTACTGTGGGTTGCTTTTGTATAGATAATAATATGAAATAAGGCATTTCTACAACGGCCCTAGGCCAGCTGGAGGCCAGTCTGACCTCTTGCTTAACAAACCAACTTACTATTAACAATTATTTTGAACAAACTTCCACTGTCTTTCAAAGTTAGGAGTTAAGAATAACTTGCTGGATCAGGCCCATGGCACATCTAATCTAGCATCCAGTTTTCACAAGTGGAGAGCAGGGAGTATCTGTATTTGGAAGATACGGGGTCCCTCCAGTTCACCTGCCTTTATTCTGATTTGATTGTGGGGCGGCTATATGACAACGAGCGTTCATTCTGCATTCATCCTGATCTGCTTATGGGGTGTTTATATGTTCTCCCATTAGTAATTCATTCATCCCAAAACTACAGAAAAACTATGTTGTTGTTGTTGTTGTTGTTGTTGTTGTTGTTGTTGTTGTTCTTCTTCTTCTTCTTCTTCTTCTTCTTCTTCTTCTTCTTCTAAAAAATGGATTTATTGCACTAGAGCCCTTTAACTGCTCAAGTCTGGAACACTGTGTCCAGTTCTGGGCACCACAGTTTAAGAAAGATAACGAGAATCTGGAATGTGTGAAGGGGGAGGGCAGCCAAGAAGACCAAGGGTCTGGAAACCAAGCCTTATGAACAATGATTGAGGGAGCCTGGTATGTTTAGTTTGGAGAAGAGAAGACTGAGAGTAGATTTGATAGATATCTAAAGGGCCATAGGAGCCAACCACAAGGGGGCATGGGTGCTTGGGCACCCACAATAATATAATTGTGGGGGCTAGATACCCACAAAGTTAATGAGCAAAGCTGGAGAGAGGCAGACAGCCAGCCTCTGTGGTACCACCTCAGAGAGAGAAGCAGTTCAGCCCTGCCCTCTGCAGCCAGCCAGTGAGGCACCTGTGTGTGTGCGTGTGTGTGTGTGTGTGTGCGCGCGCGCTCAGATGCGGAAACAGAATCTCTCTGCCTCCGAGTCTGAGACCCTCCCCATGGAAAAGGGTGCCTTGCTGGCTGTGGAGAGGAGGAGGAAGAGAAGCTCCTCCTTCAAAAAAGCAGTGTGGCATTGCGCGTCGTGCGTGTGACGTCACATGCACTCTGTGCAGGAGCGTGCATGTGCCTGTAAAGGGTTGCCACATGGAAGGTGGAGCAAGTGTGTTCTCTGCTGCTGCAGAAGATAGAACTTGAACCATTTCCCATTCCTTCTTATACATCTTGGCCTCCTTCCAGAGTTCTTGATCCCCTTCGCCTCACAAGTATCTTCTCTTGTTTCAGCATTCACTATCCCTTTCTTTAAACTGGCTAGATTAGGCTCATCCAGCGCTCCCCCCCCCAAAAGAAATGTTTTTAAAAGGTAAAGGGACCCCTGACCATTAGGTCCAGTCGTGGCCGACTCTGGGATTGCGGCGCTCATCTCGCTTTATTGGCCGAGGGAGCCGGCGTACAGCTTCCGGGTCATGTGGCCAGCATGACTAAGCCGCTTCTGGCGAACCAGAGCAGCGCACGGAAACGCTGTTTACCTTCCCGCCAGAGCGGTACCTATTTATCTACTTGCACTTGGACGTGCTTTCGAACTGCTGGGTTGGCAGGAGCAGGGACCGAGCAACGGGAGCTCACCCCGTCGTGGGGATTCGAACTGCCGACCTTCTGATCGGCAAGTCCTAGGCTCTGTGGTTTAACGCACAGCGCCACCGTATCCCTAAAATGTTTAGGGGTACTCTAATTTTATGAGGCCAAACTTAGATTCACAAAATGTTTAGGGGTATGCGTACCCCTGCGTCCCACCAGGAGAAAGCACTGGGCTCATCCAGACTTCCAAGTGGGTTTCTCCACACACACACACACACACACACACACACAGCACCTTCTCCAGGAAAACTCATGTTTTACCACTGAATCAGTGCAAACACCAAATGGCAGAAACCTCCATTGCTATTTGCTCCAATTCAATGGTAAATTCAATTCAATTCTCCTGGGGAAAGTGCTGGTACAAAAAAAAGAAAAGCGTTCAGACATGGAGTTTTAAAGCCTGGATCTGTAACTAGAAATGCTGAACAAAAGGAAGTCTGGATGAGCCCTAGAGTAGAGTCGGAATATAAAGTTATTCTACACCAGTCTCACCAAGCAGCCTCCTGATTGCATATTATATTAAATGATAATACCTACAGCATTAGGTATAGCTGACCGAATGACAGCAATGGTGTTCCAACAGGAGTAGCATCCTTTGGTTGTGTGTATTCTGGATCTCTCCTACCCCTCCATCACCAATTCAGGGAAAAAGGGAAGGTGAGAGATTTCTAGAAATACACCAATTAGCACCTACATTATGAGTGCGAGATTTTGTGTTCCCATAAATTAGCATGTGAAAGGCCCTGTGGACTCAGAGAACCTGATTAGAGATTAAGATGAAATCTATTGGGTGAATTGAGAAGTTTTTCTGTGTTTCAGCAATGGGAAAAACTTTTCCTGTACAAACTTTATTGAGGTTATTCTGCTCTGCCATCCCCCCAACCCAAAAAAATATGGATGGTTCTGAAATTCTCCTTACTAGTTTTTTTGTGATCCAAATTGCCTGGTCTTATTTCCACTGAGGAAGTGGTTTGCTAAGACTTCTCTGTTGTCCTGGTTTCTATTTACTTCTGAATTAGGACAAGGAAACTTCCATCTCAGCTAATAAAAGCTAGGGCTATTTTATTTCCTGAATACATAGTCCCTCAATTCTAGACCTTGAATGTCATTGCTAATACACTGGGAGACAGGGAAGTCTGGCCCATTCAGGCTAATGGAACATTGCTATTAGCTGCTACATGGCCACCAGTCATAATGACTATGCTCTGCCTCCAGGGACGCGGGTGGCGCTGTGGTCTAAACCACTGAGCCTCTTGGGCTTGCTGATCGGAAGGTCGGCAGTTTGAATCCACACGACGGGGTGAGTTCCCGTTGCTCTGTCCCAGCTCCTGCCAACCTAGTAGTTTGAAAGCATGCCAGTGCAAGTAGATAAATAGATACCACTGTGGCAGGTGTTCCGTTGTGCCAGAAGATGTTTAGTCATGCTGACCACATGACCTGGAAAGCTGCCTGTGGACAACTGTCGGCTTCCTTGGCCTGAAAGGGAGATGAGCACCGCAACCCCATAGTCACCTTTGACTGGACTTAACTGTCCAGGGGTCCCTTACCTCCATAGTGAGTGGCAGTCATGATTCTGAATACCAGTTGCTGGAAACTGCAGGAGGGCGTGTTTTTGGTTTTTTAAAAACAAATCTAATTATATAAATCTAATAAACCTAGGCACAAAAATATGGGATTGATAGGTTTCTAGTTTGGATTATCTGATTTTATTTCTTAGTAACAATTGTATTACTCTGATTTTCTTTTGTACAAACAAACAAACACACACACACACACACACAGAGAGAGAGAGAGAGAGAGAGATTTATTTATTTATTTTTAAAAAGCAGAATTACAACTATTCTTGCTTACCATTTTTTTTAAAGGGGGAGACGGGGACAGATGACAGTTTCTGAAATATATGCAGATGTTTATTCAGTGAAATGGTAAAAGCTTCATTTTCCTTCCAGTCCCTCCAGGCAGCGAAGTTGTGCCATAAAACAAAAGGCAGCAGATATTCTCCCCCCCCCACACACACAGTTGTTTCCATTCATCATGCCTCCTCCCACCACAAAGTCGTAGCCATTCTGCTCTTCATCACAGGTTTCCAATTTTGCTTCCCCCCCCCCCAAACAACAGCATGATTTTAAACGCAGCCTGAGCAAAAAAAAGAAAAAAGACCTCCCAACATTCTCCACTTTATTTATTGGTAATAAAATTGTGAGAGTGCTTTTGGGTGGTGAGGGGGCTCAAACATTCTCTGGGTGTGGTGGAATTCCCCCAGCAGTCCAGGAGGGGGGGGGAAATCTTAGAAAATTCTCTTTTCACAGTGTTTAGTCCAATTAATACTGAATGATACACAGTTCTTAGCCCATCTTGTTGGATGAAGGACACCAGAAATGGATGGCAGGAGGGGGCAAGACCAAAGCCATTGTTTATTTCAGCAATATGAAAGTAAGATTAGGTGTCATTAATTAAAACTGGATCTATGGTGGTGCCCAAAATTCATGGATGGTCAAATATTCTCCAGAGGATAAGACTAAACAAATTTGCCAATTTTGGTTTCTCTCAGTTTCTTGTTTTTTCAGTCTTATATTCAAGTCACATCACCCCCCCCCCAAAATGTGTATGTACTGATCAAATAAACAAAAAAATCTTTGGTGGAATAGCTCAAGCCCCTCAGAGGTCCTTATCAACTTGATCTCCAATGGGTGAAGCACAAGGTCTCCTGAGATAACTAACAACCAAGAGATTTACAGAGGAGAAAGGCATTCTCCAAAGAATCTATTAAAGAGAATGGTACCTCCTCTTCAGTATCTGGAAATGCTTTGAGCATGAAGCTTCATTTGCGCACCAGTGTCACTGATTTGAGGTGTTTGCCTCAGATCGTTTCAAACACATCCACCATTGCCAGCTAGCAATTTCAAGTATGAACTTCTTCCTTTTTTGCTGTTCAGAACAGGCAAACAGCCTTCCAGAATAGGTACTTTTGATTGCACCTGGTAATGGTTACCACGAGTGCCTTCTAAATCCCCACTTTTGATTTGCAATAGCCTTCCGAGGCCTCTGAAACACCATTTATTGAATCAATTAGCAGTGGTGAAACAAAGTAGCCTCTAAATAATTCAAAATACCAAATGCATAGTGAATAATTCCCCTCATAAACAAGTGAGATTGATTTTGCCTTTGATTATCCTTGCCGCACAGCAATACTTTTGCCAATTAAGGTTAAAAAGTTAATGTTACAGAAACAACAACGACAAAATATCACATTAATCAGGAACTTAAAAAGCCATTGGAATTCTGCCTGTTTCATACTGATCAAGCCACATCCCAAATGCCAGTCGCAGAGAGAAGGCAGAGAGGCATGTTCTGGAGTGCTGATTACCTTTCTGAAATGGTTACATTTGATTGTCCTCCTGATGATATATACTACTCATGAGATTCATCAGCATGAGCAGAGAGATGGAGGGGGTGGAAATTACAAGAAGGCTGGAATGGAAATCACACTTTCCACAGCCATATATGCACACACTAGGTATGGATGAATCTGCCCATTTTCAACTTCACTCAGTTTCTCATTTTTCTGATATTATGTTCCATTTGCCACATTTCCTCATCAGTTTCCTTAAACGGCAGTGACTGCGTCCACCATTTTGCTGTTGTGTTTTTGTATACCTTATTGGAAGCTGCCCAGAGTGGCTGGGACAACCCAGTCAGATGGGCATGGTAGAAAAGAAGAAGAAGAAGAAGAAGAAGAAGAAGAAGAAGAAGAAGAAGAAGAAGAAGAAGAAGTTTGTTTTGGGTGTTGATGGTTGTTCTCCTCACAGAACCACAATTCAGTGCCAGATTTAGGGTGGTGCAGGCAGGCCTCCCTCACAGAGTGCTGAGCTGAGGGGGCACAAAACTGAAAGACTGAAAGATTGAGAAGATCTGTTTGAGGGCACTTTATTTTGGCTGTTCACAGGGCACCATACTATGAAAGTCTGCCCCTGCATAATTTCCAGAGCTGCTTAACAACCAGTCGATCTTCCCAGGGAAAACTGGGAACTGGTAGCTCTGTGAGGGAACAGCTCCCAGCACCAGCACCCCAGAGTTTCCCCCAAACATTTGGGGAAGCCATGACTATTTAAAGTGGGATCATAGTGTGGCATGGGTGTGGCCTGGGCCTACCCAGTTGGCCAATCTTTTTATACCAGTTTCTGGGAGTCACAAGTGGGTGAATGCCATTGTTGTCATGTTCTGCTTGTGAACTCTCCAAAGGTAACAAGGTTTCTCGACTAGGCAGGCCTTTTGACAGGGTTTTGATGTGCTTACATTTTTAGGAATGCTGGGCAAATAATCAAAATGATTTTTTCCCCCTTTTACTGCTGAAAGTTTTTCCGGGAAAATGTTCACCCTTTCAGTTTGGCATGAGTCCTGCCTTTAGAGCAGGCTTCCTCAACCTTGGCCCTCCAGATGTTTTGAGACTACAATTCCCATCATCCCTGGTCACTGGTCCTGCTAACTAGGGATCATGGGAGTTGTAGGCCAAAAACATCTGAAGGGCCAAGGTTGAGGAAGCCTAGTTTAGAGAGTTCCCAACGTTCATATAAACACAGCTCAATGACAAAGCCTCCACTTTGTTGGAAAGCAATAACATAACCCCTGGAAGTTTTCCCAGCTCCTGGTTTCCAGTTTGTAAATTGTGGAGATATACGCATTGGAGTGGGGAGGGGAATTGTCTGTTTTCCAGCTTAGCAGCACCAAAAACAAACTGAGCAGGGTATGGGGGGGTGAGCTATGAACAATAGCAGGAGCAATTATGCCTGCCAGTAACCCCTCAACCACTGCTACACCTGCTTTCCATCTATCCTTATTAACAAGTCTAATGCTCCAGATTAAAAACCAGGGATGCTCGGAATCCAAATTTTCATTACCAGCTGGTACACACAGATGTCAAATTAGAGATTTCAGGTGGGTTACCTGAACCAGAAACAGACTGCAAATAATAATAATATATATTTAAAAAAACCAGGTCAGGGAGTGCAGATTCTACATTTAAAAAAAAATCACAGGAGGACCTGATCCGGCCAGGCTCTTGCAAAGTATTATCGGCATGCAGAGCCAAACCAGAGGGAGGGAAAGCATCCTTGATCAATGGGAAGGAAGACCCAGCACAATGCAGATGCGCTTGGTATGCATGCAACCTCCCTCCCCCTTGTGTTCAGCAAGGCAATTATTCCACCGCCATCCATGCCACGTCCGCTCAATGCAAACAGGTGTCAAATTTGGTATTTGACAGCTCTGGCAATGACATGCATTGTCCTCACAGCTGTAGGAACTGGCACCCATTGTTGTCCTAAGAATCTCTGGCAAGGGGAAGAATTGTTTGAATATTATTGTTTTTTGTCATTGCTCGGGAATTAATATGCAGGGTTGTGATCACTGATGGTCATGGTTGTGGGCAGAAGCTGTTGTTGCTTTTGTCCCAGCTGCAGAGATGGCTTTCCTTCTTCTGTCTTGGAGCATGTCCACTTACTGGTTAGAGGGGCCATTACATGCAAATGCTGAGCTTTTTAAACAGGACTTGTCCTGATACTTAGACTCACATCCTGGAAGGGGGCAAGTTGGGGACCTTTTGCCACAATGAACAGCCCCTAGAAGCAGGGCAAGTGTCCGGGTTATGAGGGAGAGGAAAGGTAGAGACTCAGCAGACAGAGGCAACAGTCAACAGGCAGTTCCTAGTTAACAGAGGAAACCATTAGATCGGTAGCAGAGCAGAAGAAACCAGGTTCAATCCCTGACTTCTCCATCTTTAAGATCAAGTAACAGATGCCTTGGGTGGATGTGTTTCCTGCTTCACAGAGGACAGTCCTCTATCCACAGGGCTGTTGTGGAGTCTGCCATCTGAAGGGCTGCCTAGTCTGAATCTAGTTTAAAGATTAAAAGGAGGGAGAGAAGAGTTTGGATTTGATATCCCGCTTTATCACTACCCTAAGGAGTCTCAAAGCAGCTCACAATCTCCTTTCCCCTTCTCCCCCACAACAAACACCCTGTGAGGTGAGTGAGCCTGAGAGACTTCAGAGAAGTGTGACTAGCCCAAGGCCACCCAGCAGCTGCATGTGGAGGAGCGGGGACGCAAACCTGGTTCACCAGATTACTAGTCTACCGCTCCTAACCACTACATTGGCTCCCAGTATGTTTCTGAGCACAATTCAATGTGCTGGTGCTGACCTTTAAAGCCCTAAACGGCCTCGGCCCAGTATACCTGAAGGAGCGTCTCTACCCCCATCGTTCAGCGCAGACACTGAGGTCCAGCTCCGAAGGCCTTCTGGCAGTTCCCTCACTGCGATAAGTGAGGTTGCAGGGAACCAGGCAGAGGGTCTTCTCAGTAGTGGCACCCGCCCTGTGGAACACCCTTCCATCAGATGTCAAAAAAATAAACAACTATCGGACTTTTGGAAGACATATGAAGGCAGCCCTGTTTAGGGAAGCTTTTAATGTCTGATGTTTTATTGCTTTATTATTATCATTAATTCTGTTGGGAACTACCCAGAGTGGCTGGGGAAACCCAGCCAGATGGGTGGGGTATAAATTATTATTATTATTATTATTATTATTATTATTATTATTATATGGTCCTTTCCCTTAATTATTGCTTAATCATTGCTCCAGGAAGCTCCTGTTCCCTGGCCTGTCTTTGCAAACTTGTTGAAACGGGCAGTAAATTTCTCATGGCTTGTTGTAAAATTAACGATTTAAAAAGCATTTCAAATACCAGCTATAGTTTATTTATTTATTTAAAAGAGGCCTCTAAAAGGGAAATGTGTAAATCAAACTGTTTGTACAACTTTGTGCGCAAATATAAATTCTAATAACCAGTGTGTTTCCTTGGTGCGTTTACCAATCAATAATTCCACAAAATATTTATATTTTTAAGAATAAATACACCACCCCATATCCATAAATATTATGTTTGGATTGATTTATTTTAGTATTTATATGCAGTAAGTTCTTCAAGCTTCCGGGCTTTTAATTAATCTGGATTTGGGGCATAAATTCTTTATGCCTTGATTAATATCAAGCAGGTTTTATTTAATTAAAGAGACAGACTGGTGAGAGACATTTTAATCAAAAATTTCATATGCATACAGTACATCTGTATTTTTTTAATGCAGGCTCAGTGCACATTAAAAAAAGATTTATTCGTTCTCAGCTGTTTTGCTATTTGAATGATGGCACCTTGGTAGTTTACATGAGGAGTTACCTTCTTGTGCACTCTCTCTCTCTCTCTCTCTCTCTCTATATATATATATAGTGCCCCCTGCTCACACAGAAGCTAGGAAGCAAAATGTAGCGACAAAGAGAAAAAGGATCTCAAGTATATTTGTTGATTGCTCTCATTTTAATGAAAACCTGGTGGTAATGAAGACCCCATAAGAGAGCCTATTATGAATCCTCATCCCTCAATGATGATGCAAACAAGTAGAAATCTTTAGAAGCTTAATTTTCCTTTCACTGCAACAAAGCTATGGAATGTTCATAAACATTCTGACCATCATTACATAGCTTAGAGTGCCAGGCAGAAACATTTCTTTTCACACAGCCTTCTTTGGTTCTTAACTATCTGTGGTCTCCTTGAGTGGGGGGAAATGCTTTCATCCTGCCTTCAGCAACAACACATTAAAGGCTCAGGGTCTGGTTCTTAGTTCCAAAGTTCTTACCATGACCAACTGGCATGGATGTCTATGAAGAGGAAGGCCCAAATGTTGACCGTTTTTCAGCAAAGCTCGGTGGAGAGACCCATTTATCTCTATATTCATAGAATTATTCCCAGATATACATGACAACATACCAGGGACCCAGACACAAGAGATGAGTTCTCACCTGCCAATGCTGAAGACAAAACTCCCAACTCAGGTTTCTTGCCCAGCTGATGACAGGCAAACACTCCCATATTCCCAATTCACCATACAGTTCTAGGGCACGCAAGAATTGAGTGCTCCATTTGAACCAACCTCCAGGACAAGCCTAAGAAATTGAAAAGTTTTTGAGATGATAATTTGGCTAAAAATGGAATGGGGGGGTCAGAAGATGGAACTTTGTGGAATTGTATTAGCTCCTACACACACACACACCTCAATAATTTGATTATTGTATTTTTCCCCCTGAAAGCTGAAACAGGCCGACAATAATTTCAGGACATTAATAACCACGTGTTGCTGCTTAAAAAACAGCAGCAACCAATTCAGATGTTTCTTATTTCCTTCAGGTGCAAGTTTCCTGGGACAAAGGATAGACTGCAGACCTGATTGTACACAGTCCTCCTGGGCCCTCTTCTGATTCCGTCTCTAAGTACTCTGGCAGTAAACATAGTTATTGATTATGATGATAAAACACCAGCGGAAACTGCTACCCTACCATTTTTCCGAATCAAGAAAATAACAGTATAGAGAAGCCCCAAGGAATCCTCTCTGAAGGATCATGTATAGCAAACTGCGATGAGCCTTGAAGGGGAATCTTAACACTGATTTAATAACAAGTAATGAATATTGGATAAATACACATATAAATGCACCTAAAACACCTATACACCCCAAAACTAAATAAAACACAGAGGTTGGGGAGAATCACACACACACACACACACAGAGGCAACCAAATGAACAAACAAGAAAAGAAAAAGAAAGAAGTATTTTTATAAATAAATAAGAGATAGGCAGGGTTTGTTAAGCACCAAAGGGGTGTCTGAGGGTGCCATCTTGGTTAGAGTGCCATGTTGGTGACCCAAATGCACACAGTGGAAGAAATGTGGGTGTTTGGTGGAATGGTGTTTAAGTAATAGGGGGCTGCTGGGTGGAAGTGATTTTCATAGGGGAAGCCAGGCTGCCCTATACATTTAAAGTAGTATCATACCACTTTAAACCACCATGGCTCCCCGCAAAGAATCCTGGGAGCTGTAGTTTCTTAAGGGTGCTGAGAGTTCCCCTTAGGGAACAGCAGTTCCCAGAGTTAGGGAAGAGGAATTGACTGCTAAACCACTCAGGGAATCTGCGAGGTCTCCTAATACAGGCCTCTAAGCAACTGTAACAAACTACCGTATTTTTTGCTCTTTAAGACTCACTTTTTCCTTCCTAAAAAGTAAGGGGAAATGTGTGTGCGTCTTATGGAGCGAATGCAGGCTGCACAGCTATCCCAGAAGCCAGAACAGCAAGAGGGATTGCTGCTTTCACTGCGTAGCAATCCCTCTTGCTGTTCTGGCTTCTGAGATTCAGATTTTTTTTCTTGTTTTCCTCCTCCAAAAACTAGGTGCGTCTTGTGGTCTGGTGCGTCTTATAGAGCGAAAAATACGGTACTTTCTTTGGGGGAACTGCAACTGTTTAATGTGGTATGATAGTGCTTTAAATGTATCATTCCTGAGCAAGGAATCTGTTGCTCATCCCGAAGGGTTCAAGAGAAGGGGAACTTAGTTACTTTAGTTATTGAGAGTGGGTTCTGTACTTCAGTTTTCCAATGAATCTGCATGAGGCGAAAAGAGCCCGGGCACCTCCACAAATATCTTCTGGGGGTGCAGATTAAACCTCTGCATTGGAAACGTAGCATGTTGTGAGTGGGCCTATAAATTTGAAGCAAAGGATGCAATATTGGATTTTGTTAATTACTTTATTGCCGCTAATTGTTTGAAGAAACAGGTGGGTTTGGGGAAGTTAATTAATAGTTCATTATTACACTACAAATTAACTTGGCAGTAGCGTGTGTCGTATATTTGCTGAATAATGAGCACTAAAAGGAAGCCAACGCAGCAAAGGTAAAAAGGACTCCTTCCCATCTATTTCCTTCTCCGTACGAAATCATAAATCCTCCCTAAAACTGCACAACTAAAATCGAGTGGGAGGCATGGTAATGAGTAGTTAGCATGAAATCGTATTTTTCTCCCTCCCGTGTTGCTGCCTGAGAATGAGGGCAGCTTCACACTTTTTGACAAATGCTGAGGACAGAACAGGAGCAGGGAACCTTCCTCAGCTCAAGGGCCAGACCCCTTTCTTGGAAACCTTCTGAGGGCCGCATGTCAGAACTGGGTTGAACACTAGGCTTGTTTCTGCACACAGCCTTCTCTGTCCTCCCTCCAGGCAAGAGGCATTATCAGATTTCGAGGGCACATTCCAGCCAGGTAAAAGCACTTGAGGTGCAAAGCAGAGTGTGTGGGATGGCTTAGGGAGATTTCTGTGGGTCAGATATAGAGGTGTGGAGGGTTGCACTACACACACACACACACACACACACACACCCACCCACCTGAGCTTTATAGACACATTCCCTTTTGTGAGTTGCTAATCAACCACATTAATGGGGAGAAAGCAATTGTTTTTATGTAAATAAGAGTGTGGTTGCACCAAAGTCCTGCTCCCGGGCCTCTCACAGGAGGCCACTGTGAAAACAGGATGCTGAATTACAGTGGTACCTCGGGTTACATACGCTTCAGGTTACATACGCTTCAGGTTACAGACTCTGCTAGCCCAGAAATAGTGCTTCAGGTTAAGAACTTTGCTTCAGGATGAGAACAGAAATCGTGCTTCGGCAGCGTGGCGACAGCAGGAGGCTCCATTAGCTAAAGTGGTGCTTCAGGTTAAGAACAGTTTCAGCTTAAGTACGGACCTCCGGAACGAATTAAGTACTTAATCCAAGGTACCACTGTAGATGGGCCATTGGCCCCATCTAGCCAGTTCATCTTGTGTTTTTATCTGTCCCCTAATGGTCAGGGCTTTGCAGAGCCAGGCAGAGGCCCGGGCCAGGTAGATAATTTGCCCCCCCCCTTTTTTTTTACCTTGGGGATAACTGGGTTAAAATGTATTATACAATTTTTAATAATGTATTTAAAAATCTATTTTTAAGTAGACAAATTTGACTATTAATTCTAATTAAATTATATTTATAATTAAAACTTCTCCGTCTTCTTATTCGATTGTGAATATGCTGACCGAGGCCCCCTTTGGAATCGGAGGCCCGGGCCAAGTGGCCCGTATGGACCCCTCCCTCTGTCTGGGCCTGCTAATGGTAGCGCTACAGTGGTGTGTTGTAAGTGGACTAGTGCTGCAAAGCCCAGGAAACGTCTGTTCAGCTTAGAGAGGGAGGCACAATGCTTACCGGCATGACAACGTGATGTTACATGTGTGACTCCCCCCCCAATTGCCCTAAGTGTTCCCCCGTGAAAAATTTCATCACACACCACTGTTGAGCTATATGCTCCTATAGATATTCATATGCAACATTCAATGAGCGTACAGTCTGCGTACCTGTGTGCACAACAGGTGAG
Organism: Podarcis pityusensis; assembly: GCF_964106645.2. Taxonomy (NCBI): domain Eukaryota; kingdom Metazoa; phylum Chordata; class Lepidosauria; order Squamata; family Lacertidae; genus Podarcis; species Podarcis pityusensis. Next base: position 15,690,392 of record NC_138037.1, on the reverse strand, counting down.
CTGAACAAATCAACACGTGTACGCACTTTCACACAAACACTTGTACACGTTTTCACTGTACAGCTTGCACCTGTTTTCACTGTAATATGTGAACAAGCCTGAAGTTGTGTGTGGCTGTGCTACTGGCTTCTCATCCAGAGTGCTGAGTTTTATCGTCAGCCTGCCAAGTTGTTAGACGCTGCGTGAGAGAGAGAAAAAACATTTATTTTATTTCATTGGCTCCTTCTGTAAACGCACACTTCTGTTCAAAAATTCCAATCTCGTACATTTAGATAGCATTAGATTATACAGGTGAGGTCTGGTGTTAGAAAGATTAAGAGGTACCAAATGTCAGTCTTAAAACAGCCCATGGAATTCAGCAAAAGCAGTCAAATTATCTGAGCGTTCTGAAGACAGGGATTTGTGCAGACCTGATTTTTATCGGCAAAGAGACTTCACAGCACTTTCACCTCTCAAAGGGAAGACAGTTAGCTTGACGTCATTCTAATATAGACTTTTCATTCGCGTGTCTAAAATTATGTGGCAGCTACATGGCCTGGCTCCTGCATCCCATCACAACTCTCAATTATAAGGAATGTGCTGCTAGGGAATGTGACACTTCATAAGCAGAGAAACTCAATATAATATGTACATCAGGGTCATATACTGCAGCAGATAAGTACTGAGGGATCTAGTCTTTCTTTATTATTAGCTGTGCACTGACTTTCGAAAACAGATCCTCAGTCTTCATGTCTATAAAACCATAAATGGCCCAGACCAGGGATGTGGAACCTGAGGCCTTAGAGGTTATTAGAGTCCAATTCTCATCAGCCCCAGCCAGCAAAGCCAATGGTCAGGGATGATGAAAGCTGTAGTCCAACAACATCTGGAGGAACACAGTCTCTGCCCTCATTCCTGGCTCATACCAAGCAGAATTGGGCATAGCCCTAAGGATAGCAAAAGCTCATTTGCACCACTTCTAGGGCATGTCCACTTCTGGGGCACCCCGAGGGCCAGATTCCATTATTCCAAGCATCCAGGGGCCTTATGTTAGTGTTGCCAGATGTAAAAGTGGGCAGCACAGTAAAGGTGGCTTTTAACTTTGTACAGTAGGGTGCATTCCAGAAGTCAGAGGTTTCCAGACACACATCTCCATCCTCCATCCAGGCCAACAACAGACATTATCATAGTCCAAGGACACTTGCCAGACAGGCCAAAGCACAATGGGGGAGCAGACTTAGCACTGGGTGGGGCTTAGAGAAAGCCCTGAGGGTCAGACAGAGATGTCTCAAGGGGCATATTGGATCCCATCCCATGCATGAAGTTCCTCACTCCTGATGGACAGTCTCCAGGAGAAAAAAAATTATCCCTTATCTGAACACATTTCAGTGTTCCCTTGCGAACTGGATTTTGCATGTCAGTTGGTTTCCTCCACCACAAAATCTGACCCATTGTACCATGCATTTTTAAGCATTGTTCCACTTGTCTCCGCACAATAAAAATTTACTCAAGGTTAAGAGCCTTCCTAGTGAAGTGATGAAGTATGAAGCTCTTGGGTTAAGAACATAAGAAAAGCCCTGCTGGATCAGCCCATCTGGTCCAGCACTGTGTTCTCACATGGGCCAACCAGATGCCTATGGAAAGCCCTCAAGAACGACCTGTGTGCAACAGAGCTCCCCATCTGCTGTTCCCAGAAACTGGTACTCAGAAGCATATCGCCTCCAAAAGTGGAGGCAGAACATTGCCATATTAGCTCATAGTCATTGATAGACTCTCTATTTGTGCCATCTTAGAAAGGCTTTAAGAATGTGAAATGAACTGAAAACCTGAGTAGATCATTGTGTTTCTGATGCCTCTTGGATAACTTTTCTAGGGGTGGAGCACAGGGGTAGCTTTTGGTGGCTGGGGATAAAGAAGAAAAGGTGCAAACAACTAGCAAACTGCTACACTCTGTCCCATCCCAAGGAGGTAAGTCCAAAGCAATCCATCAATCAGTATATGACAATAGGAGCAACAATCAATCAATCCATCAGTCAATAGGAGCAGCTTGGGTTCATGGTCCACTGAGCTGGGCTTGTGATTTATATATATTATGCCATGCATAAATACCACAAAGACTGCCCTTGAATGAAGAAAAAAGTACATGTCAACTTGCCAACGACCATTCTTAGACACCATGTGCTTAATCCAGTGATTGGAAGGTTCAGGATGCTTCCTTTTGACCTGTTTTTGCTACCACTGAAGCAATATGAGCTGACCTCTGTGCAGAAATAATCCCACTCACCATCTTTCTGATCAAAAGCTAAGCAGGGTTTTGGCTGAAGAACATTAAGGCTTTTGATTTGTAAAGACACGGTATCTTCCCTCTGGGATGGATTAGAGGCAGTCTTTAATTTGGATCGTACAGATAAAGCCAATCTCTTCAAACTAATCCCGCCTATTGTTTACAGCTATCCACAGAAGAGGCTGTTTGCATGGTTTACAAGGCATGTTCTCGGAGAACAAGGCAGCTTTCTATAGAAGACTAATTTTAAAGATTAGACTTTCGCTTAAGGCTTTGTTTTTGATGCTTCGGACAGAACTTCCTAAGAAGACTTTGCACATTTATTTCACCTCTTTCCCCAGTGGCAAAGACACAAGTGTTTCCCTGCTTGGAACACAAACAGAACTCTGGCAAAATGTCCCTGCAAATGATGGCAAAAATGTGTTCACCAGTTGTGGCCACATCTGTTTTGTAAGTTCACTCAGTTGTGGCTACATAATGGGAATGGGATGCATTTTCATTGCAGAAGTATGTAGCTCCATGATAACAGTTCTGGATGGCAGAGATAGGAAACTGCCATAAATGAAGACAGACCATTGGCCCATCCAACTCACAACTAACTAGTCTTTAGCTTGCTGTACTGCATATGTTTTAGGCTGCAACTCCCTTCACTTGTGACCAGTTTCCAAGCTGGCTGGGACTGATGGAAGCTGTGTTTTGAAACATCTGGAGGGAACCAGGCCATGGAAGGCTGGTCTATATTAACTTGGAGTGGTTCCCCAGGAATTCACACAGGGGTCATTCCTGGCCTTCCTTGGAGATGTCAGGGATAGAAGTAGGACGTACAGGAGTCTAAACTTGTGCTATGGTCTTTCCCCATTTGTACATTCATAATTGACCCCAATCATACAAGACAATGTAACTAGGCATTGACTTTTTAACTCTGGCTCAGAAACAAATTTTAAAGGAGTTCCAGCCGTATCCATGAGATCATAGAGATGCCCATGTTATCATACATTTTCCAAAATATGAAATCTTCCTTACCACTTGATGAATAAAATACAGATGTCTGATTTACCTCAGCAGGAGGGTACTAGTAGGAGGGTTCATTTGGATGTATGGTCAGGTAGGTTCTCAAACAAAGGCTAAGCTGGGATGTATGGACTTGCAGGTTCTGTAAGGAAAGTTAACCTTAGCTGTATAGACGAACAGGTTCTGTAAGGAAGGCTAAGCCATACTCTTGTGCAAATGTCATTGGGCAAACTGTGCTACCCTTCTAGCAGGGAGGCTTTAAGACATCAAAGATATTTATGAAATTTCAAGCGCTCTTTCCAGGTTTCACAAATCTTTCCATTATATTTTTCCTCCAGGTAAGCAAATTTCAAAGTGCATCCTCCAAAACCATAATGAAGACCAGCCTTGGCAGAGAAACAGAAGCTGCTAATTTGAAAAATGCCTGGAAGTACATGGCAATACATAGTACATATTTGTCTACTGACACATTATCCTTTCCCCTCTAGAGTGCTTTAAGAAGATAAATCTCCATTGAATCGGACTTCTTTCCACTTATGTTTGCAAAGGTTCTTTGCTGCCTTGACAGGGTAGTTACACAGTCCACAGATTTTATGGGCCACTCCTAATATATTTTAAGATACACTAGATATCTGTTGGCCAACTGCACATCACAGCACTTAAGTACACTGAACCTACCTGATAGGAAGAAAAGAGTGAGTGCCTGAATACAGATCACATTTGTCATGCGATAACTTACCATCATGGTATTGATTCATATACTGAGTTTGACTATTGGTCCATCTAGCCCAGGATTATGTACTCTGACTGATAGTGACTCTTAAGGCCTTCAGGCAGATATCTTTCCTAGCCCTGCTACTCCCAATAATTGAACTGGATGCACTCAAGATTCATCTGGGATGTTCTGAATGCAAAGCATACATTCACACTTTTTAATTTACTATGGTTAATATTATTTATTAAATTTCTATACCACCCTTCTTTCAACGATCATAGGACAGTTCACATAATATAAAAACACAAAAAGACATATGATAGTAACAAACAAACACACACACGGTTTAAAAGCCCATAGGTTGTTCAATTAGACAAAGAGGAAAGATTTTTCCTGGCACCTAAAGATTTGTTATGAAGGCACCAGGCGAGCCTCACTGGGGAGAGCATTCCACAAGCAGGGAGCCACCACAAAAAAGGCCTGATTCTCATGTTGTCACCCTCCAGATCTCACACGGAGGAGGCACACGAAGAAGGGCCTCAGATGAAGATTGCAGGGTTTTAAGTTAGTTCATAGTGGAAGAGGCAGTCCTTGAGGTATTCTAACCCTGAGCCATTTTGCGCACCCAAAATACCTTGCAACACCCAAAGGAGTGCATATTTTGACTGAGAACAGCATTCTGATAAACGAGGAAGTTTGGGAGTGTTGGATCAGGTTGGTCCACTGCAAAAAGTGGGTCAAATAATATACTTCCTATTCAGTGGGTGCCTGGTGCCCATGGGATTGGTAGGGTGGAAAGGAGGAAGACTGGCAGGAGGTGGCACCAGAGCCAATGGCAAAGTCTGCTAATTCTATGGCTGCTGATACTCTCCTTTCTGCTGAGTTCTACAAGGGCAGCAATGCTGAAAGGAAGGAAGAGGGTGCTCCGATCACCTACTGGGTCGGTTACAAGTAAGGAGGCAGGCAGGTGGGGGCTGGCTGAGGTTGGACCAGCTGCTGGTGTCCCCTCTCCTAGTTACCAAGTGGCTACACCCACAAAAGGTAAGTTACATATTAGTCTTGGCTGCATTACCTCCTAGGGAGAGATAAATCATTTCTGAGGAATGTTGTGCCCTACAAAGATGGCAGGTTTAGTCTCTAGCATCCTTGAATAGGGGGGAAAGGCAGAAGATCCGGGGGGCAGCTTTTTGCTGGCTGAAAGAATGGCTGTTTCTTGAAAACACAGACATATTGGACTTAGAAGGTTTTAATAATGTATTTGGATGGCATGCATATTTGTGGTATGATAAGGTCAAAGCACATAAAGCATTTAAAAATCATATTGTCAGGAAAGCATTGTTTAATGTCTGGATAAGATATAAGGACCTACTTGAAAATAAAACCCCAAGGTGGCTGTCACCGATGGAAGCGAAAGCTCAGAAAAAGCACAATATGGAGGCCAAATGGCCGAAATATTGGGAAATTCTGGAACAAGAGGGAGATAGATTGAAACTGCAGAGTTTTGAGAAACTAAAAAACAAAGTGCGAGATTGGCTTCATTATTATCAGATAATGGAGGCATACAATTTGGACAAGAAAATTGGCTTCCAGGTGGAAAAATCAAAATTAGAAACAGAACTGTTAGAACCCAAAACTAAGATTTTGTCAAAGATGTATAACTTGCTGTTGAAATGGAATACTCAGGATGAAACGGTGAAATCTGCTATGATTAAATGGGCACAAGATGTTGGACATAACATAATGATGGCTGACTGGGAACAGCTATGGACCACAGGTATGAAGTTTACGGCATGTAATGCCTTAAGAGAGAATATTATGAAAATGATATACAGGTGGTACATGACACCAGTCAAGCTTGCAAAAATCTATCACTTGCCCGATAATAAATGTTGGAAATGTAAAGAAACTGAAGGTACATTCTTTCACCTTTGGTGGACGTGCCCAAGGATTAAGGCTTTCTGGGAGATGATCTATAACGAAATGAAAAAGGTATATAAATATACCTTCCTGAAGAAACCAGAGGCCTTTCTCCTGGGCATGGTCAGCCAATTGGTGCCAAAGAAGGACAGAACTTTTTTTATGTATGCCACAACAGCAGCAAGAATACTTATTGCAAAGTATTGGAAGACACAAGATTTACCCACTCTGGAAGAATGGCAGATGAAGGTGATGGACTATATGGAACTGGCGGAAATGACTGGCAGAATCCGAGACCAGGGAGAAGAGTCGGTGGAAGAAGATTGGAAGAAATTTAAAGACTATTTACAGAAATACTGCAAAATTAATGAATGTTAGAATGATGTCAGAATGAAGTTAAGTGGTTTTAGCAGCAATGTTATAAAGGTGTATGTAAAAATGGATTGTTAACAGGTGAGAATCCAAAGTTATAATATATTAAGTTAAAGGATTAAGACAAAAACAAAGAGGGAAAGGAATTGCTGAATTAACTAATTGAACTGGAATACAAAAAAGGGAGGTGTGAGGAGGTCAGGGAAGCAAGGAAATGAAAGGTAAGGCATGGAAAGATTGATTTGTTTTTAAGTGTTTTTTATTTTTTTTTATCTGTATTTTGTACCTTTTCTTTTCTTTATTTCTTTCTTTTTTCTTTTCTTCTTATCTATGTAATCTTTTTTTTGAAACCTTAATAAATATCATTCAAAAAAAAGAAGAAGAAGAAGAAGATCCGGGGGGCAGTGCCTGAGATATTGTAGAACATCTGCCAATCACAGTAATCAAAGATGGTTTAGGGACTATAACCCTCCAATCCGCTGGAAAGAATCATAGCTCAGTCTTGCATGCAGAAGGTTCCAAGGTCCACTTCTGGCATCTCCATGCAGGTTTAGAAAGAGCCTTGCTTGATACTCTGGAGAGCTGCTGCCGGACTGTGTGGACAATACTGACCTAGGTGGACCAACAGTCTGACTCAGTAGAAGGCAGCTTCTAAGGTTCCTATCCTTAGAAGCAAAACACTGCGGCTCTGGCTGCATAGGAAAAAAGCAAGGAAACTATTACGTGAGTATAGAGTGGAATCCATCCAAATACAAGTGATTTGAATCAATGTAGCATTCCCAACCACCCAGTCCCATGTATTCACTCTTCTTCATACCATAATGGTTATGGTATAAAATAATGATAAGGTGATGGTTTTCCTAAACTTAACTGTAAAGTCATTTTTTCAGATTTAAATATTTATGCGGAGCTAAAACTATTCCATTATTTCTCAATAAGGGTGCTCTTTTTATTAGTTCAATAATACGTCTCTAGTCATGTGGAAAAGCTCTGCTACTGCACACTTTCAGAAATTAATTTTATTTTTTGCTTTGTTATCCAGATATCTTTCCGTCGTATCTTTAAATGTAATCCCCCCAATTCCATTTTGATAGCTCTTTCTCAACGCCACGGCTTCTTTGTTTCAGCGGGCGGCAAGTTATTAGGAGGCTTAAATTTAATAAAAGTTTTATGATTGCTTGCATTGCAGTCACCTGTCAAATAAATTCTACTCTCTTCTTCTTCCTTGTCACAGGGAAAGTAGCTAAGAACGCCACCTCACTTTCCATCTTAAATGAAATTCGAGTAAATTGTGTTCCAGGTGGGCCAAACAAGTTTGTTCAAGGTTTGCTGCAAAAGCACAAAATTTGGAAAACTTTATTCATTTCCCCTAAAACTACAAGAATAATACCCAGGGATGATGCATTCCTTCAGTAATGGAGGTGGCTGTCAGCAGCGCAGTTTGCATGGACTAGATGTGATGCGAAATATGTGTCTCCCATTGAAAGCAGCAACCTCAGAAATCATATCTCGACCCTCCACTTCTTGTAGTTCCTGACAAAGTCACTTAAATAACACAGAGAGAAAGTCCAGGGAGAAAAGAAACCTGACAACACATTACTGGATAAGCTGAACAATTTGTATATGAGCTGAGAAGAAAGGAACAAAGAAGCTTTGGGCTCATCCACACCTCATCTTGTTCCATACCTAGAAAGCCGAAGTCCAAGCAGTTTTCATCCAGCCCTGCTCCTTTCCCAGGGAAAACCCGTTTAGTGCTCAATTGCAGATTGTGTCCTCCCTTAAAGAGGGCATGTGTTACGGTGAGACCTGGAAACCGAACCCCTGTGTTGTGGGTGGGTAAGATTGGTCAGCCACAACACCCGATTGGTGGGTCCCTCGATGCTGGGTTCAATCTGGCCAATGGGGCACAGTCCAAATGGATCGAGGGACCTTTATATACCCATGCATGTGATCCAGAGCTTCCTCTTTCGCAGCGTGCATTCGGAACACCCGCCCACCTCTCCCTACTTTTAGGGCTTTTGCACTTGACCTTGCTATGCCGTCGTGTGTCGTCTGTCATTGGGACAGGGGCACAGCAGGAATTTCCCCACTTGGCTGACAGGCTGTTGCCATTTGGGTTTCACTTGCTGTGTAGCAAATCGTTACAACTTGTAACGTTGCAGATAGGCTCTGGTTCAGGTGATAGGGATGGAAGAACGCTCTCGCCATCCCTATGTGAAGAGTATTCCGTTAAAGGAATCCAGGGACTCAAATGGTTTGGTCAACCCTTGAGAGGGGGTTGTGCCCGTGCCTGAGTCCAGGGGGACATCTGGGTGGCGGACATAGTCTGTTCCCGACTTTCTGCCTATCCAGGTGTTCACCCTCGGCTGACCTATTCTGGAACCCTGAGTCAGCGCTACCTGCATGGCAGGGAGCTAGTCGAACCAGAGCCTATGCAACCACTCACTTTCTGCAATCAATAAAGCTGTGGCCTAAATTCTGCCAAAAACCAAACTAAAATTTGAGTCAATTGTGAATTTATTTAGGCGGGAGGTTTCTGGGTCTGAACAAGCAACAAACATAAATACAGAGAAAACCCGAACTGCCGTTTGTTCCAACTGAGTGCCAAAAAGCGGTTTTCCCTGGGAGAAAGCAGTGGGACAAGAGGAAGTTTGGGATGAGCCCCTTGTCTTTCTTGTTTCAGGCTTCATACAAAGCAGGAAGGCATATATCCAAGCATTCATTGCGTAAGGCTCACACTTTTGTGTGTGCTGGTCAGCTGATCAGCAGCACCGCTGATGCTCTGTGCTCAACACTGATCTTCAGGACTTGCAAAGTGTGAAGGAGAACACTATGGAAAAGGAGGTCATCTATCAAAGTTGGCATGTGAAGTGGGGGTGGGACAGATCAAGTTCCCCACTCTGGATCTAATGAAAGAAAGGAGCAGCCATGAGCAGAGAACAGCAGGCAGAGGGGGGAGCGGAGTACCCAGAGGGGACATGTGGTCCTGAGGGACCCGCTCAAACCTAGCAGTGCCCTTGGCTACTTTTTATGTAGTTAAGTGTTAGAATTCCTGCTCCATGATTGCAGTCATGAGATTGTTGTCTTTCACATGACGTTATATGTTTTGACTCCACACAGTGGGAAGTGACGGAGACAGGATGTTTGTGTTACTGCGCTCCATGAAGTGGGACTATTGTCCTTTGTTCTTTTTCTCTTTGCTGTCTGATCCTAGAGAGAGAGGGATCCATGTTGCAGTGCTCCATGTGCATTTATATGTAAATAAAGTAGATTAGCCAAAATGCTGAGTTGCTGAGGTCTGTCATGCATGATGCGCAAACTCTGCGGATCCCTAAGTGTGCCAGTGTCAGTTGGCATCAGTCACTGTGATGTTCGGGCAGAAGAAAGCTCTTGAAGCTCCCGAATGAAAGACCAGGAGGGAGAGAACATGCCAGTCGGGCATGTGTCTCTACCAGGGTCCTACTCGAGTGTAGGCTGAGCTCCTAACAGTAAGATCCTCCTACTGCCCGTTATCGATATCTCTCATATTTTAACCATGCAATGGCAGAGTTGCTCCTTTTCAAAAGCCTATGATTTTTTTTGCTGCTAACAGTGGAAATGCCAGAATGAAAACAAAAAAAATTCAAACCACTGAGTTTCTGATCCCCACTCCACACAAAAAAAGTGTGGAAACACAAGCAGAGTTGCTTTTATACTTAAGCCATTTATTTTCTAGGACGGAAAGCTCTTCTCTCTGGTAAGGTTGCAACCTAGCACAAAACCACATCTCTCTTCTTTCCCATTTCTTTAAAAAAAAAAGTGGTTTTTTTAAGTGTTTGCTCAAGGTCACACTGCATCATTTCACCCACTGGAGAAAACAGCTGATAAGCACATTTGGTAAATCTGAAGTGAAGGGCTCTTTACTCCATTAGGCTCTTGCACATTAAATATCTCTCTTGGTTGACAATACATCTGAAGAATAATTAAGCATCTAATGCTGACAGCAGAATTTAGAACATTTAAAGCCCATTTATAATAACAATACTTAGCATTATAAAGCCTATTTTGAAGTGTCCGATGCGCTTCTCATAAATTAACACAGGACTGCCCAGTTTTTTTATCAGCAGCTTATTATAGATGCTGATGGGGAGGTGGATTGCTGAGGGGAGAGGGTTTTGACCGATGCTGTCATGCACAGCGTGGAGCAGGCCTCTTCTTTGTCATTCCAGAGAACCAGCGGATGGAAACTGCAAGGGAGCAGATTGCATTGGCAGAAACCTCTGGACACCCAGAGGTTCAACAGCAGAGTATCCTGTTGGAGAATGCTGCTCATTGGAGGCACTTAAGCAAGGTGTTCAGCCATTTGTTGAGGTTGCTGTAATTGCAAGATTGAATGAGGAATTGGACTAGATTGAACCAGGCAGAGGGCCTTCTTAGTAGTGGCGCCCGCCCTGTGGAACGCCCTCCTATCAGATGTCAAGGAAATAAACAACTATCTGACTTTTAGAAGACATCTGAAGGCAGCCCGGTTTAGGGAAGTTTTTAATGTTTGATGTTTTATTGTATTTTTAATATTCTGTTGGGGGCCAGATGGGTGGGGTATAAATAATATATTACTACTACTACTACTACTACTATTTCTACTATTACTACTACTACTATTATATGGGCCTTTCCTTTAATTATTGCTTAATCATTGCTCCAGGAAGCTCTTGCTCCCAGACCTCTCTTAGCTAACTTGTTGAAACAGGCAGTAAATTTCTCATGGCTTTTTATGAAATTAACGATTTGAAAAGCATTTCAAATACCAGCTATAATTTATTTATTTAAAATAGGCCTCTAAAAGGGAAATGTTGTTGTTGTTTAACCCCAAAGGTCCCTTTCAACTCTAAAATTCTATTACTATGGTTCTCTGCCGTCTACTGGGTTTGTGTTCATAAGGGGGAAAGTGCACAATGCAAATGGTTGTGAGTCTTTTCAGATTCAAAAAAAACTACTGCCAGGCTTATGGGGACTGCTTCTCCTTCAGCCCATGATGGCTCCTCCACCCAGAAGCCATTTTCTCAACCACTCTGAGGTTCTCAGACTCAGAATCTCAGGATCTGAGGCTAAGATCTTGCTTAACGGACTGCCATAGGTGTGCTCAGGCCTCAGAGCCCTGTCCTGGTGCTGAATAGAACGGGATGTGAAATATTGACTCCTTTGATGGGCTTTTGTATTTTGCTTGGTAAATCGAGAAACATATTCTGCATGTTCCACTTTCAGTCCCAGCCCAAGCCATTGAGCCCAGACATCTGGCAGCACTGGAGAACATATAGATCCAGGTCTGCATTCAGATGACCACAGTCCTGGATGAGGCCACAATGTGTAACCACAATGGACACAACAAAAACATGCAAATCAGGCTTCAGGAGTCCTTTATTGAAAGTAGGAATAGATAAGCATTCTGATTCATACCCCTTTCACATGTGTTCACTGTAAACCTAAGGGACACGGGAGGCGCTGTGGTCTAAACCACTGAGCCCCGATCAGAAGGTCGGCGGTTCAAATCCCCATGATGGAGTGAGCTCCTGTTGCTCTGTCCCAACTCCTGCCAACCTAGCAGTTTGAAAGCACACCAGTGCAACTAGATAAATAGGTACCGCTGTGGCAGGAAGGTAAATGGCGTTTCTGTGCACTCTGGCTTCCATCAGGGTGTTCTGTTGTGCCAGAAGCAGTTAAGTCACACTGGCCACATGACTGTGGACAAACGCCAGCTCCCTCGGCCTGAAGCATGATGAGCGCCGCACCCCATAGTCGCCTTTGACTGGACTTAACCATTCAAGGGTCCTTTACCTTTACCTTTATTTTATCTCACTGCAAACTCATTCCATTCCATTTGAACATTAATCTATATTTTTAAAAAAAATCTGCATGAAAACCTGCATTCACATGTTCATTTCAAAAGTTTCCACATTTGCATTTGTGAGTGTGTGCTGGTCCCATGGGTAACTGTGAGGTGAGGTCCGAGTCCAGTCCGAGGTCGAGGGTGCAGTAGGGAGGCAGTCCTTCAAAGCTGAAGCTGGGTCCAAGGCAGGGAGTCGGGTGAGGTCAGGAGATCTGGCAGGACATGGTGCAAGCAGGAATTGGCTACCAACAATGTTGCTCCGGCAACTTGGGACTGGGGCTGGGTGGCTTTTATCTGCCCTGAGGCATAGTGCCGCCCCAGTCCACAGGTGACTTGCCTCTCCTGGCCTGGAGGCGAGCACTTCTCCTGTGGGAACTTAGTTCCCTCCGCCTCTCTGCCCTGAGTCTCTGCAGCTCAGGAGAGGCTGGAGGGTTACCGGACCCAGAGGCAACCTCAGCTTCCCCTGACAGGGCTGAGACTGGAGCACCTGCAGGCAATGGGCCCTCCATCCCCTCAGGAGCCAGAGCAGACTCAGCTGGTGCCTGCACCTGAGGATCCAGCACAGGTGAGGACCCTTCAGGCTCAAGTCCCAGCTCAGCTCTTTCTGGAGGTGGGGAATCCTGTGCAGGCTGGGATTCCTCAGGTTCAGCATCTGAGTCCAAATCCCAGGCCATCACAGAGAGAGAGAGAGAGAGAGAGAGAGAGAGAGAGAGAGAGAGAGAGAAGACTTCTGGGGTGGTGCCATCGGCAATGGCGGACTCCCTCTGAACTGGAGGGACTAGCTCCGCGTGAAATGGGTCTTCTCCGCTACGGCGAAGCGGGGACCCTTTTAAAAATCACAGGCGGATGAAGCCTGTGACCATGGGACTCGGCGGGCACCTTTAGCGCCCCCCCAACTCGCAAAGGAACCCACTAACGGGCTCCGAAGTGAAGAGGGGGAAGTGGCGCTGTGCTGTGAGTCAACTGCTATTTCTGTGGAGCGAAGCCGCATAGCCGTTGCCGGAGAGCGCTGCCTTTTTCCTGGGACAATTTGGACTCTAAAATAAGCACCCGTGAGTACTTAAACTTTGAACAACTGGACCTTAAATAAGGACTTGCGAGCAGAAAGGAATTGGATTTAAAAATTTATCTCAATTTGGTACTGAACGGGAAGGTCTAAACAGGAAGTCAGCCTTCCGTTCTTTTGTAGACAGAATAAAGCAAAGACAACGTAAACTAGAGCTCAGAAAATCGCCTTTAAAGGATTGAATTTCATCATTTAAAATTGTGGAACCCCCCTTTGACAGCAGGAGAAGAAGGGGGATTTTTTTTCCGGACTGTTTAAAGTGAGTTTAAAGTAAAGTAACTTTCCACCGTCCTGATCCTGGAGCGGGGTGTCAGGACTGACGTTTGAAGCTCATTGACCAGAGACAAACGTTTTTGACAGATAGCTAAAAGAAGAGAAACATAGTGATTCCACTGTTTCCCTTCGCATTTTAAAGGAACAAATATTGACAAAATATCTCAAAAAGGAAAACTTTGTTGCAAGAACAAATAGAAGTTTTCCCCCTAGAGGGAGACTGTGAAACTGTAACCAATTCCAGGGAGCCGGCAGCTGTTACAGATTACAATCGTGGGAATAGACATTTGACCTTGCAGGACAATGTATTCAGAAGCTCTGTTGTGTGCTTTCTATAAAACAAATGCCCTACTGGAACAGTTACATGAGAAGATGAATTTGATGGCGACTTTGACTAGAAATTTTGAACAGTCAGTGGGAAATTTTGAACAGACAGTGGGAAAATATGTGGAGCCCACCCAGGAATTAAATCAGGAGTGTGTCCTGACAGAACAGGCCCAACAGGAATATGAGCTTTCGGATTTGACAAATGAACTTGGAAAAAGCCAGATTTGGAAAGAAAAAGTTTGGTTTGGCTTGGAAATGGGGGGCTGGATTGACCCCCCTATGCTGGGATGTTTGGACTTTTCAAATCTGGCAATGGGCCGTGAGATGTTTGGGATTGTGGGGGCTCTTAATTTTGGAGGGTTTTTGAAACATGTTTTTAAATATCACATGGAATTTAGTGTGGAATATGGAAAAGGGGCTGATCTGTCGAGAAGGGTCAAAAATATTGCCAAGCTGGAGTTACCACGAGCAGGAGACAAGGGAAAATACAGTTACAAATATGAAGAAGAGCTGCGGAAGGGACATGGAAGAGACTTGAGGGCCTTGGATATAAGGTTGCCAGGTTAATGCGCTAGATCGATGGGATAATAAGGACTGACAAAACCCGGGACCAGCTGGAAGGGACGCTGGATGAAGATTGGATCTGTTTGTATTTCTTTCTTTTTTTTACTATTAGGACTGTTTTATAAAATTGATGAATGTTAGAAAAATGTTGGAATGAAATTACTCGGCTTTAGTAAAGATGCTTATGAAAGAATATTATGGTTATGAGAAGTTGGTAAGGATAAGATTTAAGCTTTAAGTTTCAAGGTTGGTTTTTTTTATAGAAAGATAAGATTAAAACAGTTTAAGGTAATGTAACGACAGAATATTATGAAATATGGAAAGGATTTGCTGGGATAATTAATATCTAGGATACAAAGAAAGGGAGGAGGAGGAGGTCAAAGAAAGAAGGTAATGACAGTTGAGGATTTGAGAATAATGAATTTGTTTTTAAATGTTCTTAAATGTTTGTGGTGTATTTTTGTTTTTTTTCTGTTTTTTTCTTATTTTGAATTTGTATTCGTATTGTTGGAAGTGGTTTGTTTTTCTCTTTGTCTACTTTGTTAACCATTTTTATTTTGTATTTTCTTCTTTTTTTATTATTTTGTAACATTTTGAAAATCCCAATAAATATCTTATTAAAGAGAGAGAGAGAGAGAGAGAGAGAGAGAGAGAGAGAGAGCGCTGTTGTGCTCAGGTCCTGCTTCCAGGCTTCTCATAGATTGCTGAGAACTGTATCAGAGCACTCAGGAAGTCTGGAAGCTGGTAAATAACCAGGTTCCAACTCACATGCTAGTGTAGGAAGTAAAGATCAGGTCGGTTCACACTGGAATTTGCAAAGATAAAATTTCTCAAGTATCACTAATTAAAATAGGCTGGGGAAGGGCAAATGCTCAGTGGTTGAGCATCCGTTTCGAATGCAGAAGATCCCAGGTTGAATCTCCAGCAACTTTCGGTTAGGCTAGAAGAGACCCATGTCTGAAATCCTGGAGAGCTGCTGTCAGTCAGTGTAGACAGTACTGAGCAAGATAGACCAAGGGTGTGATGGCCTGGGATTTGGACCTGGAGGCTAAACCCAAGGAATCCCAGCCTGCACAGGATTCCCCACCTCCAGAAAGAGCTGAGCTGGGGCTTGAGCCTGAAGGGTCCTCACCTGTGCTGGATCCTCAGGTGCAGGCACCAGATGAGTCTGCTCTGGCTCCTGAGGGGATGGAGGACCCATTGCCTGCAGGTGCTCCACTCTCAGCCCCGTCAGGGGAAGCTGAGGTTGCCTCTGGGTCCGGTAACCCTCCAGCCTCTCCTGAGCTGCAGAGGCTCAGGGCAGAGAGGCGGAGGGAACTAAGTTCCCGCAGGAGGAGTACTCGCCTCCAGGCCAGGAGAGGCGAGTCACCTGTGGACCGGGGCTGCCCTATGCCTCGGGGCAGATAAAAGCCAGCCAGCCCCAGTCCCAAATTGCGGGACCAACATTGTTGGTAGCCAGTTCCTGCCTGCACCCTGTCCTGCCGGATCTCCTGACCTCACCTGACTCCCTGCCTTGGACCCAGCTTCAGCTTTGATGGATGGCCTCAATACTGCACCCTCGACCTTGGACTGGACTTGGACCACACCTCATGGAAACCCACGGGACCAGCACAAAGGGTCTGATTCCATATAAGGCAGATTCCTATGCCCCTGTGATAATTATTCAAGAGGGGGAAGACCAAAGGTTTCTTGGGGTGTTTCAGAGTTCCACTTTGCCCCAGCTCTATTCTTGCCACCATGCCTAGTCCTGAGTGTTGCAGGAAAGGTTGTTAAAAGTTCGGGACAACTTTGATCAAAATTGCTTTTGTCTCATTAACATTTATTCTGCCAATGTTAGGCTGCTAAACGAGGATTATTTTATTTTATTTTTTTGGTGAATCACTGTGAGGGATGTTTTATCGAATTGACTGCGTGAAAATGTGCTGATTTTGGGGGGAGATTTTAACTACGCTATCCATTATAGCCTAGACAGGATCCATTTAGTCTCATCCTCCATCTGTAAAAAAAGAATTTCCCTCTATTATCCATTTATGGTTTAACTGATGTGTGGAGGAATTCTAATCCATAAAATAGGCAATATACATAGCTCTGTATGAATGCTAACCTCCTTTCTAGCAAGGGAATAGAAGTTTTATACCTAGCCAAATCATTTACATCTTTTAAAAAATGAGCTACATTCTTACAAATGGTCTCTTTCCCCCCTCTTGATCATAGTTTGGTTGTTCTTAACTCTGTTTCACCTTCTTTGTAGACATTAATACACAACATTTATAAGGTTTATATTGCATATATTTCAAAAACCTATATTGCATATTCTTCATGCTAAAGCTGAAGACATAATCAAGTTGCAGGAGTGTTGATCTCAAACATCCAGTTCTTAATGCAGTGCTTTTCAAACTTATTTTAACCCTTGGGGAAATGCAGCAACTTTATACTAGGGTTTGAGGGAAGGATCCTGAACACTAGAGCATCTGCTTTACACACTGCAGAGGATTCTGGGACACATTCTAGGGAAAGGATGGGACCCTGTGAACTTCTGGGTGCTGTTGGACCACAACTCCCATCATGCTGCAGGCAGCATGGGCAGTGGTCAGGGATGATGGGAGTTGTGGTCCAACAGCATTCAGAGGCCCACAAGTCCACCACCCCCATCCTAGGTATCTCCACCCTCAGTTCACATGAGTCTGAGATTGCTAATCTTCAGTCCCATCCTCATGTGAACCAAGGACAACACAAGCGCAATCCTTCCTTTCACCCATGGATAGGCAAACTAAGGCCCAGGGGCCGGATCTGGCCCAATCACCTTCTAAATCTGGCCTGCTGACGGTCTGGGAGTCAGCGTGCTTTTACATGAGTAGAATGTGTGCTTTAATTTAAAATGCATCTCTGGGTTATTTATGGGGCATAGGAATTCGTTCATTATTATTATTTTCAAAATATAGTCAGGCCCCCCCACAAGGTCTGAGGGACAGTGGACTGGCCCCCTGCTGAAAAAGTTTGCTGACCCCTGCTTCCACCTGTACATTGTTTAATAATAATAATAATAATAATAATAATAATAATAATAAATTACTTATACCCTGCCTATCTGGCCGGGCCTCCCAAGCCACTCTGTGTGGCTTCCAACAAAATATTCAAATACAATAATGCATCAAACAATAAAAGCTTCCCTAAACAAGGCTGCCTTCAGATGTCTTCTGAAAGTCTGGTAATTGTTGTTCTCTTTGACATGTTGTTCTCTTTCAATATTGATAGTGGTTTATGGGCATAGTGGCCTCGTGTTTACTGAGGTGGCTCTTGCTCCAATTGGCTGTATGGTTCTGAGGGAGTTTTGCTCTCTTTTTGGTTTGATGTCTCCCTGCTGTGAACAAAGCCCGAAGTAAGAAGGACAAACCCTCTCTGTTTCATGGGGTGGAGGGTGGGAGATAGTGGTTTCCCAACAATTATCAGCACCCTCAGCAAACTACAGTTCCCAAGAGTCTGGGGGAAGCCATGAAGTGCTTTAAATGCATGGTGTCGATAAGGTCTGAGAATAAGGAGAAAGTTGATAGCCAGCACAACTCCCTGGACAGCTTTGTAAGAAAGAAGATGGGCAGGCGGGAGCTAGCTCTGGGCAAACTGAGATTGGTGGGGAAGTCCCTCATTCAACCAAATGCACTCGCCTCCAGTGCAGGAATGCATCATTGGAAGCAAAACTTGGGTTTCCTTTAACTGAAAAATAAGAGCTACCAGTTCTGGAGAAGCTAAACTTGGAGGGCTTGCAGAATTTGACCTTAGCAAATTCTGATATAAACTGACTTGAGGGTAGCATAGCTACTAGGGAGGTTTTGTGCTACCCTGAATGTTGTGACAGGTTTTTTTTGGGGGGGGGTTGAGATAAATGTGTATATTGAAAGAACATACTGCTAGAAATGTGACACAGCTCTTAAAACAACATACATTTGCTTGCTTGTTTTTTAAAAAAATGTATTTTCAAACGTGCATGTTGAAAGAAAATGCACTTTGGAAATCTGTATTTTTGAGAGAAAGCACATTTAGAGCTGTGAACTTTCAGAGTAAATAGGCTAAAAAAAATGTGGATTTAAATGCTTATTTCAATGCAAACTTTTGGGAGTATTCCACCCACACCCACAAATAAGTGCAGAAATGGGAAAGGAAATGTTTATGAGGGAGTCCTTGTACAAGTGACATGGGAATAGACTGATTCAACCATTTCTAAGCATTGACAAATTGTTTGGTACTGAAAAGTTTTCACTAAAGATTCCCAGGGAATTTCCTGAGACCACTGTTTTTACTTCCCGGAAGTCCATTCTGTATTGTTTTTAAACTAATCTTCTGCTATTTTTTGTACCTTTTAAAAAGCTGTTTTTACAATATTTCCTTGAGACATATATGGAAATAATAATTAATTTTTTGCAGTCCTGAAAGATTTCCTGGAAAGGATAGATGCACATGACATTTGAAGCCTTGCTTACGAAACAACCAACTAGAGTGGAAGACAGGTATTCATTTATTCCTGTTAATTACATTTATTCCCCATCTTTCCCTCATCGTAGAACTCAAGGTAATATGCGTTGGAATCACAGACATTCTCTACAGCCCTATTGAGATTCAACAAGGTTTCTGAATTGTGGATCTTCAGACCACATTGCAGAATTATAAAGGCAAATAGCAGGGCGTTGTTTCCCCCCCACCCTGCTTGCTCAGAGACTATTGGGGATGAAAACTTCTTTAAAATAAGACGGCAAATGGTGTGAGTGTCAAATGAAACACTTCGCGCACTCCTCCCAAACAGATGTGCCTTTCAGATAACATCTTTTTAATCAAGGTTCTAGCCATTTTCAAAACATTTCAATAAAATATAAGGCTTGATTCCTTCAATCAAGAGAAGGCTTTTGAAATTTATCTTTTATTTATTTTAAAGCATCATTGTGGGGCTTTAGTGTGTGGGGGTCTTTGAATTGTCTCCGAGCTTCTCTTCTGTTATAAGTTATCATCTCCTAAAGCATTATAGGATCCTAGGCCATCGTAAGGCATGCTTCAGAATAATGTTTTGTTTAAGGTAATTATTGGCCAGAGTTAACTCAAGGAAATGTGTCCTGTCTCAGTGTTCCAGGTGTGCACATCTAGCATGGATAGGAAACCCATAGCCCTCCAGATATGGCTGGACTACAAACTCCCATCACCCATCACTATTGGCATAGCTGTCAACTTACAGATTTGAAAATAAGGGACCAGCAGCCTCAAAAATAAGAGATCAGCAGCCAAAATAAGGGATTTTCCGAACACAGGTATGTTCAACTTTTGAGCCCCTCCGAGCCAAAGGCAGAAAGGCCAGCCAGCCAGCAGCCAAACGAAGCCTCAAGCGGTGGTTCCCACAGCGCAGCAACCCGGCAAAGGGGATGCAGCAAGGAAAACCACCGTCACCTTTCCACTGGGAAGTGCTGAGCAAAGGCGAGTCCCCAGGCAACGCGACCGATTTGATTGGCACAAGGCATGCAAGCTTTGAAATCCCAGTATTCTCTGGAAAAATTTGGATGTATGGCAGGCCTAATATGAAGGAGACATTTGCATTTGTTGCTTTGATCAGTTTTGCCTCTGGCCCCACCCCCCACTGACATGTGGCCCTTGAAAGATTGCCTTGAAGAGAATGCAACCTTCATTAACCAAACAATATTTTCCCTCCCGGAATTAACAGGGATGTCACCCTCACCATTCCAGTTTTTAGCTGTGTTAAGAAACATTTTATAAAGATGTTTCCTATTTAAGTAAAAAGCACCCTTGTTTTTGTTTGTTTAAAAAACATCCATACATCTGACCAATTAATCAGGTGAACCTTGCAGCTCTCATACAACAAATAGCATGTCAATATCACTGGGTGAACTTGGGTCAGTCACTGTCTTCCAGCCTAACCTACCTCAGAGGGCTGTTGTGAGGATAAAATGGCGAGACAGAAGTGGGTACGCCACCTGGAGGTCCTTGGAGGAAAAGGTGGGCTATAAATGTAATAATGAGCTGAAATTTAAAATTATTAAAACTCCTTCCTAAATTGGGATATCACCAGATAGAACCTTGAGTGTGTGTTTGGGGATGGGGGAATTAGTTCATGCTATTTGTAAGCAATCTCTCTCTTCAATTTTTTTTTTTAAATATTATTTGGTGCATGTGTGTTTTTCCTTTCTTTTTATCTCTCACTCTCTCATTCAAACTTCAGGTAATGCCACCTCTGCAGCCGAAGAATAATTGTGTTGACAAAGTGATTCGTGAAGGCATTTGAAAATGGATTAAAACTGCCTTGAAATGGCACCTGCTTGAATGCCTTTTCGCTTTGGCTGTTTCCAGACATACACACTTTGTTTTGTTCCTTGGGGGTGGGGGGAAGAAGAAGGAAGTGGGGGGAGCTCGAGAGAGAGACAAAGTCATTCTTCTGTGTTTAGCATGTAATTTATAAACAAGCTAAATTGCTTGCGTTTTGTCTCCCTCTTTCATAATTCTTTGGTGTTTGCATTTGGAGGCCACTCATCAATGTCTTTCTCCAGGTAAGGGTTCTGCTTTTAATATTCGTAGCAGGGAGGGGAATGCAAATCCTGTATGGAAAGTGACAATAAACACTGCACGTATGTTCAAACAGCGGTACGAGGAAACCATTTGTTAATAATATTAAAATAAGAGTGATCAAACTTGCTGATGACTGAAAATGGCCTGGAGCAGCATTCAAATATTGATTCAGCAGGAATGCGATGTGCGCTTCATTATGAGACTCTGCAGCAGCAGCCCAGGCTTAGACGGCTGGGAGAGCAGGGAAGGGTTGGGAGATGTCAGAAAGTGCATCGCTCATTATCTTAAATGAGGGGTATTTCTGTCCCTTGTTTGAAATGCTGACTTGGCAATCCGGCATTCGAGAGGAGGTTCCTTGGCAAAGCTACTGAAACCCAAAGTAAAATTCAAACCATAAGTGTGCGAGTTGCCTTTCTCCCTCACAGTAGCATTAATTCCTGAGAAAGGAGAATGTTTTAGGATGCTGGTGGCTTATTACTGGACTCTCGTCTCCCCTCTCCTCCAAGATCCTGGAGCAGGCTCGATGTCACATACTATAGCATGCTCCAACACCTGGCAGTGTTTTGAAAAGCACCTATGCCATACCTCCCATAACACAACAACAACAGCAACAATTATAGCACTTTACCCAGTACGGCAACCATTTAAAGGTAAAGGGACCCCTGACCATTAGGTCCAGCCGCAGACAACTCTGGGGTTGTGGCACTCATCTCGCTTTATTGGCCGAGGGAGCCGGTGTACAGCTTCCGGGTCATGTGGCCAGCATGACTAAGCCGCTTCTGGCAAACCAGAGCAGCGCACACAAACACTATTTACCTTCTCGGTGAAGTGGTACCTATTTATCTACTTGCAGTTTGACGTGCTTTCAAACTGCTAGGTGGGCAGGAGCTGGGACTGAGCAACGGGAGCTTACCCCGTTGCGGAGATTCGAACCACTGACCTTCCGATCGACAAGCCCTAGGTTCTGTGGTTTAACCCACAGTGCCACCCACATCCTACAGCAACCATTTAACTACCCACAATTCCCCAACATAACATGGCCATTTTATTTGCCTCCACCTACTTAAAGCACACAGTTCTCCTGTAATTGTAATTGAGAAGGGGAGAAGGCCTTCCTTAGAGGCCTCTCAGAGATGCTGGAGTACACAACTCTAGTCCAAGGTCTTGCTTCTTTAGAAACCTCCCAGGCCACTCAAGGGCAGGACTAGTGCCTGCCCAACTTGTGACATGCCAATCTATAAACAACATCATCCATGGATGCTGGCCAATCCAATGCGCTTGGTCCCAGGTTGGGGAGGGAGTTGAGAATGAATGGGGAATAATAATAATAATAATAATAATAATAATAATAATAATAGGGACACGGGTGGCACTGTGGTCTAGACCACAGAGCCTAGGGCTTGCC
Source organism: Podarcis pityusensis (assembly GCF_964106645.2). Lineage (NCBI taxonomy): Eukaryota > Metazoa > Chordata > Lepidosauria > Squamata > Lacertidae > Podarcis > Podarcis pityusensis. The sequence goes on along the minus strand of NC_138037.1, from coordinate 15,668,055 downwards.
AATCAGAAGGTCGGCGGTTCAAATCTCTGCGACAAGGTGAGCTCCCGTTGCTGGGTCCCTGCTCCTGCCAATCTAGCAGTTCGAAAGCACATCCAAGTGCAAGTAGATAAATAGGTACCTCTCTGGCGGGAAGGTAAACGGTGTTTCCGTGTGCTGCTCTGGTTCACCAGAAGCGGCTTAGTCATGCTGGCCACATGACCCAGAAGCTGTACGCTGGCTCCCTCAGCCAATAAAGTGAGATGAGCGTTGCAACCCCAGAGTCGTCCGCAACCAGGGGTCCCTTTACCTTTAATAATAATAATTTATTATTATTTATTATTTATACCCCGCCCATCTGGCTGGGTTTCCCCAGTCACTCTGGGCAGCTTCCAACAAAATATTAAAATACAGCAGTCCATCAAACATTAAAAGCTTCCCTAAACAGGGAACTAATGGCCCTAATGTTGTGGGACTCTAAAACCCATCAACTGCTGCCAGCCAACAGTGAAAAATAATGGGAGCTGTAGTCCCACAGGATCTGAAGGGCCACAGATTACCCATCCTTGGTGAGACCTGAGTATAAAAACTGGAGGGCTACATTTGGCTTAGTTTTGCAGTCTCAGATAATAAAGTAGGGAGAGATCAGATTTCTTCTTCGAAGAGAAACAACCCATCTACATTTCCCCTCGGTCCTGTAAAAGGAAAATCCAATAAGTCATTTCTTTGAGGAAGTGACTGGAGACAGAAACATGACGCAGAGACATTGACGGACTGTGTTAAACATTTTAGCACATTTTAATGTATTTCCTCCGCTCGATTAAAAAGTTGTCATCATTTGTCTGCAAGGTGTAGCATGCCCAGTATTCTAGCTAGGCAAGATAAGTGAACTACAGAGCAACAGATTTATTTTCAACCACACACATCCAGAGAAACACATTCACTCGCCTTCTTCACTTGTTAAAAGTCCAATTCTCCCAAAGGTTGAGGGCAATGAACTGTCCTTTAACATATTTCCAGATTATCAGATGATGACTAAAATGTGTTTGTTTGTTTGTTTTACAGCAAAACAGAAGGTTTAATTTAAACACACACAAAGCAAAATATTTTTACTCTCTGCTGGGGAGATAAAAAAAATGACACTGCTTCCAATAGGAACTGACGGAAGGCTCAAAGAAATACAGATGGCAGCAGAAGCTGGATTTAAAATGTATGTTAAATACTAATTTGTGTCAAGGATACTTTATCTCTTCCTCGCCATAATCTTTTTTTTTTTCCACAGCATGCTCAAGCAACAGAAGATAATAATTATGCTGAAAGGCATTGTCTTTGCCTGCTGAGAGCTAGGCAGTTTTGAAATAAGACTGCAAAATAGCCAGAGCTTCATAAGCTCTGGGTCCCCTTTGCCCCCCACCTCACTCAAGTCGCCCCTTCTAATAACAAACTCAGCTGGGGAGGGGCCATCACAACTGTGGCTGAAATTGAGCCACTGAGAAACAAGGAGGAGGCATCAGAGTGGTTTAAGCATCAATCCATTTTCACAGGGAGCTCTGTGAGGGGAAGAGGGGGTCTCTTAACAACTCTCAGCATCCTAAACCAACTGCAGCTCACAGAATTCTTTTGGGGAAACCACAGCTACGTAAAGTGGTATCACAAAGCTTTGCATGAATGGTGGGAATATGGTCCCATTGGAACCCAAAACTGAATATTCTGTCTGAGCGGGAAGGAAGGTGCACAGAAACGATTTGTTGCATGGCCCAGTCATGTTGAAAAGAATGTGGAATGGCAGCTACCTCCTGGAAGCGACTTTAGAGGGTTTATTTTTTAATTAGTTCCTATTGCCCAATCATCAGAATGAAAGGGCAGTCTGCCACCTGGGTTAAGGCTGATCCATACTGCAATTTGACAGCCGAGGGGAAAGAGGGAGCCTTGTTTATATCCAGATCTCCCGAGTCATTACTGCATTCAAGTCAAATTCTCATTTTCAATACTCAGTTCAGTTCATTGATTACCTGCAGACGGGGCAAAGACAATGGCTGCTTTTGACTCAAAGGGTGTGTTTGAAAGAGTGGACTACTCTTTCAAGGGACCTGGCTCTACATTGGCCTGAGCAGGAGAAACATCTCCCCAGCGTCCCAAACTGAGTGAATAAGCAACAAAATGACAAAGGATGTTCACTGTAAAAGTATGAAGTCATATATGTATATGTGGGGTATACATGGGCATCCAATATTCACTATGTGTGTATCTGAAGAAGTGTGCATGCACACGAAAGCTCATACCAATAACAAACTTAGTTGGTCTCTAAGGTCCTACTGGAAGGATTTTTTTTTATTTTGTTTCCACTTTGTATCTGTGTGTGGGGTTTTTTTTTAAAAAAAATAATCCTAGCCTGTATACGCCATATGTTTTGGACTATATGTCCGAGCTGGAGTCAGGCACAGGTCAGCAACAAAACAAAACATCAACTGAGGCCAGTGAACTTAATTCTTTATTCAAGGAAACAAACCACAACTCTGGCCTAGCAACTCTTTCTAGAGGTCCTGCCCCAAAGAAGCAGTTGCGAGGACTGAAAGTCCCCTCCTTCCCAGGGGCCACTAGGACTCCTCCTCTCCAGGGTCTTTCCCACACAGTCTCAGGTTGTGTCTGCACACTGTCAGGTGTGTGTGCAGGAGCCAGGCCCTGTGACCAGGACTGGGGCCTTCCTAAGTTTGTTCTCAAGAGGCAAGGCGCAGCCTCAGAGGTGAAGCCAATTGGTAACTCACAGCACTTGGTGGCAAGAGCTGGGAAGGGATATAAAGTCAGCATTTCCCTTCAGCTCTTTGCCACAGCAACACGTGCCCTGCCTTGCTGCGTTTGGCTCCTTGACTCCCTTCTTCTTGATCCTCGGACCCTTGAATTCATGACACCTTGCTTCCTGACCCTCGGACCCTTGGTTTCTTGACTCCCAGCCCTCTGACCCTCAGACTCTTGGCTTCCCGACTCCTGGCTTCTGGACTCCCGTTCCTGCTCCCACCCCACCATCTTGCCCCCAGTCTTGACGTCCCCAGCCGGGACTTCGATCGCCCGTGATCTGGACCTTGACACACACTCTGCTCTGCTTGCTTCATTTCTCTGCATGTTCTAGGAGACCGGGGGAGGGGAGCTGATTGCACCCATGGCTTCTACTTCTGTCTGAACTGTGCTCTGCTGCAGCCTCTTCCTGTTCACTAAGCTTCCATTTCTGACACCTCCTCCTCCCTGTCTACTGCTTCTCCCTCTGACCACCATTCTTCTCCCTCTGACCACTCATTGTCATCCCACCACCGGTTCCCTGGTTGTCAGCCTTCTTCCCCCTAAGGGGTTCCTTGGCTGGTGCCTCCCATCACTCCTGACACTATGGCTATGTAATCCTGGCTCCAGGTGGGGAGCGATGGGCTGGGCAACACTTACCTTCCTTCATTTTATGATGTGGCTGAAGAGCTCCCTCTTATTACCTCGACCGCTTCTAGTGGGATGAGACGAGGTTGCAGTTGCTGGGGGCTGACCCAGAATGCACCCGGGATACCCAGCATTCATTGTGACATAGCATGGTCCCCAGGGGCATCATTGAAATCACAGAGGGAGCACTTTGAAAGATCTGATGGTAGTAGTAGTAGTAGTAGTCGTAATAGTAGTAATAATAATACAGTGGTACCTTGGGTTACAGACGCTTCAGGTTACAGACTCTGCTAACCCAGAAATAGTACCTCAGGTTAAGAACGTTGCTTCAGGATGAGAACAGAAATCGTGCAGCGGCAGTGGGAGGCCCCATTAGCTAAAGTAGTGCTTCAGGTTAAGAACAGTTTCGGGTTAAGAACGGACCTTCAGAACGAATTAAGTTCTTAACCCGAGGTACAACTGTAATTTCTTTTATATCCCACCCTCCCTGGCCAAACCGGGCTCAAGATGGCTAACATCAAAGTATATAATACATTAAAACATAAAATCAAGCAATCAACTGAAATACAGCTTAAAATCAGAATAAATCAGATGGTACTGGCTGACAGGCACCTGATGTAGACTTTCAAAGGGCACTACCTGTTTCCAAGAACTTTGGGGAAAATTTCAATAAAATGTGAAATCACCCCAAAAGTGATTTTAAAAGAAATCCACATGTATATTTTTTTATCTGAGAAAATGGGGGAAGGTCACCATTAATGAAATCAGCCTTTGCAGCCTGGTGAACTTTCATGAGCCAAGGTTAGTGAAGACTGATGCTTACAATCAGAAGATGTCAATTTTTAACATGCTGGCATGCTTGCTGGGAACCCTTTACCTGGAGTTTACCTGGAAAGTTCAGGCATTCTCAGGAGATCTTCCCAGAAATCATGGCACAGAAGCTAGAACAGTAACAGAATAGTTGACTGGCAACTCAGATAGCATCTCTCTGCAGCTCACCCCGCGGCCTAAGCACCGTGCAGCAATGCCCTTGGAAGATGTCCGTCATCAGCAAATGGCAAATCAGATACGCTCCCAAAATAAATCTGTTGCAGATTAACTTAATTACCCCAAAGCTCTTAGGAGCTTCGAGGGATTTTACAGCATGGCGCTCATCCTGAAAAGCAAAACAACCAGCTGCAACGACAACACATACCTTCTCATTACAGCGGAAATCAAATTTAGCAAGATGAAACCCATGCCTGTTTCAATATTCAACTGTGGATTGAGGGAATTAATTCACAATGAATTGCAAACTGGTTTCACGCACCATCCCCAAAAAGAATCGCTTCAAGTCTGTTTTGTGGAGCTCTCTCAAATGATAAAGCTGCCGCCGCCATTTGATTTCAGAAGCTAGCCAATTCTCCCGTAGGAAAATGGCCGAAGTCGCCACATGAGGAGAAAAGATGGGATGGCCGTTTCAGATAAATGGTTTCCCGCAAGGAAATGAAATACAAAAATCACCTCAGGGGAATATTCCAAATATTTCCACTCATTTTTATCTTTGTACTACAGTGGTACCTCTGGTTACGTACTTAATTCGTTCTGGAGATCCGTTCTTAACCTGAAACTGTTCTTAACCTGAAGCACCACTTTAGCTAATGGGGCCACCTGCTGCTGCTGCGCCGCCGCGTGATTTCTGTTCTCATCCTGAAGCAAAGTTCTTAACCCGAGGTATATTTCTGGGTTAGTGGAGTCTGTAACCTGAAGCGTATGTAACCCGAGGTACCACTGTATAACAAAAGCTCTAAGTTAACATAAGAAGAGCCTGCTGATCAGGCCAATATCCCACCTAGTCCAGCATCCTGTTCTCACAGTGGCCAACCAGAAGCCTCTGGGAAACCTGCAAGCAGGACCCAAGCACAAGAACATTCTGCTCAGCTATGGTTTCCAGCAACTTCAGAAGCATTACTGCTTTGAGCCATGGAGACAGAGTTCAGCCATCATGGCTAGTAGCCATTGAAAGCCTTCTCCTCTGTGAATTTGTCCAGTTCTCTTCCAAAGCCATCTAAGTTGGTAACCATCACTGCCTCTTGTAGGAGCAAGGGAATGCTGTTTCAACCACCAAACATCTAGTTCTGTCACAAAACAGGGCTGGCTGAGCAGTGGTGTAACATATGCTTCTGCTGCCCAGGGCACATGCAGAGTGGGGGGACACCCTGCAGCCGCACCAGCCCAGCCTTCGCCACTGCATTTGAAGGGTGCACTCATGCCACCCTGGCAGTCCTGCATGGCTTTGCCCAGCAGAGGAGAGGCGGTGATGTTGCCACCATGTCTCTTCCTCTGTGCCGCTTCTGCCTCTGGGTCAGGCTTGACCCAGGAGTGGGGCTGCTGCCAGCTGGTGCCATTGTACCGTTGTGTGAGGAAGCTGCCTCTGCAGTTCCTTCACAAGCTGGGGCCAGGCCCAGGGTGCAGCTTCCCTCCTTGCAGCTCTGGCCTCAATGAGGGAGACTGTCATGGGGATGCCTGGTTGCGCCTCCTCAGAAAATTGCACCCAGGGCCACGGCCCCCCAGCTCCCCACGCTATGCCACTGTGGCTGAGGTGACGCCTCCTTGTCCACTGTAAACAGCAGTCTGGACCAGAGAGACTTTTGGTCTGAGCGAACAGGACTCTTATTGTGTTGTTATTGTTAGAATATTCCGTTCCACCTTAAGGAACAGGCATGAGACTGTTGTGTGTCACATGTCTGTTTACACTCCAGCACAGCTTGCTGGGAACTTCCGTTTGTGTATAGTTTTTGCTTTTAGCTGCTTGCTTTGGACACGAAAGGGATCAGACATGTTTTCCTTTTGTGCTGAATAAACTGCTTGTAAATATGCTTACACAACCTTTCCTGCCACTTCTGTTTGCGCGTTATCTCTGATGAGTTGTGTGCCCTGGCTTTTGAAGCTGTGGGTCGCAAATGCTGCAACAAGGACTGGAGATTGCCCAGCACACTGGCCGGTGGGCTGGAGCCAGCTGGGGGCCTGCCAACTGCCCCCGCTTCCTTGGTTGTATGCCAACAGTTATATCCTTAGTCTAACCTGGAAGAAAGTAAACCATCTATTACTCTGATGAGATCAGATGTTATGATGAAGGGCTGCGAGTGGCACATCAACCAAAGATGGTAAAAAAGCACTCTGAGCCATCCAGACTGAAAAGCACTTAAATTGCCTCAATCAAAGGCTTGTAGAACAGTTCTTCCATCCAGCATGTTCTGTTTCCCCCCAGTTTGAATGGAACAGAACATCTCAGTCAGTGAGCACCGATCTAGGAGTTCTGTTGGCTTTCTAGGATTTGATGTGCAGAGCTGAGTGTCATCAGCGTGCAGGAGGATCCTCAACCTGAATCAGTGGATTCATGCAGATGTTGAATAGCATGGCCAGCGAGACTGAACCCTGTGGAACCTCAAAGACCACAGGCCAAGGAGAAGATCAGCCTTCCAGAAATGAGCAGAGCCGTTTCAACTTAAGGTAGTCCAGAAAAATGCCATGGTAAACTCCCCCACCTGATACCACTCTCAGCACACAAGATTACAAGCCACTGCCATCAGAACATAAGATTTGTGAGCCTGCTGAAGGTTTTCCTTCATGAAAGCATTTCCCTGTTTTTTCCTGGCCAGACCAGTCTTAAGCACAATCACCATGCGCTGGCAAAAACGAGGACTCATGAGTTAGCTGCAGCAAAGTTGATATTAATGTCACCCACTACTCTTCTGAAGGGCTAGTTAAATCTCTTTCTCTTAGTCACATCTTTGTGTCCCAGTAATGTTTCCTTCTATGCCTCCATTGTGGGCATGTGTGTCGCTATTGCCCTCTTCATTTGGGAAGCATCTATTAAAACACTTCCTACTAATAGAGTGCTGTCCATCTAGCAAATCTTGTGAAAGATAATTATGCCTCGTGCATTACTGAAGAATAATAATGATACTAAATATATATTTTTCTCCTAAGCCATTTATAGCATGGAGTCAGACACAGCTGCCTCCAGCTGTGAGAAATTACTTAAAAAACACAGTTTGGCTTTTATTTTATTTTTATTTACCCATCTCTCTCCCTTCTTTACACCCCCCCCCTTTCTCAGTTATCTTGCTGCGCATACAATAACTGAAAAACGATGCAAAGGCAGAGAATGACTTATCTTATATGTGACATATACAACCCATCATTCAAAAAGAAAAAAAACTTTTGGGGGGGGGAATCTACTTTGATCACAACTTTAGGTTGCATTCCTAATCAGACTAATCTGATTTTCTGTCCATAAATGGTTTCTCCTGCCCCATTCCAATCAAATGTACTGTGCTTAGTATTAGAGTATCAGTGCTTATGAGTTTGCTAGTTTATTGCACCCACAGTCAGTACACTTTGGATTACTTGAGGAAGAATAAAAAGCTAACGTATGGGAATTAGAATGGCACCAAGATTTTGCTGACCACAACTATCTGTTGGCTCCTTTATTTAAAAGACAAGAAGGTCAGAAGAACCTGGATGGATAAAGCCAATGGACCATCTTGTCTTGCATCGTGTTCTCACAGTGGCCAACCAGATGCCTGTAGGAATAATGGAGGACGACAGGAGGTTGGATGCAGGTGAGCTGTGCAGAAGCACGCTGGCAAGCATGCTCCAAGACAAGCTGCCGGCCAGCTCTGTAGAGGCTCCTTTTATTAGCACAATATGCAAAACCAGTCAGATACATTTTGGACTGTGACCTTTACACATCTTCCAATCCCGAGATCAAGGGGTGGTGCAAAGATATTTTGGCACCTGTTTCCACTGTGTCATTTCCCCCTTGAACAATGTATGATGAAGGAGACAAAGGATCACAGACAGGGCACGGCAGACCACTAAGAGAGCAAAGGTTAGATAGAGGGCATGATGTTCAGACAGCTGTGGCTTTGTCTGCTGGTGGGAGTGTGCTCTGCACCCAGCGATCATTCCTTCAGATGCCTGGGAAACCCACAAGCAGGACTCAAATACAAGAGCGCTCTGTGGTTTGCAGCGACTGGTATTTAGGAGCGTTACTGTCTCTGACTTTGCAGACAGAGCAGTGTCATCATGGCAAGTAGCTATTTATAGCCTTCTCCGCCATGAATTTGCCCAGCCCTCTTTTAAAGCCATCCAAGTTGGTTGCTATCACTGCCTCTTGTAGGAGTGAGTACTATAGTTTAACTTTGGTTTCTCTCGTTTTCTCATTTTTCCAGTCCCACTTCAGCTTGCCACATTTCTGTCTCAGATTGCGGTTTCTTCCCCCTACCCCCGAAAGGCCTAATTCACCAGCATTTCTCCTAATGCACATTTTTTGGGGGCATTATTTCCACTAATATTTGCATTTTTACGCACACCTGCCCCAACATATGCATTTCTCCCCCCTACACATTTCTGGCTGGAAAACTGTGCTGTAAAATTCAGAGAAGTACAGATTCTGAAGCATAGCTGTGCTTTGCTTTGTTTATTGTTTTAGGAAGATCAAATTAGGCAGGTCCACATTAAAATGAGAAGCAAACCAAGCTTCACTCCCATCCGTACTTGCATTCTGCTGTCCGTAGCAGTCAAAAACTGAAAATAACAACGAGATAATTCAGATCACTCCAAACAAAAAATCACAATTAAACCATGCAAGAAGAAAAAAGTTACAGCATAGTATGGAATAGTGTTAGCCAGTCTAGGTCTCACTCAGAATTTTCAAAGGATCTCCAATTCAGCGGTTCTTTAACAACTGGAAGAAGGAAGCCCAGATCTCTCTAGGAAGAGAATTCCAGTGCACTTGGAAATACATGTTAGTTTCTGTTTGCCACTGAGCAGCTGCTTAGAGTCACAGGACTCTGTTTACATTCCAGACACAGCCCAGGCTGTTGAAAGTCTCATGGGAGATGGGAGACAGGATGTGACGTTAGTGGTTTCCTGTTTCCTTTGTTCCTTTGTTGTTCTGTTGCTCTCTGCTTTCATAGAGAGAGGATGTATATTTCTTTGCTGTCTGCGTAGTAAGAAATAAAGCATAGCAATGTAGCCATAAATCTCATCACTTCCGCATGCTGTTTTGGATTCTCTGCTGAATGGGGGAATGTGCCTTGGGACCTTACAGAGGCTCAGGTCGTTTATCATGTCGGAGGCGATTCCGAAGGACTCGGCCGGAAGATGAGCTTTATCAGCTTGGCCGAGTGGAGATTCCGACATTACAGACGTACCTCTGAGGTCGAATGGAATCTGTTCTGGAAGTCCGTTTGACTTCTGATAAATTCAGAAACCAAAAACTTCCAAAAACAAAGTTCAGAAACCGGAACACTCACTTCCGGTTTTCGATTGTTTGGGAGCTGGAACATTTGACTCCCAAGGCATTCAGGAGCCAAGGTACAGCTATACCAAGAAAACCCTGCCCTCAGTGAGAGGAAGTCTAAACTCTACATTTTCACATTTTGCCTCTGGTGGAGACATTTTTGTCAGTGAAGTAGAATATACATCATGGTGAACCTTTGCTTCATTTTCAAAAACAATATAAAAAGTACTGTGAAATCAAACATTTTAAACAATTTTTAAACAAATATTGTGTGTGTTTTGCACAAAAAGTTTCATTCCCATTCCAAATCAAGAGCCTTGACCTTAGCACTGCATGACTCAAACACTAAATTTCCTTCTTTGATCCTCATTTTCTGTGGACAAGTTTTAGAATTAATAGCTCTGGACTCATTTCCCAAAATCCTTACTCTCATCTTCATTTATTTTAGTATCGTAGGCAAGAATGCTTCCAGTAGGATTTGTGTGAATATGACTAACTATTCCTCTCCCTAACTAAAGCATTGTTTTCTCCTCTAATCCTATTAGTGAAATATAGGCCACAAACATCTCAAGATCAAAAGGTCTCCCAGAGTGCTAATCTGAATGAGGTAATTTAGGAAAAACAAGACATATGGGAGGATACATTCCCTGAGATAAACATGGCCCAGGAGGAGGAGAAAGATGAATGGCAATGATGATGATTTTAATATTCATTGGGAGAAGGAACTTGGTTGTCTGAGTCCACCTTCAGAGAGGAATAATGCTTCTCTATACATATACTGGGAGAACATTTTGATAGGGTGCTTAGCCCCTCTCATGAGTGCTAATTCTCTCCTGAAAAAGATTCCCAAGCCTTGTTGGGAGCCAATATTAACTCCCAGTTTCAGAGCCAAGGGGAAAATATGACACCATGGAAGGGAAGACCTTTGCAAGGGAGAACTGCTGGGTATAGGAAGGGTAAAGAACTCTATGTTTTCTTCTTTCAACTGTTGTTTTAAGCATGAAGTAAGACCTCTTGCTAACTTGAGTATACAAAGAAATAAATTTAACAACATAGCCAGCTAGTTGGTTTGTGCCCACTGTCTAATATGAATCATGCTATGCATTGATGGGAGGGACGCGGGTGGCGCTGTAGGTTAAACCACTGTGCTGCTTGGGCTTGCCAATCAAAAGGTTGGCGGTTCGAATCCCTGCGACAGGGTGAGCTCCCGTTGTTCGGTCCCAGCTCCTGCCAACCTAGCAGTTCCAAAGCACACAGTGCAAGTAAATAAATAGGTAGCGCTCCAGCGGGAAGGTAAACGGTGTTTCCGTGGGCTGCTCTGGTTTCACCAGAAGTGGCTTAGTCATGCTGGCCACATGACCTGGAAAACTGTCTGCAGAAGTGGACAAATGCCGGCTCCCTTGGCCTTTAAAGTGAGATGAGCGCCACAACCCCTGAGTCATTCGCGACTGACTTCATTGTCAGGGTCCCTTTACTTTTACCTTTTTATGCATTGATGTACATATAAATCTTTGGCATCAGAAAGTTCCATGACAAAGGCCACATTCATATATTTGAGTCACCATGATTCCATTTTAAACTGTCATGGCTTCCCCCAAAGGATTCTGGGAGCTATGGTTTGTTAAGGTTGCTGAGGGTTGTTAGGAAAGTGATATTCCCTTCACAGAGCTATAATTCTGGGAGTGTTTTACCAGTCAATCCCTCTTCTTCAGTGGTTTCTAGTATTGTGGAAGTGAGACTTACTCACAGGTAAGTATGCATAGATGCTTTCACCAACATGGTGCCCTCCAGTCATGCAATATGTCAGGGAAGACTGATGCATAGGATTACAGCCTTATTCTTTCCTCTCTCTTTTTCTTTCTTGCTAAGGAGACACAATTCTGAATCCTCTGGATAAAACAAAGCAAAAAAAGGATGTTGAATTAAAAGCGCACAGTGAATGTTTCCTTTTCAAAACATTGTGAATTCAATGCAAACTGGCCAACTTTGTTTGTTTATTGCTAATTGATCCGTAGTTTCCATAAGCTCTGGTGCCCTCTTCTTACCCTTCTCCCACCCAACTCCAGATAGACCCAAATCACTAGACTTTGCTCCATGTTTAGATATTAGATATGGGAGGCTGATCTTCAAATTGACTGATAGGGATCATCCAGGCTTAGTTCAGGGATGCTAGTCAGCTGTCAAAGTCAAATGTAGTCTCTCATTCACTCAACTCTGCCCCTTAGAGAACAGTAATTATTTTGCTCTAGAGAGACTGGGAAGCTGAGTTACAGCATACCTCGCTACATCTACCTCATCTCTTAATAAATTCAGTTTTTCCGATCATAAGTCACAATAGCGAGTTTGAGTATTGTGAAGGACGAACCAAGGGTGTTAGCTACTGGTGGAAAGTTCAGGCTAACATTTAAAAAATAATAATAATAAAATAGGCAAGTACCAGAAAGACCATTTAAGACCATTTGCCCCCCTCATGTACGGACCTGTGAGATCAGTTAGATCATCGGGAGAAATTCTACTCATGGACCCGCACACAACAGAATATACAAGGATATTGGAGCCAGTGTGGAGTGGTGGTTAGAGTGTTGCACTGGGACCTGGGAGACCAGGGTTCAAATCCCCACTCAAGCCATGAAACTCATTGGGTAACCGTGGGCTAGTCACAGTCTCTCAGCCTAACCTACTCATGCCAGGAAGTGTGTGACACAGGAAGGGAGCTGTAGGCAGATGTTTTATTAAGTTTGTTCAATTGCTTTGTCCTGAGGGACAGGGTCAAAATATAGTAAATAACTTCTCGCTGATCTTTGTGCTACAGTTATATTTCATCTCTTTCCCTGCAAACTGCTTTGAGCGTTCTACGAGAAGGAGATATAGAAATAACATTGACATTGGTGTAACCATTAGCACCTTCCTTCTAGGAGCATGGATGTTGTATGTCATCCCTTGCTGTTTCCCTATGGACATCCTCACTAAGGGAAACAGATGTGAATCCAGTCAAGAGTGGATTAGCAATTATGCTAAATACTCGATAGAGTAGGCCCCCTGCTTGTGGTTTAATTATTTGGCATTTCCCGGTGTGAAATGTGTTCTTGTCTGGTTCCCTATACCAGCCTTCTTGAAAATTCCCCTCAAGTGCAGAAAATCGTGGTCGTTCCCTCCATCTGAAGGAATGAATCAAGGCCATGTTTTGAATGTGAGATGAATTTACAGTAGCAGTGATGGTGTGGCCATCAAAAGGCAGAAAATTCTGTGAAGATGGTAAAAACAGGGTGGGATGCAATACACACTTAACCTGAGACTAAGTAGAACTGAACTTCGTGGGATGTACTTTTGAATAGATACGTATAGAATTGCACCATAAATGGTGCAGGATTTTACAGGAAGCTGATGGGTTAAAGTAGAGAGGATCTTCTTACACCGCAGATGAGCCATCTTTGGTGGATTCCAACTCCCATCAGCCCCAGCCATCACAGCCAAAGATCAGGAAATATGGATTATGGAGTCCAACAGCATCTAGAGAACCAAAGATTCTTCATCCGTGAGCTCCACACACATTCCATTCATCAAGTTTGTACTTTTTACTGGTCTTATCTGTGTTTTTATTGATAAATATTGTACTTATGTGTTTCCCAAAAGAGTTGTGTTGGCATTAACTGTGTCTTAAATTTATTATGTAACACTGTTTAGAGAACTTTGTGACTTACAGTCCAACCCCAACCGTGTCTACACAGATGTCCTACTGAATTCAGTGGTGCTAACTCTGAATTATGCAGGGTTTGTGGTTTGGACTGCACTCTTAGCACTCTATAAATCATTCTAAATATTTTTTTTAAATCAAATTAATCATGATGAGTGACATTTCACTAGTTTAAAATAAAGTGAACTTTATGATCTCCTGCCTCCCCTGCTCATCTGCCCCCTTCCTCATCTCTGTTCGTTAAAAGTGTAATCATTTATTTACAGAAAGCAGTTGGCATTTAGTCATTGTCTCTTACAGATAATTTTGTGGCTTTATCAGGCTTACTGGGAGACAGAAAATCCAGCCAGACATCATATGTCTTGCACTATCCAGCAGCAAGGAAATGCCATTTTTCTTATCTTTATCTCCAATGTTGTTTTCAATGATGAGCTGACTAAACCTATTTGCATATGCCTGCAAATGTCCATCAATCTCCATAAAGCAAAAAGCCTTTCTAAACCTTGCAACTTTCCTTTTTGTCCAGCATAATTTCCCCTGTCTCTCTGTCTTTGACTCGCTCTCTCCCCATCTCCCTCTCCCATTGTTCCTGAAGCAGCAGCAAGAAATCTAAATATAATACAACGGAGACTATCCTCCTTACTGTAAAGAACCTTGGTAGTTACGGCTTCCTGTTATAAAGATAGATAGAAGATCACAATGTGGGTTTGGAAAGAGTTGAGCCCTTCTCCCCTGCAGATGGTTTCTAAAGGCTGCTTTGCTTAATATGGTAAATGAAATGAGCACAAATAGTAAGAGCACAAATAGGACTCCCTAGTCCTGAATGGGGTAGCTGTGCCCCTGAAGGACCAGGTGTGCTGCCTGGGAGTCATTTTGGACTCACAGCTGTCCATGGAGGTGTAGGTTAATTCTGTGTCCAGGGCAGCTGTCTACCAGCTCCATCTGGTACGCAGGCTGAGACCCTACCTGCCCGTGGACTGTCTCGCCAGAGTGGTGCATGATCTAGCTATCTCCCACTTGGACTACTGCAATGCACTCTATGTGGGGCTACGTTTGAAGGTGACCCAGAAACTGCAATTAATCCAGAATGTGGCAGCTAGACTGGTGACTGGAAATGGCCACTGGGACCGTATAACACTGGTCCTGAGAGATCTGCATTGGCTCCCAGCACGTTTTCGAGCACAATTCAAAGTGTTGGTGCTGACCTTTATAGCCCCAAATGGCCTCGGTCCTGTATACCTGAAGGAGTGTCTCCACCCCCATCGTTCAGCCCAGACACTGAGATCCAGCGCCGAGGGCCTTCTGGCAGTTCCCTCATTGCGAGAAGTGAGGTTACAGGGAACCAGACAGAGGGCCTTCTTGGTAGTGGCCCCCACCCTGTGGAACACCCTCCCTTCAGATGTGAAGGAAATAAGCAGCTATCCCATCTTTAAAAGACATCTGAAGGCAGCCCTGTTTAGGGAAGTTTTTAATATTTAATGCTGTATTGTTTTTAACACTCGATTGGGAGCTGCCCAGAGTAGCTGGGGAAACTCAGCCAGATGGGCGGGGTATAAATAATAAATTATTATTATTATTATAGTTGGTGTTCTGAAAAATTGCATTGTGTTTTATTTTTATTTTTTTAATTTATGTCCTGCTGTTCCTACCAAGAGAGCCCAGGGTGGCAAATGAGAAATGATAAAATGGGTTTTTTTAGAAGCTTAAAAACACTCTTAAAACACTTCCAATAGTGATGCAGACTTCGAAAGACCTTAACTTGAAAGAGGAAGGTCATCAGTAGGCCCTGGAGACTACAGAGATTGCTCCTGTCTCATATTCAAGAGGAGGAACATCTAACACTAGAGGCCTGAGTCCTACATTATGTTGAATGGACCCCCCAATAAGATGGTATCTGTAGGAGGCCCTCACCTAAAGAGCAGCAATCGATTCAGTATACAAGGGGTGAGGCAATCTATTGGATATGGACATGTGGCTCATGGAGATCTCAAATGAACACAAAATGATGATACACCACAAATGAGAAATATATGTGAAGCACTCCTGTGTTGTATCAGAATTATGCTGCTTCTTATTCTGAAGGAAATCCTATGTTACCTTTCATATTATCATGAGAAAGCCGCACTTGCAGAGCTCAGGCAGTGCTGAATTTTGGCATCAGTGTCGGCCCTTGTAGAAAGATAACTGCCCAGGTAGGAGAAGTGATTACAACATTGAGTTGGATTTGTGGTGCTGCAGAGGGGTTATTTTGTACTTGTTGGTGCAGCTCTTTGGTCTTTTGGATGTTGGACAAGCTTTTCATAAGCTTCTGAGAAGATATTTGGAGGTTATCTGAAAAATTTTACACATCACTTGGGAAGACAGGCAAACTAATACCAGTGTACTGGAAGAAGCAAAGATCACCATTGTTGAAGCAATGATTCTTCAACATCAACTTAGCTGAACTGGTCATGTTGTGTGGATGCCTGATGATCGTCTTCCAAAGCAACTACTCTATTCCGAACATAAAAATGGAAAGAGTAATGCTGGTGGTCAACAAAAGTGGTTTAAAGACTGTCTAAAGGCAAATTTTAAAAAACGTAGTATAAATGCCAACAACTGGGAAAAACTTGCCTGCAAGCACTCCAATTGGAGAACAGCCTTTACCAAAGGTGTCATGGGCTTTGAAGACACGCGAACTCAGGACGCAAGGGAGAAATGTGCTAAGAGGAAGGCACGCTTGGCAAATCCACAGTGTGATCAACTCCTGCCCGGAAACCAATGTCCCCACTGTGGAAGGATGTGTGGATCCAGAATTGGCCTCCACAGTCACTTCCAGACTCATTGTTAAAACCGTGTTTATGGAAGACAATCTTACTCGCCTATGAGTGATTGCAGAAGAAGAAGAAGAAGAAGAAGAAGAAGAAGAAGAAGAAGTCATGTAACCTCTTTTGCTAGCTTCATGAAGTCAGGCTGGAACATAAGGAAGTTGTCTTATACCAGACCATTTCTCCACTTTAGCCTAGTATCTGTTCATTGGACCCAGCATTGTCTCACTAGGAACAACCCTCTAGAATCCCAGGCAGATGTCCCATTAAATGTTACCTAATTCCTTTTAAAAAAACCCCACTAAAAACAAACAAACCTGGAGACACCAAACATTGGACCTTCTTCATGTGCTGAATGAGGGGTGGAGAACCTCCAGACCCCCCTGATGTTGCTTGACTGCAACACTCATCCTACCTAACCATTGACCATACCAGCTGCAGCTGGTTGGACTTAAAAGTCTAGCAACATCTGGAGGGCCACAGTTACCTGCTCCCCAATTGATGACTATTCATAAGTTGATTGCTTGCTTCCTGGGCAATAAGATATGGGTCTCATGTGCACTATATTTTAAATGCACTATCATACCACTTTAAACAGTAATGGCTTCCCCCAAAGAATCCTGGGAAATGTAGTTTGTTAACATTGCTGAGAGTTGTTAAAAGACCCATTTTCTCCTCAGAGAACTACGAGTTTCAGAGTTCCCTAGGATGAAGTATTCCTCTCAGAAGTAAGATTGGCCTTTGACTTTTGCTGAGGGATGACATCCATTTGGCAGCTGGTTGCCTAAACTTGAAGTCAATGGTCCATTACTGTTTCCACAGCATGGTCCCTGTCTCCAGTGTCCTTGAACCACCCACTCAGCTTTTTAACTTCTGTGTGCTCCAAAGCTATGCCTTTATGAACACTGAAAACACAAGGTGCTTCAGTTTCAAGGGAGCAGTGTGCAAATTCTGTTATGCACAATGAAACTACACAGAATATATAACCTAAGTTGCTATGAAAGAAGGAAGATATTGGAATACTCCAAGTCATTTGCCCATTTATGTGCACAGAAAATGGTAAAATAGTAACTGGGAGGCAACACTTACTACATTGATCCTTGCAATGTATCCCTAATGAATACTATTGTATAATTATAAGATTATTGTATAATCTTAGAAGAGACATGGCTGTGACCCTGCACTTCTGAATTTGCCACTACTCTGGGATAGGTTTCATGGTTAGGCTGGAGAAATGGCAGTCAGCTGAGTCTCAGTCATAAGCAAAATCTCATTGGTGAGTTGGCACATTGAAAAAAGTTGCCCAGCCGACATTTGCATTCTAAGTACCTGAAATTGCTCTTGCGAGTCTCTTCTAAACAATTAGACTCCAATGAGTATCATCCACTAAGAACATTAAAGCACAGGGTTAGAGACCCTTCTTCCCAAAGCAAACAATGGAAAAGTGTCTCTGCAAATGAAAGTTGGATATTATCCAATTAAAAGCGGAACACAATCACTCGAAAATACTTACTCATAGAAATGATTATAGGTTTCTCAAGTCAATGCATTGACCGTCCCCAGTTCGTGGCACTGGCATATTAGCCAAAGTGCATTTATTATAGCTTTGTATCCAACCTTTGCAACTTTGATTTAAAGTCATGCATTCTAATATGTTTTGACAAGTAAATTGCTTGCCTTTTTTCTTTGATAGCCAACCATATAAATAATGCATGCATGGTAATAGTGCGAGCAATAATGTAAAAGTCAAGTAATGTGGCCCGCACAGAATGTTAACGATAAAGGTGCCCTATCTGTTTCTAAGTGGGAGACGGACTGAAAAAATGAGGGATGGCTCAGCCCAAGCCACCTCGAGTGGGCATTCACAACTGCTGCAATGCACTGGCACTGCCAATGAAATAAATTATCTGGCAGCATCCAAGAACCATCCCCCTTTTACGTTTGCACCTTTAGCCTAAAACAATTGACCTGGTGGATGTTTCAATATCTGCATATTGTTCTTTTAAAGTTTCCAGGATTTAAACGTTTGTGGTCAGGAAAGCAGCTCACTAAACAAAATAACAGGTCTTGCAGGGTGAACAAGGTGGGCAAAGTCATGGGGAGTTTCCCTCCCCTGTCTGTAAGCATGGGGAGGGGGAGTAGCAGAAGCAGGCGGAGTCTCAGTTAGTACTATGGAAATGTGAAGTTCTTTGACTTATTAGTTACGTCCAAGGAATCATCAGAAGCCCGTGTGACCTCTTCTTCTCAGAGCACCACCTGGTGGAGAACTTACTCAAATAGTTTTGTTGCCCCCTACAGGTCTCCACTCTGTTTTGTTTTATACACAGCGTTTTCGCCCCTGTCTTCTAGTGTACAGTACAGTATCCTCTCCTGCCTCCTTTTCAGGCCTCTGCCTCCTTACCCCTTCCCATTCTACTGGCTCACAACTAGGGATGGCAACCGTAGACCCTTCTGCCTTCTTAATCTTCTTCTTCCCCCTCCTCGTTGCCCTTGCTGAGGCAGCTCAAATTCCTTTCGTACTTCCCTTCTTTCCCATCCACTTCCTCCTTCCCTCAACTTCTTTCTGGTGGAGAAAAGGTATGCCTTCTCCAACTTGATACCCTCCAGATCAGGCATCCCCAAACTTGGCCCTCCAGATGCTTTGGGACTGCAACTCCCATCATCCCTAGCTAACAGGACCAGTGGTCAGGGATGATGGGAATTGTGGTCCCAAAACATCTGGAGGGCCAAGTTTGGGGATGCCTGCTCCAGATCATCTAGACTACAACTGTCACCATCCTTGGCCCTTGGCTATGCTGGCAAGGGATGGTGGGCATAGTAGCTCCAAACATCTTCAGGCCACCAAGATTGGGGAAGGCTGATCTAAAGCTTCAGTCATTTTCAGAACAGTGGTGCAACAACAAATCCAGCCCTCTCTTGCCACATACCCTCATGAGCAACCATGTGGAGACTGCATGGCACTGCTGGGCAGGACCAGAGGCAAAAGTGGATGGAGAGGTGGACACAGCTCTTACCTTTGCACAATAGGCTACATTTCAGGGATGCAAAATCCAGAGGTTTCTAGATACACACACGTCTCTGTTCTCCATCCAGGTAGGTAAGTGGTATTACCATACATTTCAGCCAGACAAAAGCACTCAAGAAGCGGGTGGAGCAGAAATGATGAGGGGTCTAAGTTGAGGAGGATGTGGAGTGCCCAAGGAAATGTCCTGAGGGCTGGAGAGAGGGATCTGTAGAATCACATTTGGCCCCTGGGCACAGGTTCTTCCCTCTGGCCTAACAGCATTCAACCTAACCCTGAATATTGCTCCACAGGGAGCTCTCCATGGTATTGATCTGATTGCACCTGTCTATACTTTTTCTGAGCACATCAGTGGGTTTCATAATGAAATAGAGGAGAAAGTTGAAGGCTATTTATCTATAACATTTCTATCCTCCCCCATGAAACAGAAATAAACTAGTTCTGTCAATTTCTAATTCTGTAAATTAAACATTCTTTTGTTTGCAATGGGAGACTCATGATTAATACTAATAGATGTTCTGGAGCACAACTCTGCATACAATCTATTCTTTTAATAAAAAAGAAAATAGAGCAAAGTGGTTTAAAATGTAATTATTAGTTCAATAAATGCTGCAGATGTGAACCAGAGCATCTTCCCTTTGTTTCTAATTTTTAGCGCAATATCAGAACTGCCAGCATTTCTTTCTGATCAGTTTATCACCATATAATTTGAATGCTCATATCTTCCCAGCGAAACTGTATGATTAGCCACTTAAATACCCCCATTTTATTCTTTTAAACAATTGTGGTAAAGAGCATCACTCTTCTGTATCAGTGATGATTTTGAATGAGAATTAGACAGCATGTGGACTGCAATTCTAAATAATCAGACTGAACAGAGAGGAATTTTAAATATATATAATTTTATTGAAATGATGTCGAGACGCAGACATGGGGATTTTTTTTATTTTAAAGAACGATCCCCACGCATTATATGTAAATAAGATTTTTCAGGAAATCAGATTCAATGCAAAGATAAGGGAACAGGACAAGAACCGGATCCAAAGATTCACACAGCCAATACTGCATAGCTTTGGACATGTATGTTGTGAAGAGCAGGCATCAATGCCAATGGAAAACCATTTTGGAAACTGATGGGTGGGTTGCAAAGAGAGTGTGGTAAATCATGGGAATTTGTTAAAAGAAAAGCATTTGTAAAAGTTTTAAGCGCTGGGAATGTATGAACCCAGGTGAGGGGAGAGACTCCATCAGGCAAGGCCTTCTTCCACCTGCCTTGCCCCACCCTCCAGTCTCTGCTTCTCAATTTGTATTGTATTACTTTATGCACTGTGGCTTGCCGTTGTTTTATTGATTGTAGTTTTGAAATTATTTATTGTAATTGTTAAGAGTGGGTTTCTGTTTAATTTTTATATTCTGATATTATTCTATACTATTCTTATGATTGTTGAATGTTACTTTATTTGATGTAGATTGCTTATTTTAAAGCTGTTTTATTATCACATTTTTGTATTGCTTTAGATTGTTGTTCTTTGTTTCTTCAGCTTGTAAACCGCCTTGAGTATTATAAGATAGAAAGGCGATATACAAATTAAAAGTGATGGTGATGGTGATGATATGTACCTAAAATAGCTCTTCGCATCTCATCAAAGGTAAGGGCTGGTTCACACATGCACGCATGACAGTTGTTGCTGTGTATGTGTGTGTGTGTGTGTTTCAATCAAGCAGCGTATAAATTTTATGAAACAAAATAAATAAATTTGCTTACCATGCAGTAAATGCTTGGCGTGTGAATGTGCAAACGAGCTTCCTTGAAATATATAGGGGAGACTAGATGCTAGGCTAGATGGGGGGCCTGATCCAGGAGGGCTTTTCTTATGTTCTTAAGGAGGCATTCTGTGGTGCAATTATTCAGGCAGAAATGTTTCTCTTTCTCAATTGAATTACACCCAATGCCCGCACACCACCAGAATGCCATTTGGAGCTCCACATCTCTGTACGCATGCCAAAGTCACCCCCTACATGATGGTATGCTAGAGACAAGTCAAGTCCCTTGTGTTTAATTTAAGGCTTTGTTTGTTTGTGCAGGTAGCAGAGCCTGCATTGACATCTCTTTCATTCTTGACATCTTAATGTAGTCCTCATAGACATGCTTTGACAGTGCTTACTTGTGTTTTGACAGTTCAAGTGTCTACCCCCTTAAGACTTGTCTGCAGCCTGCCATTGCATTTTTGTGCAGATGAAACGCTGCCACTGTTAGTTAAGGGTTAAGGCTGAATCTCCTCCAGCAACTCCTCTGGATCCACTTAAATCTTTCCTTAGTTCTTGGATGGCTGAGATAATCCTTTTTGGGGGGAGGGGGAAGCAAAGGACAGGGCCACCCATCCTAGCAAGAAGGAACTGTAAAAAGAGCATTTATATTTCTATCACCATTGCTTAGTTCAAGGTTGTTTTCCTGATTGAAGGAAGCATCCAATTGCAACTTGGACGCCACTTTTCAAAACCAAAAGCACTCCATGAGAAGCTCATCATGGGGCTTCCAGATTTCCACAGAACTCTGTCTGTTGCAGCAGGGTTCAATGGAGGATTCAAGAACAGGCATTCATTGAATCAGGTCATTGTCCAGATTATGGGCTGTACCCATTGCCATATCTGAGCTGAGAATACCCTAGGACCCTTAACCATAATTCCTTTGTGTTTACTCATTGCAAGGAATATCAGTAATGGCATATATCTACCATGTTTTCTTTGAGGGAAGTTCCCCACCATTGCTGGTTTCATTGAGGAACCTTTGATAAGTTTCCAAAGAGATCCAGGCTTCCTCAGAACTAAACAAATTTTGTAGAGCAAAAATGTTAGGTGACTTCGCCACCAAAAGCTGACCTTTCATTGAGCTATTTCCTGCTCTTTATGTGTACAGAGAGAGAGAGAGAGAGACTTTGTTTTCCTACTCACCAAATAATTCCCCATAGCTGAGGGGTATATTGTAAGTATGGTGTTGCTATGGTACCGTTTTCAGCCTGAGGGCCGCATTGCATTCTGGGCAAGCTTCTGGGGGGCCACAGGCCAGTGATGAGTGGGGACGGAGGCAAAAGTAGTCAAAGCAATTAATATAAAACTGACTTTTCTGCAGTAGGCTAGTTTCTGCACACATTTTTCACACACTCCTCCATGCAGGCAAGCAAATAGCACTGTTGTAGTTGAAGGACACATTTCAGCCAATCAAACAAACAACAGCAATAGCTATTGAGTAGAGATATCAAGCTCCAATACTTTGGCCACCTCATGAGAAGAGAAGACTCCCTGGAAAAGACCCTGATGTTGGGAAAGATGGAGAGCGCAAGGAGAAGGGGACGACAGAGGACGAGACGGTTGGATGGTGTTCTTGAAGCTACCAGCATGAGTTTGACCAAACTGCAGGAGGCAGTGGAAGACAGGAGTGCCTGGCGTGCTCTGGTCCATGGGGTCACGAAGAGTCGGACACGACTAAATGACTAAACAACAACAAAGAGTTATCAAGAGACATCAATTTCCATTCCATCCTGGCCTCATCATAATCGTCACCACTTCCCTTCCACTCCAGTTTGGTTGCTGCTAAACTCTATCCTCTCACGATTCACTACGTCAGAACCTTATGTAGCTAATTACATAACAAAATTTCAATGGAAGGGAAACATTTTAAAAAAAAACAACAGTGGGGAAAATAACATAATTATTTATGTAATATTTGGGGAGTTTAAAAAACACACACCCAATACTGAATACATCTCATATTTATGTTTGTGATTTCCATTCCTGACCTTGGACAAACATGAAAACTGCTGTATTCCCACTCCCATTTCTCTTTCTGTTGGAATTCTACATCAATACTACTGAGAGATCTGGGTCCTGCCCTTCCTCCAAGGAGCACAGTACAGACCAGGTAGGAACAATTCCATTTTACTTCCCAACAAGATTGCCATCCACTGAATCTCCACTGACTCTCATGTCCTCCACTCTACCCACTACGCTGAACTTCCTCTTATGTTTTGGTTCTCTGCCACTGTGTTATAATCACATCGTTTGCGGCTATAGGCTCTTCCTCCCTCTTTCGCCACTACATCTTCCACAAGTCTCGCGATATTTCCTTGAAAATAAAATAAAATAAAAACAGTAAAGCCGAAAAGTAAAATCACCTCTAAGGTTATTCAAAAATGACAGTGCAATTATCTTGGGAGAAAAATCCAACCAGAGTCCATTATTATCACCAATTTCTTTTTGAAACACTTAGGGGACTTTGACAGATGAAAGGAACGGCAAGGACTGAGGTGCTAATTCTTCAACATTATGCATTTTGGCGCTGCCTTTCACCTGACAACAATTGCTTCTCAAAAGGGAAGGCATCGTCGCCGTGTAATTAGAAGATGTATGGGCGAGCAAAGGCTGTTTGCTCCCCCCCCCAAATTGTATCAGATCAGAGTCCTTTCAGACCTACAAGTCCTGCTTCCTGAATATGTTTTGTATAAATCAAAATCTATTAGGCTTGTCCATGATTAGAATCGCAACAACAACCGGATCGGCAAGGAGCGTTGTAGAAAAGCTAATAAGCTAGTAGCTTCCCATGGAGATTGAAATCCAGACATGTCTCTCTTTCTTCTACTGCTTTACTGCTGCAAAATGACATGAGCATCCCTGAAGTCAGTGGAGGGAATCAAATCACTGCAGAGACTGCACACTGAAAAATTAGGAACAGACAGGACTCTGCCGCCAGACATCTTCTAGCATTTGTTAACTGCTCACCACCCCTTTTATTTCATGCCCACCCTACAGAATAGGGTCTAACCTTTCATGAATGTGATCTGTTGGGTACAAAAGACGCACAGAATAGGTGGAGCCCAAAGCACCATTTCGCAGTGTGGAGTGCTCCTGTTTGGGGTTCCAGCCAGCCATACCCTTCCCCAGGATATTCCATTCCATTCCCATAACAAATAATGAAGATTCTATGATCGTTGAACATACTCAGTCCTTATAGGAAACCTGTGGTCCTCCAGATGTTGTTGAATTCCAATTCATGTCAAGCCCAGCCAGTATGGCCAATAGTTGGGGGTGATAGGTGTTGTAATTCAAGGGTGTGATGATGATGGTTCTTGGTGAGTTTATATGCTAGTTATTTATATGTATGGAGGATAAAACTATCATTGGCTACTGACTACCAGGCAGTTTCAGGTGGGGAGAATGCTGTTGCACTCATATCTGAAACATATGCTGGATTTGACAGGCCTTTGGCCTGATCCTGCAGGGCTGCTGAACATACACACACACACACACACACACACACACACATTCTGGCATGAGAAGCAGGATAAAGAGGATCTTTCAAGGTGGGAGATTGGGGGAAGAAGGCGAGGCTCCCAGGTGAGAGCTTGGAGGGTCCACCATCCTTGGCACGGAAAAAAGTTTAAGATACATTGTTGACAGAGGGCTTTTTTATGTTTTCCCCTTCTTCTTTTCTTCTCTCTTCCATCTGCTCTTTAATTCTTTCCTTCTCTTTTAGATTAGTTTGACTTTTATTGTCTTTCATGCTGAAAACATCTAATAAAAAATGATTTGGGAAAAAAAGTTATTTTTATTATATATAGTCAGTGGCCTACAAATTGATTAAGTGAAATAAACAAAAATCAATCACATGCACAGGAGTTCTCAGTGCAATGAAAAGTTCTGCTTGCAGACGACAACAACCGCCCTACAGTCAAGTAGGATTTGCTCTCACTGCCGATGTGAATGCAGAAGCAACATCTCTCTGCAGCACACATATAGCTGTAGCTCAGAGGCCAGGCTCATCATCTCGACTCATTTCACTTGGGTAGTGGACGAGCGAAAACAGAAAGGCTTTTAAGAAAACCCCAACCTATTCCTTTACTTTACATGCAGAAAGCCCTTCTCACTACAGTAGTAATGGTATGCAAATTGCACCTCAGGCACTGCATAATTACCTGCGCATAATCACCTGAATGCAAAGGGGGAATTCGACTTCTTAATTGCATTAAAATTTATTCAGGTAATTAAAGCCAAGGCATTGTAACTAAGAACTCGAAAACAAAATAACTATTAGACAAATGAGGACAGAAGCAGGGCAAAGGGATCCTCTCACACTCTTTGGAATGTTGGATAAAATAATGAATAATTGCTTGTGAAATATGGTTGGATCCAGACTTGTTCATGCTTGGAGTAGTCCCATTGAATTTAACAGGACTTAAGTTACTCTGGGCATGAACGAGGACTCATCCACACTTACGTTTGCTCCACACTTTCCAGACACAAGTCCAGGTTTTCCAGGCCTGTGTCTAAGCAGGTATATTATGTTATGTTATGTTATGTTATGTTATGCTATGCTATGCTATGCTATGTTATGTTATGTTATGTTATGTTATGTTATGTTATGTTATGATGTTATGTTATGTTATGATGTTATGTTATGTTATGTTACGTTACGTTACGTTACGTTACGTTACGTTACGTTACGTTACGTTACGTTACGTTACGTTACGTTATGTTATGTTATGTTATGTTATGTTATGTTATGTTATGTTATATTTGTCCTGGTGCTTGCTTTCCCCTGGAAAACCTGCATTTTACCACTGAATTGGAGCTGAGAGTTCTTAGGACACCCCTACTCCCATCACAGAGATATAATTCCCAGAGTTCTCTGGGAAGAGGGATTGGTTGTTAAACCACTCTGAGGACTGAAGCTCTTTCAGGAGAATGGCACCCTTAACAAACTGCACTTCCCAGAATTCTTTGGGGACACCTTGACTTTTTGAAGCGGTATCATAGTTTTTTAAATGTATGCTGTGAATGCGGCCAATGACTAAGCTGTTGATCTAGAATAAAAAGAGGGGAGGGGAAAGAAGACTTTGAAATGACGCTGCACACCAGCAACTCCTTGCTTTCAATTCACTTGCTGAGCCTTTTGACAATCCTTGAAATGGCCTTTAGAGGTGTTTCATGTGGGACGGCAGGGATTTAGCAAAGAATGCTTGGGAAGTATGAAAAGAAGGAAAGAAAGGCCATGTGACCTGCACTTTCCCAGAGGTAAGAGCCAGACATTGTTTTCCCCAATTAATAGAGCATTTAGCCCAGATGATGTAAATAAATTGATGCTTTCTGTGCCCTGACCAACATCACTGATTTTATTCTCAGTGTTAGCAAGGTTTTGTCATTCCTGACTAATTAGTTCCCCCCCTTCCTGGTTTTCATCCCCTCAAGCTTTTTCAAAAACACATTAGTTTGGTCTTCGTTTCTGATCATCCTGACCTTGATATCCCAAACAAGTGTTCAGAGCGCCGGAGCATCAGAAATATATTATTCTACAAGGGAACTGGTTTGACATAACATGTTTATCCCCAATACGAATGCAATATAAATTTAACACAGTCATTTATTCCTTCCCTCCAACAGTCTAGCCTGGTTCAGCTGATCTAGACATGGTCATGATTTCATTCCAAAGCCAAGCTCTTATCCAGTGGTGGATTCCTATCCATCTTCTATTTATGTCCTGTTTTTCTTCTGTCAATCCACTTTCTCCATTCCACACACACACTTCTTCCATCCTGTTACTTCTTTCTTGCCTTTTCTCTAAACCAAGTAGCCCCAAATGCTGCAAGTAAGGTTACAGGGAACCAGGCAGAGGGCCTTCTCAGTAGTGGCGCCCGCCCTGTGGAATGCCCTCCCATCAGATGTCAAGGAAATAAACAACTATCTGGCTTTTATAAGACATCTGAAAGCAGCCCTATTTAGGAAAGTGTTTAATGTTTGATTTTTTATTGTGTTTTTAATATTCTGTTGGGAGCCACCCAGATGGGAGGGGTATAAATAAATTATTATTATTGTCATCACCATCATCATCATTGGGGAGTTGTTTCATCTCCTTGACCATTTTGGTGCTCCTTGTCCTACACAAAGGTAAGTTAGCATGAAACAAACTGATCACAGCACATGTCCTCCCTCCTATGTATGATGTAGGGCAGACTGTTCAACCTTCAGTCCCACAGTGTGCCCTCCTGTCTTCACCTTTGCCTTTCACCCCAGGCTCCTAGACTCCAGATGTATATTCACACTAAGCTTGAAGGGTAAGTTTGGTAGAAGTTGTCCACCACATTTGATCATGATGGTGTGGGCACCAGGCCAGACCCTCCCAGTGCCCCTCTTTTCCAGGGACGTCCCTGATTTAGAGAAGCTATCCAAGTTTCTGATTTGATCCTGCAATGTCCCACTTTACCTTAGGATGTCCCTATTTTCATTGGAGAAATGCTGGAGGGTATGAAGTTATCTGACCCCTGAGCTGTCTGAAGGCAATCCTGTATAGGGAAACTTTTTAAAATGTTTTATAATGTTTTTATATACAGTCATACCGTGGATCTTGAACACCTTGCAAGTTGAATGTTTTGGCTCCCAAACAGAGCCAATCAGAAGCCGCACTTTGGTTTCTGAACATTTGGGAAGTTGAACGGACTTCCGGAATAGATTCTGTTTGACTTCCAAGGTACGACTGTATGTTGAAAGCTGCCCAGAGTGGCTGGGGAAACCCAGTAAGATGGTTGGGGTATAAATAGTAAAATTATCGTTATGGAATGGGATGTCCCTATTTTCATTGGAGAATTGTTGGAGGGTATGCCAGGCAGTGAGGTAAGTGCTGTCATCATTCTCCGACATGGACCTCACCTGTGTGCCACTTTTCAATAGTTTGTGTATGTTAAAGTGTTGGATCTTGGAGATCAGGGTTCAAATCCCCGCTCCACCATGAAGCACTTTGGGTGACTCTTTGGGTGCCCAACAAGTGCTGCCCCTTGAATTTCTCACTGCTGAAGGAACTGGAAAGCATCCTATCATTTCATCCCACATATATATTTTGAAGACATAAACTCCCCCCACATGATTCTGTTCAGAATGACTGTTAGCTCAGAATTTCTGAGTATGAGAGCCAGCAAGACAAAGCCCATCATATCTCATATTAAGAAACTCTGAGTTAAAAATAATGATATGTTCTGAATTTGGCTAACTAGTCGCTGTTGTTTTGTCCATTATAATCTCAATTCAATGAGTGGGTTGGTCTTGGGGTTTTTTTTAATAATCTGTGCTAGTTTTAACCACCTGAAACATTGCCTCTGGGGATGCTCAACCATGTCATGGATTGCTTCCGGTTAGCCAGATAAAAAGCTATTTGAAAACTGCTGAAATCATTTCTGTTCCATGCCTCAGAGGCCAAGCATGGTAGAGAAGGGGAGGCAAGGAGAGAAAAACCTACTGCAGAATTAGCGGCTCAGTAAGATTCCCTTCAAGACGTGGGAAGGGGAAGACATTGATTGAGACACGTCAGTGTTTCATTAGCATTGTTTGTCTTTGAGAAAGTTCTTGTCGGGCTGACAGATGAAGAGATGCTGCGGAATGAAGAGAAAATGAAGATAACTGTGGCAAAAAATAGAAAAAATAATGAAGGGCCATACTGCTAAGGACTAATTACATTAAGATTGATATCACTTAGCAGAAGAGCGTCGCTTCATCTTCCCCCCCAAAATGCTTGATTATTTAGACAGCATGCCAAGAGGTTTCAGAGTTTCAGAGGCATCATTAAATATCTCACAATTATAACATTAGCCTGATCCGTGAGGGTTTTGTGCACTCAAAATAGACTGTGTGTTTAGCATTTGGAGAGGTGGGTCTTGTTATCTGCCATCAACAGCAATCCCAAAACAACACCCAGTGCAGAATACAAATCGTGGGTGAGTGAGAATATGCATAGGGTGAATGCAATGAAGTCACTGCGTGAGAGGAACAACTTCTGTTCCTGCAATGGGACTTCCCCTCCCTGTGTGTCAACCACACACCTCAAATCTGCTCTTGAGGGTTGTGGGAGGGGAACCCAGAGCCGATTGAGGAGGAGGTACAGGTGGAAAATAGAAACAGGAAGTTTCATTGCATGAGCACAAGTCATTCAGTTTGTGCAATGGCTTTATTGGGTACTAGCTATGTGGGGGGAATTAAATCTTGTGGATCCTAAATGGGTGACTTTAAAAAATGGTTTGTATTTTCAAGAGAATAATTATTGTGATATTCTCCTGTTGCTAATCCAGACTTATATAGGATAGTTAAAGTTTCTTTGTCTTTAAAAAAAAAATACTTGCGAAAAGCAGACCTGGTATTTTGAAACCCAGGGGTGCATCTGTGTCGTGGTGCACGCTATGATGACATCACTCAGGGTGCCTTCAAGTAGAGATGCTTGAAGAATTAGATTCCTGAAAATTCAAACACGAACTACCCTGGCTTGCACTTCCCAGCTAAATCTGCAGCTCATAATATAATTATTCTTCAGATTTCACACACCTCTGGATTTCGCAGTAGAACTCTCAGCTTGAAATGTGGCAAGGTGTGTTGAGACTGAACATCTTAGGATAAAATATCTCTAGAATTATTTTGTGTTGAAATATAGATTTAGATTTCCCCCCTTCTGATCTTTACTTGAGGTTTATTTAAAAACAGATTAATGTTGGAATAGAGCTAAACACAGACCTTTGAATGAACACATGTGAAATTGTTACTGGGTGGAAAAATCAGAGCTGGCCATCTTTAGCATCCACCAAGCACCAGTATTGTTGGAACGTGTCCAGGGCTGCAGAGAGCTATCTCCTTGCTATAATTGTGTGGCTTGGAAAACAAAATAAGATAAAGTTGGCAGGACAAGGGGAGGAAGGGAAGGAAAAGATGGAGATGAGAGGACCAGCTATTGTGTTCTGCTACTCAATAAGGATACAGTGGTACCTCGGGTTAAGAACTTAATTCGTTCCGGAGGTCTGTTCTTAACCTGAACCTGTTCTTAACCTGAAGCACCACTTTAGCTAATGGGGCCTCCCGCTGCCACTGCACAATTTCTGTTCTCATCCTGAAGCAAAGTTCTTAACCCTAGGTACTATTTCTGGGTTAGCGGAGTCTGTAACTTGAAGCGTCTGTAACCTGAAGCGCATGTAACCCGAGGTACCACTCTATCAGAAATCAAGTGTGCTACTATCTATTAAAGCCTGTTGCGTTTCAGAAATATGTCTTTCCTTCCTCAGGGGCAATCTTAAACCAATAATGCAAGTGCCTGTAAACAGTAAGGTGGAGATTTGAATCTGGATTTTATTTCCCTTCTCTGCCCTCTTTAGATGCTATCCCCCCCCCACACACACTTCACTTAGTTTAAAATCTAGTAAGGCACCCCCACTCATTTTGCTGAGTGGTACCCCATATGCCCACAGATCCTGCACCAATTGAACCAATAAAATGTATTTATCTTGCAACTACATAAAAAGGTTCCGTTGGATCAGCCCTAGGACCCAATTAGACCAGCATCAGAAGCAACAATCCCAGTTTCTTTATGAAATGCGTCAGCAGCCTTGATATTTGCACACCATATCTGGTCTAAAGGTAAAGGTAAAGGTACCCCTGCCCGTACGGGCCAGTCTTGCCAGACTCTAGGGTTGTGCGCTCATCTCACTCTATAGGCCGGGAGCCAGTGCTGTCTGCAGACACTTCCGGGTCACGTGGCCAGCGTGACAAGCTGCATCTGGCGAGCCAGCGCAGCACATGGAACGCCATTTACCTTCCCGCTGGTAAGCGGTCCCTATTTATCTACTTGCACCCGGGGGTGCTTTCGAACTGCTAGGTTGGCAGGCGCTGGGACCGAACGACGGGAGCGCACCCCGCCGCGGGGATTCGAACCACTGACCATGCGATCGGCAAGTCCTAGGCGCTGAGGTTTTACCCACAGCGCCACCCGCGTCCCGTATCTGGTCTACAGAGGTATAATTCTTAAACATTACTCGATCTTGAGCATGTGTCCTTAGATCTGCCTGACATCTTGGCTCCAAATGCCACAGGGCTTGGAAGTGTCATTCCGGAAACACAAAGTTAGGCTGCAAATTTGCATCCACTGAAATCGGTGGAAGCTCTGCCATCTTTTTCAATGGGGGAAAGCACTCTGCTCCCATTACTGCCTAATTTATGTGCCTGGCTTTCTGCTCTTCGTAGGATATCTCTCTGAGATGCACACGCTGTTTCAAAAGGCCTTGGGATACATAGCTTGAAAGGCACTCCAGAAGAACAGTTGTTGTTCTTATTAGAACACACCGCAACAAGGCAGATTAAACATTCAATTAAACAGGAAATTTGCCCATGTAAAAAGCTCGCAGGAAGAGGCTTAACAATATTCATGTTTATGAGCTGTTAAAGCTTTTCAAATTAATCACTCTAAAAAAAAAAAAAAAGCAGCACTTCTTTCTGCTTGCAGGTGAAAGACTCATCTGCTTCTACTGTAGTGAAATTTCAAAGTCTTATGGAAGAAACAACAATCAAGATACCTGCCTGTTGACGGTTCTGTGAATTCAGTTACATACTCTAAAGCAGTTGTTCCCAATTGGTGGTCCGTGGATCCCAAGGGGTTTACATAACCTACGCAGGGGGTCCGCAGCACCATTCACACAGCAAAAATTACCATAGAGATATCAAAATATTCAAAAGTAGAGGGTGCATGGCTTGGCTTTTGAAAAATGGGGGGGGGGGGTTTCCGCCATACTTAGTTAATTGGGAACCAGTGCTCTAAAACACATGTAGGATTCGCCCAAAGACTGGTTTTATATAGATTAACAAAACAAAAACCCCATTAACATTAATTTAAAAATA